>NW_019154123.1:6726230-7310117 GCF_002288905.1 Enhydra lutris kenyoni
TTTTTTTTTAATACACAATACTGTTATCTGTGAATACCACCAGTTTTTCAATTCTTCTTTTTATTGATCTTTCTTAATCTTTTACATGAGATAATTTCAGTACAATATTTATAGAAGGTGATAATGGAGGAACCTGAGTGGCTCAGTCAGTTAAATGTCAGACTCTTGATTTTGGCACAGGTCAAGGAGCCTCAGGGTCAAGTGATCAAGAGATCAAGCCCCATGTAGGGGTCTGCCCTGAGCATGGAGCCCGCTTAAACATCTTTTGATGTTTGTTGTTTGATAGTATTTAAGTCTCACCTCTTCTTCTTCAAAAGGGACAAGGGAGTTTTCTGGGGTCTTTTGTGTAAGGTACAAATTCCATTCTTCATGGCTCTACCCTTACGACAAAATCACTTCCCAAAGACTAGCTTTTTTTCAAAGACATTTTATAATTTTTGGTATATGAATCATAAATCTCACATTAAATCTATTCCTACACGTTTTATATTTTGATGTTATTATAAATAGAATCACTTTTTTAAAATTTCATTTTTGGATTGTTCATGGCTGGTGCATAGAAACAATCAATTTTTGTTTATTGATGTTATGTTCTTCAACTTTGTTTTTTAGTGCGTTCTTTAGGAATTTCTATGTATAATATCATATTATCTGAGAATAAGAATAGTTTTTACTTCTTTTTAAAATACAAGTGGCGGGCACCTGGGTTGCTCAGTGGGTTAAGCCGCTGCCTTCGGCTCAGGTCATGATCTAAGGGTCCTGGGATCGAGTCCTGCATTGGGCTCTCTGCTCAGCAGGGAGCCTGCTTCCCTCTCTCTCTCTCTGCCTGCCTCTCTGTCTACTTGTGATCTCTCTCTGTCAAATAAATAAAATCTTCAAAAATAAACAAATAAATAAATAAATAAATAAAATAAACTACAAGTGGCTTTCTGTCTTTTTCTGGAAGTTATTGATTTTTTAATTTAGTTTCTTTGATACACCCTATTCAGATAAATTATTTCCCCATGTGTTTTGGTAGTGTGCATCTTTCATTTAAGTTATCAAATTTGTGGGCATAGAATTATTCATAGTATTACTTCATTATCATTTAATGTTCATTGGATCAACAGTGATGACCATTTTTTAATTTTTTATGTGCAAATTTCTATTCTTGGTGCCTTCACTTTTTATTTCTTGGTTAGGCTGCCTGGAAGCCACTTTCTCTATTGTTTTTGACTTCATTTTTTTTTTTTCCCCACTTAGTTTCAGTTCTTACCTTTTGCTTTAGGTTTTAATTGAGCATTTTATGGGATTTCATTTTGTCTTTTCTTTTAGCATATCAATTATACTTCCTTAAAAATTGTTTTGGTTTTTGCTCTGTGCTTTCCAATGTACACTACGGAGTGAAAACTTTCTCCCTAGCTGGTAAACTGGGGCCATTTTAGGCCAAATATTTTTAACTTCTCATCTCTAGATACCAGTATCCTTTGTTGCTTGATGTCCAGAGTCTGGAAACTGTTGTGTATTTATTTTTTCTGGTATATTTTTAAAAATTCTTTTTTAGAAAAGAATTTCAATAGGAAAGAATTTTAGTAGGAAAGTAAATCCAATACCCATTACTTCATCTTGGGTAGAAGTGGAAGTTTGTTAAGAATATAGATTAGCTTCAGATTAACACATTTTTACTACTTACAACTTAGTAAGTTTTATCTTCTATATGGAAATGAATTTTAGAGACTTCTAGTTACACATAAGTTTCTGACACAGACTCAACTGTGTGTTTATTTAAGGAGTAAGGTCACAGTGATTTGAAACCATTCAAGCTTGCTTTAGATACAGCTGAAACTCCAAATTCTGTGATAGTACATATTCCTGTATTTAAACAACAGATTGAAAATAAACAATGATAACACTGAGATCCTAAGGATGAAGAAGCAGAACGTTAGTTATTTCAATTATATCATTTTACATGGTAACTGGGGATTTTTATCTGTGTTTAGACTTTAGAAGATTCAAACAGAGTAGGAACAGTAAGGAATCATATTTGTGCTTGGCAAGTGCAAATTTTAGTTCATAAATGAAATATTTTATTCCCTTGGCCAGTAACATTTAAATTTAAATTTAGTATATTTAAATTATTCTTTTCAAACTGATGAGTAAATACAAGTATTATTGCTTATTGTTTCATGATTACTAGTAAAAAGAACTGTCATTTAGGAGAGGCAAATGTTTGAAAATCAATACAATGTGGTTGTCAAAAATACTAGGCATGCCACGGTGCAGAAGATACATTCAGTCTATCTAATTACTTCACTCAAGGATGTCCAGAGCCATGGCTTCTCATTAACTATTGACAGTTTTTAAAAGATCTTATAAGTAATTAAATATTATATCAATAGGAAGCCATTTCTACCTACTAACTGGTGACAAATATTAACTGGTGACAAATCTGATGTTCTATCTTTATCAGGTTTCTAAGGAACCCATGTAGAAAGTTAGTTCAAGATCGACTATATCCATAAAACAAAAGAAAATTTACACTTACCTTTACTTAGATATGTATATGTAAATGATATATTTATAATTTTATGAAAATATTTGTAAAGTATGAAATTACTATGGGAACCTGGAAAGTGTTGATTAATTTCAACTGGAACAATGGGAAAAGGTCTCCTGGGGTTATGAATTTTAGTTAAGCCTTGAAAAATGATCAGGAATATTTCCAAGGGTAAAATAGAGAGTCCTTACAGGAATGTGTGTTTCAGGTTGAGGAGGGCCCTTGCTTGGTTACTACTAATAAATGAGTTTCTTTTGAAAGCTTTATTGACTTTTAAAGTGTACTTGGGTTTTCCAATGGGAATGAAATAGAAAGAACAAAGGTTATTAGATAATCTTTTAAGGCTTCTATTCAATGAACTATTAATCTACTTCCAGGCTTATTCTTTTAAATTAAGAATCTAGTACTATATTCCACAAGATGTAAGGAGTCATCCAAAAATAGACTATTCCTTTTTCTGAAAATTTTTCAACTTGAATTTTTACTAAGGAAGAAAGTATGAGGCCTTCCTTCAGTAGAATTAGATGCACTTCTATTTTGTATGGTTTCTTCATTTCTAGGCAGCATAAAATCACCACAGACATCTTTCCTAGTAAATATTCAATGAAATGGCAACATAAATTCTTTTTGTTTTTGTTCTAAAACTTTCACAGATTTTTTTTTCCCTTCTTAATGGAAGTTTTCAGTTACACAAGAGAATATGATGGCTTTTAGAAATCTAAAACCATGAAATTAAATGTAATTACTTTGTTCCTTTTTATTTTTAAAGCCATTTATGTTCAAATGTTAGAAATTAAATTAAATTACTCTAAATTAAAAGGCACACTTTTGGCATTTTGAAAGATGAACAAAAATGCTTATAAGAAATAAATGCTAGTTGCGTGGACAGTATGGAATGAGAAGACTCTTGGTACTCACTGTCAGTGTCTGCTTTCTCTGTGATTTTCTGTGCATTTTAAGTCACTACCTCAAAGTTTTGGACAGCTGTGCAATGCATGGCTGTACTAAATGGACCACCTACTGGTGTTTAGTGACTGGAACACAATTATTTAGACATAACTGCAGACTAGCACACTTGTCTACTTAGAAATGGACTTCGTGAAGATAAAATTGAACAGATTTCCTGCATTAAAAAAATCAAGAAATTTACACACATTTTTAGATATAGCAAATGTCTCTACTTGATACTTCCAAACATCAGCAATACAAGAATGAGAAGCTAGAGGGAAGAATTGTGAAAGTGGTATTTTTTTTTAAGATTTTATTTATTTATTTGACAGACAGAGATCACAAGTAGGCAGAGAGGCAGGCAGAGAGAGAGGAGAGAGGAGGAAACAGGCTCCCTGCTGAGCAGAGAGCCCGATGTGGAGCTTGATGCAGGGCTTGATGCAGGGCTTGATGCAGGGCTTGATGCGGGGCTTGATCCCAGGACCCTGGGATCATGACCCGAGCTGAAGGCAGAGGCTTTAACCCACTGAGCCACCCAGGCGCCCCTGAAAGTGGTATGTTTTTTAGTTGAATCTAGTTCTTAGGTCTTGGAAGAAAAACAAACCTGCATTGGGCTGCCCTATCAAAAGCTTTAATTATGTTACTTGATCAACAATCTGTTTTTCATTATTAAAGACAAAGGAGAAATTCCCCTGTGGAAGTTCTTTCTCCATTAGAGCCATGGTGAATGCAAATAATTGCAGTATTACAGAAGAGAGATGTGTGTGTGGTATTTGAACGGATATTAAGTGAAGAAGGCCTAGTTTAATTAATTGGTGTGTGACCCACAGAAATATCAGAAATTTTAAAAAACAAATTGCAAATGATTTCATTAAGATGAAAGCTTATGTGCTTGAAGGTTACATACAAGTTTCTTCAATATTTTGATGATAATTAAAAATTCTATTGGATTTTATCATGATCTTATCTTCATTAGAAAATGTTTTGTTTTGTAAAGAGTTGATTCTTCTCTTTATTATTGTTAGAAATCTTTAAGAGCTTAGGAAATAATCTAGACTATCTAATGGCTTCAGGTCTCTTCTTAAGAACAGGTGCTTAAATGAAAAGTCAAAAAAAAAAAAAAAAGAACAGGCGCTTATATCCCATTAATGGAGCATACTTTATGTTATTCTAGAAGTGTACAGAGAAGTTGGGGCATATTGGAGTAGTACCTCCCAGATATATGTGCTCAAAGGAAAATACATATTCTATTGAAGAGTCTATTATATCTGGGTAAATGTAAGAAACAGCAACATATTGTCCTATTTAAGTAGAGATCTCCCAAACTGTAATGGGTTTCTTCTAACTTATTATATGACTTTGTCCAAATTAATTAATAAATTAATTCAATTACTTCATCATCAAGTGTCTCTGAGACACAGGAGGATATACTTCATGAACCTAATAGTCCAAGTATTTCTAACAAACTATACAAACAAACAAAAAAAATGCAAATGACAAAAAAAAATCCACAGTTAGGGCTCTGTTTGTGCTTTGAAAGAAGTATACATGATAATGTGAGAGTATATAAAGGGAAGGCTTATTTATTTATTTATTTATTTATTTTTGAAGCGTCAAGAACAAATGTTTCTGAGGAAGTAATTCAGATGGTAACTGAAGAATGAGAGAGATTTACTAGTTTTGAAGGAGTATGGGTGGGGACTTTCTACACAGAGCGAAAAACATGCAAAGACACTGTGGTAGAAGGCAGTGTGATACAAAGTACAACTTGTCTGGTAAGATAAAAGAGAGGGGAAGACAATATGAGATGAACTTTGAGAGCCAGTTGGGGGCCAGAGCACAGAAGGCCTTACTGACAAGGCATCCAGTTGGTCTGAGACAATCCTGTTTATATTTGCTGTAGAATAATTTTTAATACCTCCTTTCCCAAACATGTGCGTGCATGTGCGCACGCGCACACACACGAGCACCTCCAGATACGTGCGTGCTTGAGCACACTTACCTCTTAAAAGTATCCTGGTTTTGGCCATATATGTAAAGAACATTTTACTTACAATTCACCTTGAGGATTTTAGTCTTTAAATGTTCTCTCTCTTTGTTTTGAAGCAAGGGGGTGTTATGTTTATATTTGTGTTTTATAAAGGAAATGATCAATAATTTGAAGAGGAATCAGTTGACTGTTAATCAGCAAAGTGGATTATACATTCCAAAGGAGAGATAGAGGAAATCTTGGTAGAGAGAAGATACTGTTGGTGGAGACGACAAGACCTGAATGAACTTAATGTATATTCACAAATTCAAATCATTAGCTTGTGGTTATAGACTGCATAGGTTGAAGGAAAGAGAGAGTTAGGGATGGTTCCTGAGTTTCTGGATGAGTAACATTTGGTAAGATAAAATACCAAGTGAGAGAACCAAGTCTGGAGGAAAAAATCACAAGTGTGTATTAGGATAATCTGAGTTTGAAGTACTCAAGTAGGAAAAGTCAAATTTGGTATATGTGTCATATGTGTCAGAAGCTCACATAAGGACTAGAGATGCAAATCTGGTGTCTATGGCATGGAGCCTAGAATTCAGAGGTGATTGCATAAAGCAGGGTAATGCCATCTTTGAACTACCAACATTTTGGCCTGGATAAGCCTTTGTTATGGGACATTGTCCTGTGCATTAGGGTAAGT
Source organism: Enhydra lutris kenyoni (assembly GCF_002288905.1). NCBI lineage: Eukaryota > Metazoa > Chordata > Mammalia > Carnivora > Mustelidae > Enhydra > Enhydra lutris. Next base: position 6,732,393 of record NW_019154123.1, read on the forward strand.
AATGGAGGAAATAATTCAACCTTTCACATTTGGTGGCAGAGAGGTCAAGGGAAGAGTACGTTTTGAACAGAAGGGAGTGGTCCTCATTGTTGAGCAAAACTAAGAAGGCCAATAAGAGGACTACAGATGCCTGTGGGATTTAGCAACAAGGTGGTAACTAATGAATTTAAGAAGGACTTTTGTTATTGTTGTTGTGGAATTGTGGGGGAGGAACCCTTAGCTAACACCAGGATTCAATTATCAAATGAGAGTCATACATATCAGATATAATACTAGTATCCATCTTTTCAAATCTTTCAAGAATATAGGCAACCAAGAGGCAAACAAATAAGAGAGCAGTCTGTGATATCCTTCATGGTTACACTGGCACTTTCTTCCATGTGTTCTCTGGTTCAGAGTAATGGATAAAGGCGCCAAGTGAGTTTTTGAGAGTTATTACATCACACAGCAGAGAAGCAAGTATGGCATAATGTTGATTTTATGAGGCTGATATTTATACAAATTATTTGATATTTTCAAGACAAGTGTGTTTCACTTCATAGGTACATTGATTTTAGATTTATTTATTGTAGTTAATCTTTAATAATCCTGCTGAGGCTACTGTATCTGTAAGGACTCATTCTAACAAAATACAATTAGTCTATTTACCCAGAAGTCCGGTTAAAAGGAATTCAGACCAGCTCACTTGCCTTCTTTTACCAGTTCACTTACCAAGAACAGTTGTCCTGTAAACATATATGTGGTGGAGTGTAGGACTATAACAGATGTCAAAATCCTCTCTGAATGAGGCACAATGAGCCAAAAGTGTGTAATGACTACAGCTAGAAGGGTAAGTAGGTGATCAAGTCACATGATGGTCTTCATATCCTCAGAACTTAAACATATCTTGGTATAAAACAGGAGCTCTGTAGGTATTTACTGACTGAGTTGAGGCAAGAGTGAATGAATGAATGAGTCTCAAAGGGTCAGAATTTTCAAGAAGAGTGTGAGTAATGGTGTGGAGCAGTAATTGGGAGGGAAGAGGATTTTGATGCCCCTTCTGGACACTGAAGTGTATATAGTACACAGAATGAAAATTCACTGTTCATGAGAGCTATGGAAGAAGTCATATGGTCAGGAGAGAGCCAAGTTTTGGTTGAAGATCAGAGAAGAGGTTGAGCATATGGGTGATGTTGAAAGGGGCAGAGTGGAAAGTTTGGCAGGTGGGAGGAAGCAGGACACTGAGTCAGGTGCAAGAATGTGCAGCACACATGTGGGTGAAAGGCTCAAAAATCAACTTTCTGTGGGAAAGATAGAGTCATGACTTTCATCTTCAGGTGTACTAATGAAAATAGGAATGCTGCCTGGATAAATTCATTTTCATTTTGTAGGGAGGTTTATGTTATCTCTTTCTCCCTTCCTAATACTAGACCTTTACTTACCTAAATTAGAGAAAGAAAATATGGTCATGCTTCAACAGAATAGAATGATTTAGGATTTTTGATTTTCTTTTTTGCTTAAGGCAAATTATGCCTCTCAAATTAGAGCAAATACATCTTCTCTGGTCCATGATGATATAAAATTCCATAGTGCTATGATTAACAACTAAAAATAATCCTTTCTTACACCCATGGATGTAGCCACATAAGCTTCCTCACTTACATGTTAAAAATCCCACCCTTCTGTCTTAGTAGCTGTATGTTACTGGGTTATCACTGAATTCTTCTGATTTTTAGCCTCCTTGTTTTCAGAATAGGGTTTTAGAATAGGGTCTATCATTTAACTGATAAAATTTGGGAAGGAGTATAAAGAAATTACAAACACAAAGTAACCAATGCTACATCTGTTGTACAATTAGCACTTTTCTGCCTTTAGAAAGGTTTGATATTTAGAAAATATATCTGAAGTCTGCTCAAAGCCATTTCCTTCTAGAAGTCTTTCTGGGGCAGGGCAATAGAGGGGTGGGTTTTAAATATCCCTAGGATCAAAGACTTTATGTTCAAGTTCAGTTTTATGGAGCGATCGGGAGAAAGAGAGAAAGGTGCTCATGATAGAAATCATCAATTTTTATAATACTCTCTCTTCTTAGGGGTTTAATGCGTGACTTTCTCCACTAAGCTAATGACTCTTTGAAGGGACTTAACCTCTCAGGGAGTACACAAGAAGCCCACTGTTCTCTTCTGTTAGCCACAAAGACTATGGTTATTTAATAGGAAGCAGTAATGACTTCTTCCGTGTTCTTAATGAAAGAACACATTTTATATCTGCAGGTATCCCTATTTACTCTCTATGGCACTTTAAGAGTTGATAAGTGAATTTCGACATTTGGAGACTTAACGAGAAAAAGAGCTGTATGTCAGTGTATCATTGCTTCACACACTATACTAAGTCTATACACTTTATGAGGATAATAAGCTTTCATTGGCTTCAGGTTACCCAGGCGAACATCATGTAGTAATTTTCTCCTACTGTTACCTAAGATACATTTGGATTATAGAGCAATTTCCTGTTACTTTTAGCAAAAAATCAGGTTATAGTTAATTTCATTAAAGTAAGTGGTAGTTATGGACTGCCCTCTCTCCTGCTGCTAATGCAGTCACAGGAGGTACTAAATTTAATTCAAGTCCTTAAAAGATACACAGTATTCATGGCATTAATGGCCATAGTTATTCTGAAGCTCTGTGTTTCACCAAGTTAAATTCCATAAAAGCAAGGATGGGAGGGATGTGTGTGTGTGTGTGTGTGTGCGCGCACGCACATGTGTGTGTGTATGTCTATAATCTCCATGGTTAATATGATGCCAAAAACACTATTTCTCAGACAGTGCTTTAGAACACTTAGTGAACGCAGAAAAATTTCAAGGTGGTTGTGTGGTAACAAAACTGTAATTATGAAAAAGTGGAAATCAGTTCTTAAAGTACTGCCTAAATTTTCTATTCTCTTGAATATGAGGTTTTAGTCTCCAACTCCTTTCCCAAACAGCTCTTATCAAAATCTTTAATGACTGCAATATTGAGAAATCCAAGGGCCCATTCCTGGTCTTTATCTTATTTGACTTCTCAACACCATTTGATCTAGTTGATTACTTCCTTGCAACATGTTCTCTATTTGGTTCTGGTGATCAGTTCTCTCATAGTTTTCCTTTTATCTTGCTGCTTTCTTATTCTCATGGTCTTTTGTTACTCTTCCTCTTCATTCCCCCTTCCATTTTCTCCTCTTCTTAATGTTCTGTTAACAAAGGGCTCATTCTTCAAACTGTTTTTCTTTTCAAGCATCAGGTAATCTCATCTAATTCTTTTGGTTTTTAATATGATTGATATGATGATAGCATCCAATTTATATATTCAGCCTGAATCTCTCTGATATGCAGATTCAAAACCCAATTGCTCATGAACATCTCCATCTGTCTCATAGTTAGACTCAAATTTAACATATTCAAACTGAATGCTTTTCTTCCATTCAAATCCACTTTTCCTCCAGACTTCTCAAATACTTAAATGGCAACTTTAGACTGCCAATTACATAAGCCAACATTTGGAGTCATCTTGACTTTTCTCTTCTTCTCATATCCTACATTAAATCCATTGGCAAATCTAGTTGACCCTGCCTTGAAAATATACTCAGAGTTCTACCAATTTCACCACCACCACTGCTGCCACTCTGGCTCAAATCACCTTCATCTCTCCACTGGATTTTTGCCATATCCTTCTAATTAGTCTCTCTACTTCTGTCTTCACTCACATTTAGTCTTATACCCAATACTTCTGCCAGAGTAGTCCTGCTCAAATATGTCAGATTATGTCTCCCTCTTGCTAAAAACCTTCTAATGACTCCCTATCCCACTCAGAATAAAATCCTAAATCCTTTCAGTTGCTAATGGGATTCTGTATGATCTGGCCTCTTCTGCCCCCCTGACCCTACTTCTATCTAGTTTCTCTTTTGCTCACTCCACTTTGGTCACATTGGTCTCCCTTGTTGTTCCTTAGTCACCAAATACATGGTTTCTTCAAGACCTCTGTACTTGCTCTTTCCTCTGCCTGGAAACTTTCTGACAATGTCTACATGGTTTGCTCCCTCATGTCCCTCGAGGGCTTATGCACATGTCCGCTCACCACTGAGCCTGCTCTGATATCGTATGTGAAATTCAACTCTTCTCATGTTCCCACTCTTTCTCTTGCCATTCCTTATACCCTCTTTTCTTCATAGCACCATCAAACTAAATGTTTGCTCATTTAATTGTTTATTTTTTTAAAAATACTTTATTTATTTGGGAGAGAGAAACCACATATAGCCACACATGAGTGGGAGGAGGGACAGAGAGCGAGGAAGAGGTAAAGAATCTCAAGCAGACTCTGCTGAGCATAGAGCCTGATGCAGGACTCAGTGTCATGACCCTTAGATCATGATCTGAGCTGAAACCAAGAGTCAGAGTCTTAACCTACTGAGCCACCTAGGCACCCCTCATTTAATTATTATCTGCTTACTCATTAGAATACAAACTTCTTGAGGACAGGGAACTTTGTCTCTTTTGATCGTTGCTCTATCCTTATGCCTAGTGTAGCATCTCATTTATAAAAAGTATTAAATCCATATCTGTAGAATGAATGAGATTGAGTGAGAGTGAACTTTTTAATGTGTGTAATGGTTAAGCATAACCTTATGACTTTTATTTTCCAGAGTCTTTCTCTGATTATTAATTCTCCTGGTCCCTAGGATGGGCTGCATTCCTGGGTTCTAGAGCTTATAAGAGTTGGATGGGAGTTTTTTGTTTGTTTGTTTGTTTTTGGTTTTTTTTTTTTTTTACTGTTATCATTATTAAAGGGTTATGCCAGGGACAATTGGTCCCAGAGATTGGGTGGACCCAATGAACAGAGCATGGGTTGGGATAGGACCTAGAAGTAGTTGGTAGGAAGAAGCTCACAAAGATAGTTCATCTCAGAAATCTATAAACAGGCAATCAGAAATGTCTTTGATTACAAGGAGCTCACAGCATGAACACGGGAAATGGACAGATAGTTTGGGTCAGAATGTTCCTGATGCAGGTGAGGCCTGAGCCGTATTGCTGAGGGTCAGAAGCAAGGCTCTACTTCACAGCAGTAAAAATGTGTAACAGAGACATAGATTCATGGATGAGAGTTTTTCTGAATTGAGGAAAAAAACAGTCCTCATATAGAAGGAACATATAGAGTTCTCAGTGACATAAATAAGTAAGACAAAGGACTAGAAATTAAAGGAGTGGACATTTATGTTTGTCAAATTGTCAAAGACCTATTTTTGTTTTCAGAATCGTGCAAGCTGTTTATTAAAAATGTAGAATCCCATGCTCACCACAGTTTATCAAATTAGAATGAATGCGGAGAAGCTCTGAGGTGCTATGGTTGCTCCATGATGGATCACCTGATAGTCATTTAATAAGGAGAAGGATAAAAGGGAAAAGCACAATGGACATAACTGGTGTTAAAAGATTGAACACTTACGAAAGAAATTGAAGAAAACACAAAGAAATGGAAAAACATTCCATGCTCATGGATTAGGCAAACATATATTGTTAAAATGTCTATGCTATGCAATGCAATCTACATGTTCAAAGCAATCCCTGTCAAAATACCATCAGTGTTTTTCATAGAGCTGGAATAAACAATCATAAAATTTGTATGGAACCTCAAAAGACCCTGAATAGCCAAAGGAACATTGAAAAAGATAACCAAAGCTGGAGGCATCACAATTCCAGACTTCGAGCTGTATTACAAAGCTACACTCATCTAGACAATATGGCACTGGCACAAAAAAAAGACACATAGATCAGTGCAACAGAATAGAAAACCCAGAAACACACCTTCAACTCTATGGTCAACTAATTTTCAACAAAACAGGAAAGAATATCCAAAGGAAAAAAGGTAGTCTCTTCAATAAATGATGTTTTGAAAATTGGACAGCCTCATGCAGAAGAATGAAGCTGGACCACTTTCTTATACCATACACAAAAATAAACTCAAAATGGATGAAAGACCTAAATGTGAAACAGGAATCCATCATATTCCTAGAGGAGCATATAGACAGCAACCTCTGTGTCCTTGGCCACAGTAACTTCTTGCTAAACACACCTCTAAAGGCAAAAGAAACAAAAGCAAAAATGAACCACTGGCACTTCATCAAGATAAAAGCTTTTGTGCAGCAAAGGAAACAGTCCATAATACTAAAAGGCAACCTATGAGATGGGAGAAGATATTTGCAAATGGCATATCAGATAAAAGGTTAGTATCCAAAATCTGCAAAGAACTAATGAAACACAACACGTAAAAAAAAAAAAAAATCCACTTAAGGAATGGGCAGACATGAACAGACATTTCTCCAGAGAAGACAAATGGTCAATAGAAGAAAAAATGCTTGACATCACTTGGCGTCAGGGAAATATGTATCAAATCATAGTCAGAATGGCTAAAATGAACAACTCAGGAAACAACAGATGTTGGTGAGGATATGGAGAAAGGGGAACCTTATACTGCTGGTAGGAATGCAAACTGTTGTATCCACTCTGGAAAACAGAATGGAGGTTTCTCAAAAAGTTAAAAAGAGGGGCAACTGGGGACACCTGGGTGGCTCAGTTGGTTAAGTGGCTGCCTTTAGCTCAGGTCATAATCGCAGGGTCCTGGGATTAAGTCCCATATCGGGCTCCTTGCTCAGCAGGGAGCCTGCTTCTCTATCTACCTCTGCCTGCTTGTTCTCTCTCTCTCTCTCTGACAAGTAAGTAAATAAAATCTTAAAAAAAAAATAGGAGCACCTGGATAGTTCTGTCTATTAAGCATCTGCCTTCAACTGAGTTCATGATCCTGGCGTCCAGGGATCAAGCCCCACATTGGACTTCCTGCTCAGTAGGGAATCTGTTCCCCCTCTGACCCTCCCCCTTCTCATACTCTCTCTCTCTCTCTCTCTCAAATAAATAAAGTTAAAAATAGAGCTACCTTATGACCCAGCAATTACACTACTAGATATTTACCCAAAGGACATAAACTGTTTATAGCAGCAATGTCCACAATAGCCAAACTATAGAAAGAGTTCAGATATCCATCAATAGATGAATGGATAAAGAAGATGTGGTATATTTATACAATGGAATATTAGCCATCAAAAAGAATGAAATCTTGCCATTTACGATGATGTGGATGGAACTAGAGGGTATTATGCTAAGCGAAATAAGTCAATCAGAGAAAGAAATACCATATGATTTCACTCATATGTGGAACTTCAGAAACAAAACAGATGAATGTAGTAGAAGGGAAGGAAAAATAAAGTAAGATGAAAATTGATCAGGATGCAAACCATAAGAGATGCTGAACTCTAGGAAACAAACTGAGGGTTGCTGGAGGGGAAGTAAGTGGGGAGAAGGGATAATTGGGTGATGGGCATTAAGGAGGGCACTTGATGTAATGAGCACTGGGTGTTATATGCGACTGATGAATCACCAAACTCTACCTCTTAAACTTAAAAAAAAAAAAAAAAGGAGAAATTGTGATCAGAAATTTTGGGAAATTGATACACCCTATGAACTCTCTTAAACATGAAGAGGTTTTGTGAGGTTAATTGATGATGTGGTAAGAACCAAATTTAGTTTTATTGGGAGCACATTCTCAATTCTGGCTAAGACTAGGAAAAGGATTGTGTACCTCTATTCATGTACATACATAGATGCATGTATGTATCTATAACTATTTTTCATATGAAATACATTATTTATGATGACTTATTTTGTGTGTGTCTGTGGAGGTAGATATTCAAAGTATGTCTTCACATTATTAATTGGCAAACACACTTATAGTTATTCCTTTTATTATATCCATCTGATTCTAAAAAGGAGGTAAAAAACAGGTGGTCTGAAAGGCATAGCTAATCTTTAAGTCATTTATTTAGTGAACAGTGTCATGGTTTTAGAAACTGTAAATGCATCGGCAACTTTTGAAAGTTTGGAGATTTTTTTCTTGAAAATCAGATTTCCAGCCTGTGATAAATCTAAATTTATGGCAAAGTTAGTCTCCCATTTCACAGAAGGTCTACAATGGTGGCTGTCTCCTTTGTATGAAACCTTCCTTCTTTAATTTGCTGGTTTCTCCTTCCTGTACACTTGCTTCATTCATTTGGGTGAGTCACTTCACTCATTTGAGTTTCTTGCCTGGTGTATTCATGTGCTAAAATAATTTAATTCAGTGAATTGATTAATTCTTCAACCAACTAATTGGTCTACTCAATCAAAACAGATGATTAAGTAGACCAATATAGAGATATTGTCTGACTCATGTTCTTGACAACTTTTTCAATTGAACCTTCTATTGATTATTCTGCCCTTGGGCCTTTAAATAAAGTCCAACTTCTAGGGAAAAGATGTTGGCTTTAAGAGGGAATGTATCAACTTCCTCCTATAAAAGGAGAATGTTCAGAGAGAAGAAAATATAGTGAATGGTAATATTTGTGAAATTTTTTCTGACATTACATAGATGTATCAATATGAAGGATGACATAAGAAACTAACTTACAATTCAACTTTTTTAAGAGAATAGGAATTCAGTGCATTTTTAAAACCATTATGCATTCTGTACATTTTTTCATGATGATCAGTTTTTAAATTTTTAAAAATCCTACAAACCGTGAAGGGGGAAAAAGGAATTGGACATAGATGGGTTATCAGCATAGAGGAAGGGGTTTGCACTGACATAATTCGAATGGACTAACATATACAGGAAAGGAGTCTGAAAGCTGTAGCAAGTAGTAGTTACCTTACAACTGAAATGCTGCCATTACATCCAGCTTAGACTTAATATGTAAAAGGACCCCTTTAAATAGTGTAGCAAAGCTGTGAATGTAGATGAGCCAAAACTCTAATAAAAGAATATACCTGATCTTCTTTCCTTTGTAGGAAGGGTCACAGGCTGACCTGGTTGTAATGCCTCACCCTATGGGGTGCACATTTCTCACCTTCCCTGTGAAGCTCTGGGGACAGGGGACTGATTTCAAAATTTGTTAAGAGAGAATGTGCTGATCTTCAGAGTCAGAGAACTTGGGGTTAGTTTAGGAAGACCCAAGTAGAGGGTTAGGAACCAAAGACAAGGATTAAGGAAATATAGAAAAATTCTAGGTTGAAAAGAGTGGATTTAGCCAAGTACCGGATGGAAAAAGAAGAATTGCTGAGGATGAATTTATTTCCCAAAATATGAGCTATGAATAGAAAAGTGACAATGAACATGTATACAGTACATTTTATTGGGATGGTAACAATTTTCTTTTTGTATGAGCATTTGTCAGACAGTGACACAAAGCCATGTGTTTGAATATTTAACATGGCTTGTAAATGAAGCCCTTGTCTTTAAATGTCTTTGTGAAAACAATTGATATTTTCCCCCCTGAACTAGGCCAAAATGATTCTTTTTAGTATAAAATTAACGCACTTAGTCATTTGCTATGGATAATATGTGAAACTATAATGACATAATCAAAGTGGCCCTCCTCATAACATCAGGTAGAAAGTACATCAATCTTGGAGATGATAATAAAACCAGACTGGAGGTAAAAGATTAAATATCATGTTCGAAGTAAAAGTAGAAGAGGGATTGTAAAAATTTCTTTTTCAAATCACACAGTGAGCTGTTACGTAGTATAAGATGCTGTCAGCATGAAGGGGCCGTTACTCTTGTATATACATTAATCAACATTTATGGGGAGCTGAAGCCACAGCTGTGGAGAGTATGGATGTAAAGCACACTGATGCCTTTTTGTTCCGTTTTTCAGGGAAACCCTGTGCTCCCAGAAGTTAATGTGATTTTTGTTTTTAAGTTATATTGTAAATAAGGACTTTGTTTTGTTTTAGTAGATAAGGAGGGCTAGCTGTGTACAGAGAAGGATGGGCATTACTACGTAAATAAAGGCAGATATCATGATGTCCATCCACAGACCAGGTTTGCTTACCGAGAATGGCTGGCAATGAAAATACTTATTTTAATCTCGAGTCAGCCTTGAAGGAAATAGACATTTTTAAATAAGTTCATTTTGCATCCAATGTGAGTATATAGTTATTCCAGCTTGGAGCACATACGAGGTTTTACAATGAAGGATGATTTTCCAAAAATTTCATAATAATGGTAACGCCAGTAAAACCATGTTAGTGTTCTTTAATGTCACTGTATGGAAGACCTGATAAAATGCCAGAATTTAAAATGAATACCCTATTGTGATTCCACAACCAAATATGGCTTGATTGTTCAGAGTTGATGTTCTTTTATATTTCATGATTTTTACTTTTTTTAATTTTTATTTTTTATTGGAGAAGCAACACAATGACATATTGGACATTATTATAAGCCATATCTAAAGCTTGCTATAGATTATAAATCTAAAAAAACCCTTTTAAAGCTGAATGCAATCAAAACATGAACTAGGAAAGAAGTCTCCATTATTTCACAAGTAGAAATAGGCATTTTTTTCCTGTTTGGTTATAGTATACTTATTATTTTAGCATCTGATGGTGCTCTTCAAGTAGTATCTCAAGAAGATATATCTTCATAATTTTTAGGCTCCTGTTTGAGCCATTGCTTCCACTGATGATGACATATGTAAATTTGAAGTTTTATATTTAACAGAAATAAAGAAAAAGAAAATAAGTTGAAACTGTCTGAATAAAAAATCAGATCTATGCTCCAAGCTATTCAGCATTGCATCACATATAATTGCTATGGAAAATTTGCTGAAAGAAAACTTTACTCTTCATCACTACTAAACTACTTCTACTAGTAGTAGTATACTGGTTTATAATATTGCTGTATTGTTTTGGAAAGGATTTAAAAATAATCTAAAATTGGTGGTTTATGTGTGTACCAAATGTCGAATGAATGGTCTGCAGATGCTGAAATGCTCAAAAACACTGAGCTAGAGAACAAGTCAGGTTTAAGGTCTGGATGTAGGGCCAGAAGGGAGATGAAGCTAGAAACCTGGAAATAATCAGTGCAGAGGAGTGTGAGAGGAACAGCAATGTGAAAAGGAGTTCAGAGAATCCAGGGTGTTTTCTAGGAGTAAACAGGGTGTTCAGGGTTAGCTAGCCCCTACTGTACACTGGGTGTGTTGCTTTCTGCTAAAGGCATTAAGTTGGGGCTAACCAGTTGAAATTATCTCTGAAACTTTTACTTTCATAATAGATATTATCTTCATTATCTTTAAACCTTTCTTTCTCACTGCCCTTCACTTAATCATTTGATCCTGAGTGACCCTCCCAGCCCCCCAACCAGGAAATGCCCATATGTTAAGGCATAAGGGATAAGCCATAAGTTAAGCCAAGTTAAGGCATAAGCCTCTTTTATTTTTATTTTCTTTCCATGCATGACTTTATATACTTCTAGTTTTAAGTAGCATTTAAAGCAAATGCCTTTTAAATCACTATTTCTACCTCATCAATCCCTTTGCTCATGGCCCATTTTTCAGCTGCCAGGGGCTATTTTTTCTCAGAGGGAAACTCTTCCCCCGCAAAGGTGGGTTTCCTTAAGCCCACAGAGTGAACTTCCTCCTGCTTTGAACTCTGATAGTGCACTCTTCCTCTGAAATTAGTACTATACCATACTTGTAATTAATTAATCATTCATCATGTATGTGTTGAATCCTTCATATTGGGTCGTATGTCCCTTGAGGGTTAAGAGTGTTTTCTGTATTTTATTTATTAACCCCCTCATCTTCATTGCTCCCTACAGAGCAATAATAGTGTCTATCACAGTGAATATTGCACAGTAGTTGTAAAATACTGGTTAAATCAATATATGAGTGAGTGAACCACCTTGGATACTTGTACCCCTATTTCTGACATTTCATTGGGCAAATAGAAATAAAATTACAATATAAAGCCAAACTTATTTCTGTTCATTTGTCTCCCTTAAAAGATACTATTCTTGGAACATAACATTTAACAGAGTCCTTAATGTTCTTTTTAAAAATCGGACATTCTCATTAAAATATACTGAAACTAGGCTGATATGCAAAGTAAGGCTAAAGGCCATAGGAAAACAAATTTAGCAAACTTCAGTAAGAAAGTGGAGAAAGAGGCACAAGTCTATTTTAACCATTGCTAACTCTTGTAAATAACCAAATACTTAACATCAAAAGAAAGGAGTATTAGGGAAGTTGTGGGCTTCTGTAGACACACATGTCAAGAGCTGGTATTTTAGCAGTTTTGTTATGTTAGTGACTTGATGAAGTTCCTCTATTTAAAATTCTAATAAACTTATAATCATTTAACGGAGTCCGTGCATTCTCTGTTGTATTTTCATTTTTCTTTCTCAATTTACTCATTTTTTCTTTCTTTATAAAATTGATTTTATAAAGCCCATTGTTGGTTGTGCAGTGTTTTGGACTTAAAAATTTGTGAGCTGATTACAACCTTAAACATCTTTAAGTGAATTCATTAATCTTAAATAGGTTTGATGAGTTTGGGTACTTCAGTTTTCTAAAACACACAGACACAAACAAACATCAAAAAATAAAATAATTGTCAAAGTTCTTACCAGATCCTTTTATTAAGATTCCTCACTCAGATAAGAAGAAAGAGAATTGAAATACACATATACAGACACATGCTTAAATACTCAATTATATATGCACACATGCATATTTGTCATGATTTCTACCTGATATTCGAAATGAATGGGTCAAGACCAACGGGTGGTGGTAGAAGTAACATCCTTTACTATTACACCCAGTCATCCACTATATACATTTTTGTTTGCTCTTTGCTGGGCCCCTGGGTGCAATGAGTTTGGAGGACCTCGTGTTTAAGTGAGGAATGCTCTTACCAGGTAACACAGCTTTAGTTCCCGTGAATTGGAAGCTAGAACTGCTCCTCTCTTTGTATGTAATATGAGCCTCCCCCCCCTTTTTTTTTGCCCCTGAACCAATAGGTAGAGAATAGTGTCATCGTTTTCTCAGGGGAAATAGATCCCAATTATCAGCGAGAAATTGGATTGTTCTTCCATCCCATGGTGGAGGCAAAGAAGACAGTATCGGGGATCCAGGGAATTTGCTGGAGGAACTTTTGATACTTCCTTTCCCAGTAGTTCTGGCTAATAGAAAAATATGATAACCTAATAAAGACAAGACTGGTGACTCACTTCCCATAGGAATGAAGTTTGTGGAGTAGAAGGAAGTGTAATTACAAACGTAGGTCTTAGGAACCAGGTACAGGAAGAACAACGGAAACAACTGTAATTGATATTATCTAGTTGTTTGTTTTTTCACTTTTTCCTTTTACTTTCTGTGAAGAACCCCATTTTGGCTAGTATGTAAGGTTTGGGTTGGGAGTGTGACTTGAGTTGATATCACCCTATTTTACAGGAAGTCTGGTAGGACTTCAGATATTCTATGTGTTGGGGACACATTTCACCTGGACAAAGGGCAAAGAAGGATGCTGATAGGGAAAAGAAGTTGACTTTGATATGTAATTTCACTCTCATCTCAAGACCCACTTTGTAACCATTTTCTGAGCCAAGCAACCAAGTTATACGGCTTAAGTGCATGGTCTTTTTTGTCTTCCACCTTGTGGTTGGGTGTGGCCCATAGGGTGCCATGGCTGTAGATCCACAGGAGAGAGAAGAATGAGATCTAAGCATTTACTTTTCTGGCTCAAGTTGCCTGTGACTGGCTTCTTTGACTAAAGTTCAATATTTCACTCAAAATAGCCTCCTTTCGGGGTGCCTGGGTGGCTCAGTGGGTTAAGCCTCTGCCTTCGGCTCAGGTCATGACCTCAGGGTTCTGGGATCAAGCCCCGCATCAGGCTTTCTGCTGAGGGGGGAGTCTGCTCCCCTCCCCCCCGCCCCTGCCTGCCTCTCTACCTACTTGTGAACTCTCTGTCAAATTTAAAAAAAAAAAAAAAAAATAGCCTCCTTTCTGTGATCCCTCCTAAGCCTGTGGGTCATTGCCTTTATTCTCGATTAGTTCTTTAGCACCTTCTGGTTTTTGTAGAGCCTATATACACGTTTGCAAGCCCTTCTCAAATTTTCCTAACTTGCCTGGTCATCTGCTTTTAGTTAGGAACTGCGCTGAAATAATCCCCTTTGTAACCCCAATTAGTAAAAAAGAACTAGGCCATGAATAAGAGTTTGAGGTGGAGAAGAGGTTATGAACTGTGGTTTGGGGCTTTTAGAAGAAGGAGAGGAAGAGTTAGGGATTAAGAATATAGGGAATCATTGTAAATCTCTTTTTTTTCCTTCCAAATATATTTTCCCATTTGGTAGGTTGCCTTTTCTTTCCTTTTTATTATAGACTTAAAAAAAAATTGAGATATAATTGACATGTGATATTAGTTTCAGTTATACTTCATAATGATTCAGTTTTTGTATATGCTGTGAAATAATCACCCCAGTAAGTCTAGTTAACATCCATTGACACATTTAGTTGTAATTTTCATTTCTTGTGATGGGACTTGCAAGATCTACTCTCTTAGCAACTTCCAAATACACCAAAATTACTGTTAACTATAGTCATCATGCGACACATTACACCTCCAGGACTTATTTATTTGACAGCTGGAGTCTCTTCTTGTGTAGCAGGACCGCTGTATAGCTCTCTTGTCACATTAGTGTCAATTCATTCTTCAAATTTTTATAGTTCCAGATTTAGCCTGAAATCAGGATCAGCTACATGATTTATGGGGTTCAGTGAACAATGAAAAATGCAGAGATACCTGTTAACAATTCTTAATCCTTGCAAGAGGGCAATAGCAGAGCCAGAAACCAAATACAGGGCCCCTCTGAGGGCCAAGCTTCTGTGGACCTGCAGTTTGCATGCCTGTGGAATTGGCTCTGCCTGAAATCCCAGGATATAGGAAAGAGAGGCCACCAATTTTAAACAATATAAGCAAATCCAAGTTACTAAGATGAAAAGTCTTAAGTTACAAACGTATTTTGCCATAATTCCTGAAGGAATTATGCAGAGAGAGCTACTGTTGTTCGAACTTTTATCCTTTCTGGGGCTCTTTATAAGAAGTCATTAGGAAGGAATGAAATATACTCAGAGGTTGGGCCTTTGAGTCACTAAGGCTGTGATTCTCAGTGCTGGCTGCTACTTAGAAGGTCCTGGGAAGCTTTAAACAAAACCCAATGACATCAGAAGGGGTGCCTTTAGGTTACAGCACCCCTTTTGACTTAATTGATCTGTCCTGGGACCAATGTAGCTTTAACAGCTTTCAAGGTGATGCTAATCTTGTAGACTGGCCTGTGTACTATTCCTATAACTTTTTTTTCCCTTCACAGTTGGAAATTGTTGGAGTTTCAGTCACTTTTAAAGAGAAGTTGACACCTCGCTTTTGCATTCCAAGGAAAAAGATAAGGAACAAAGCTAATGCAGGATTTTAATAAAGCAAGGAGTTCTCCAGAGGATTAGGGAAATAGAATTAAAGTTGAAAAGATGTAGCCTCCATTTGAGCCTGGTCTTGACTTCTCTTTAAGTTTAGCTTCAAGTGGCGTTTTCATGTCAAATTACCATTGGGATATAAATAAGTGCTCCATTAATAGACATAATGATATTTTGCTTATATATATTTTTCCTAGATGAAGCATTTCTTTGGGATTTGTTTGTCCCAGTGATTTTTCAAAATGTGTTGCAGAGATTCTTTCAAGGGTTCTGTGAGTTAAAACTATTTTCACAGGATTTCTAACATGTCTTTTCCACTCTCATTCATTCATGTATGTGCAATAGAGTTGATACAAGAGGTTGAGTACAGAAGCAGAGAATCTAGTTGTTTTCTATTAAGTCAGACGTTAAAGGGATTTGCAAAAATTTAAAACAATGACTATATATTTTTAAATAAAAATTATTTTTAAGTATTTTTTTAAAAATATTTAATAATTTTTTAAAATTTTTTTAAAAATTCTTTTTATTTATTTTAAATATTTTTAAGTAAAATAATTTTAAGTAAAAATAATTTTAAGTAAAATGTTATTTATGTAAACACATGGTTTTACCATTAAAAAATAAACAACTATTTAATAAAATCAGCTATAATTTCTAATTACACTAAATAATTATAGGTATAACCTACATAAAACTTCTCTGAGTTCTTCAGTAATTTTTTTCATAACCGTTTACTTTTGTCTTTTCTTTTAATTTTGTTTTTTTCATCAAGATAAGAGCACTCCTTAATGCCTTCACTTATGTCACCCATCATCCCTTCACCCCACTCCCCTCTGGTAACCATCAGGGGTTCTCTACAGAACCTCTCTCCTTTTTTTTAAATCTCTCCTTTTCCCCCCTTTACTCTTTTTTTTTCCCTTAAATTCCACATGTGAGTGAAATCATATGGTATTTGTCTTTCTCTGACTGATTTATTTTGCTTAGCATTATACCCTCTAGCTCCAACTATGTCATTGCAAATGGCAAGATTTCAGTCTTTTTGATGGCTAAATAATATTCCATTGCATAAATATACAACATCTTTATCCATTCATCTATCTGGTTCTTTAATTTTTAAGGGTGTAAGGAGACTCTGAGACCAAGAAGTTGGAGAATGGCTGGTGTTACACCATGCCAGTTTTTGAGATTAGACATCTATATTTCACTTGAAAAGAACATTTTAACTTGTTTTTGGTCCCATGTATGAAACCCTCTACCATGTGTGAACATAGGCTTATGAGCCTATAAGATAATAAATACTGGCTAAATATTTCACTTATTCATTCATTTAACATATTTTTTTTTATTGAATTTCTACTATAGCCAGATACTGTGCTAGTTCCTGGGAATACAGCAGAGATGAAAAAAGAGGCTTTGCTCAGTTTTGCAACTAGTCTCTCCTAGACCATAGCTTGCCTTTTCATTCTTTTACCAGTGTTTGTCACAGATCAAAATTTTTAATTCTGAAGAATTCTAATTTATAAATTTTCTCTTTTATGCTTTTAGTTTATATTTAAGAATACTTTGCCAACCCAATGTCTTGAAGAAATTTTTTGTTCTTTGTGTTTTTGTTTTTTTCCTAAAGCTTCATAGTTTTATGTTTTGCATTTAGATTTAGGATTCATTAGGATTCATAAAGACAGTAGATGTCCAGTTATTCCAGAATTGTTTGTTGAAAAGGATCATTCTTTCTTTGCTGAATTGACTTTCCACAGTTGAGAATAATTAATTGACTATATTGGTGTGGGTTTATTTCTGGGTTCTCTAGTTAATCCCATTTATTTATCTGAGCATCTATCCTTTCACCAATACAGTACTGTTTTGAGGTCTGTAGCCTTATAGTAAACCGTGGAATCAAGTTGTATAATCCTTTTTTTCTTCATTTTCGAAGTTGTTTTTGCTTTGAACTCTTGTTTGCTTTTATATGTTAATTATAAAATCAGCTTTTCAGTACTTACAAAAAGTCCTGCTGAGGTTTTGACTAGAAATCATTAAGTCTATAGAAGAATTTGGGGATAACTGGCATCTTAACAATATTGAATCTTCCAACATATGAATATCAAACATTCTCCTTTAATGTAGGTTTTTTATTTTTTATCAGTGTTTTATAGTTTTTAGCATATAGATCTGACACATGTTTAAACTTGCAACTATGTATCTCATTTTTTATAGCTGTTGTAAATTGTTCTTTAAAATATTTCTTTTTCAAATTGCCCATTGACAGCATATAGACACATGACTGATTTTTGTAAATTGATTTTTTATACTGTGAAAATTCAGTTATAAACTTTTTTTGCAGCTTTCTTGGGATTTTTTTTCTGTGAACACAAGCATGCCATCTGTAAATAGAGCCAATTTTCTTTCTTTCTTTTCAATCTGTATTGCTTTTATTTCTTTTTTTAAAATTTCTGAATGCTATTTTTTGGTGGATATAAATTCTGGGTTAATAGTTCTTTCCTCTCAGAGCCTTAAAACTGTTGTTACATTTACACCTGGGTGGCTCAGTCAGGTTAAGCATCAGGCTTTTTATTTTGGCTTGGGTCATGATCTCAGGGTTGTGAGACAGGCTCCTCTCTCAGTGAAGGGTCTACTTTGAGATTCTCTCACTCCCTCTCCTTCAGCCCCTCCCCCCCTTTCTCTCTCTCTAAAAATAAATAATTAAAATCTTAAAAAATATATATACTGGTGTTCCAACTTGTGGGAGACAGAAAAACAGACCTGCAAGGATGTTCATGTTCTAATGCCTGGAACCTGGGGCTAGTTTACCTTACTTAGAACTTTGCAACATAGTTGTAATTAAGTTAAGGACTTTCAGATGGAGAGAAAATCCGGGATTAGTGAGGGGGGGCGGAGCTCCACTTAATCCTTTAAAAGCAGAGAACCTGTTCAGCTGTTGTCAGAGACCTTCAGTGTTGCTGCGTTTGAGAATGGTGGGAAAGTGTCATGAAAATGAAGAACATATGCAGTCTCTAGAAACTGGAAGTGGTAAGGAAACGTTCTGTCCTTGAGCCTCCAGAAAGGAAAGCAGCTTTACAGCTGCTTTGATTTTAGTCTTGTGAGACCAACATTAGACTTCTAATTACAAAGCTCTAAAGGTAAGACATTTATGTTCTTTAAATCTACTGAATTTGTGGTAATTTGTTACAGCAGCAGTAGAAAGGAACACAAAGGAACACAACTGTTGTCTGGTTTCTGTTTATGGGTTTTGTTGAGAAATCTTCAGTTATCTGAATTGTTCCTTTTTATGTAATGTCCTATTTTCTCCATTTTCTGATAGTTTTTATTTTTAGTAGTTTTATTATGAGGTGTTTGGGTAGGGTTTTGTTGTTTTGCTGAAAAAGTTAAACCTATAAAATTATGTTTTTTGCTCTGAATTGAAGTATTTTAAGCTGGAAAATGCAGTGGGGGTAAAATGGGTTGAAAACTTCTTTCCCCCCTAAGTGTGGTGTTTACACTGTGCTGTGTCCCACACACTTCTATATAAATTTTGGAATTAGTTTAGCAATATATGTAGTCAAATCAGCTGGAATATCAATAAGGATTGTGTTGAATTTGTAGACCAACCGACCAACAATATTAAGTCTTCTGATGTCTTCCCCTTTGTTGAGGTCTTTTCTAATTTCTTCCAAAAGAGTTTTATAGTTTTCAGAGGATGAACTTTGTGTTTCTGTTGTTTATTCTTTTGTATCGAGACTATTTTTTTCATCTATATTCATAAAAGATTTGTAGTTTCTCTTTTTATAATGTGTGAAGCCTGAAAGCAACCCCCACTGAGCTATAAGGTAACAGAAAATCTCTGTCCCTTGGGCTGAAAGGAGGAAAGCTAGAGATTCAGCCTAAATTAAGAAAACCTGGAGTTCCAAGGGTTGCAGGTAGATCAGAAGACCTCCTCAAAGAGTGGTTGGAGGAACTATTGGTAGTATATGGAGTAATCCAAGATTATTTCCAAACTTTGCTGCCTTGCCAGGGGAGGGCTGAATTCTTCTTGGTTCCAGGAGATAGGTAGGAAGTCTGGAGACTTCCCTAAGAAAGGACGAAATAGAGATATTCAGGCCCACTTAATCCTTATCTGTCTCCCACCGTGGGAACAGACACAGGCCTACTTAAACACATCAAATGCTCCATGATCTGTATTAGAGTGATTGACTATCCTGATTTGCTCTGGACTGAAGACGTTCCCAGGACATGGGACATTTGGTGTTAGAAGGTGGGAGAAGCCTGGACAAACTGGGACAAGTTGGTCAGCCTGCTTCAAAGCCACCTACTTTTCCCAGTAAAAATATTCTCTCTTGAGTTGCCTAGCTAGGTGAGAAGACAAAAGCAGTGTTCTGGAATGACCTACAGAAAGGAATGCATGATCAATATGGAAATCCAGGGTTTCTCATATTGAGGTCAGGAAGTTAGCATAACTTGTTTTCACAATTCTCTGTGGAGATAGTACTTTTATTTCAAATACAATAAAGTTAAATGTAAGAATTTTTTTTCCCTTTAAGAATCTGAGAATGTCTGCCTTAGAATAGGATATTGCCTAATAATTTCAATGTTTGAAATTTTGGCTGTTGAACACCAAGCAGCCCTGCTTCAGTTTTCAGGTTCTAACAAGTAAAAGGCAAAATCAGTCTAAACAGTAAATACCAAGTAGAGTCCAAATGTGTTTCGTGCAGGTTGTTCCAACAAGGCTTTTCCAGTCCTTCCATTCGATAAGAGAGTTGTGAAAATTGAATTACAGCAAAGCACAAAGTAGTGAAAAATGTAGAACTCAAAATTTTGCACTTGCCATAGCTATTGGTAGCATAGTTGGGTTGTGACTCCTGGATTTGCTTCAGCAAAAAAATCATCAGTTATGTTAAATTACTGTTGTTAATTATTTTTATTCATTTAGTAACTTCTTGAGTTTTAACTAGGTTTTACTGTTGAATAAGAGCAATAGTTGTGATTACCTTTATACTAATATTTTTCTGTATATACAAGTAACATAATAAAGTCAACAGAGAGAGAGTGTGTGTGTGTGTGTGTGTGTACACACATACTGGTTTTCTTTTTTAACTGGCTATATAAGGTAATAGGTATAGTCTCTTAAAGGTATCCTGATTTAATGAAGATGCATTATTATTAGTAAAGCTTTTGGCTATGTAGAGGGAGATAGAGAGGATAAATGGGAAGAGGGAATGAATGGAGGAAATTAAAGAGCCAATATATCCCATGGTTAATTGCATATCTGATTTCCTGATATTTTTTATTACATTATTTAGAATCCACAAACCTTTAAAAATCTCTAAAAATGTCTAAGTCATGACTCCCATGATTTTAGTGGTATGGGTTCTAAGGAAATATAAGACTGTGGTGTAAGTCTTTTTGGGGGGTAATATGGAAATTAGGTATGAGTAATATGAGAACTTCCTGAAAGTATAATAATGAGAACTGTAATAAGTAATACTTAAATTGATCTTCTATATGTTACATATGGTTCTAAATATTTTAATAGATTATTTTCCAACCAATAATCTACTAATACATTTAAAACCATTATTTTCCAAACATCTGTGAGTAAGCTGCTATGCCCATTTCCTAGAAGAGAAGGCAGAGACACAGAAAAGTTAAATAGTAATTTGCATGAGGTGGATCCTGAATTTAAACTCAGATTATCTTGCTTCAGAGTGTATATTCTTAAACATTATGCAAAGAAATATGATTAACAATAAAATCCTCAATTATCTATAATAAAGGAGAAATTTGAGATTTTAGACAAAGACTTGGAAATAAGTGGGGAAAAAAATCAACAACCATCCAATATTTATGATTAAATAATCTTTGGTGTTAATATGCTAAAGATAAAATAGTCTGTCATTTAAAAAGAAAGGGAGTGAAAGAAAAAAAAAATTGTAACTAAAGACTCCTTCACTTGGTTTCTCTGTGTAAATAATCTCTGTACCCATCATGGGGCCATTTGGTTTCAGTTTTATGTTGTATGTTGTATGGTAAAGTAGAACTCACTGGTGTCCTCAAGCATAAACTGGGGATAAAATAAAATACTTCCTTATTGACTTAGGCCTCAAAAAGTTAGATCGTAGTATTGTAAAATGTTTTGTAAAATGTAAAATGTTTTGAATGTTATGTATAACATAGGCTCATTTGTAGACATGAAGTCTAAGAAAATGTTGGTGTTTGGGAATACATTAAGTTCTATTGGGGTTGATTTTTCTAGAAGAAAATATTTCACAAGTTTATAAGCCTAGGTTACACAAGAATTAGAATTTTTGAGCAAGGTCAAGTCATTGCTGCCATTAGAAAGGATCCTATTACCAGGAATATTTGAGGAAAAGTGACCTACAAAAACCTATTCCTAATAACTTGGAATATTTTACTATCTTAAAAGTCCGTAAACTCTACAGGAACAATCAATCGGTCTCAAAGTAGTTTCCAAGGAGTGTATTTTGATTGGGATTTATGTAGATCAAAGAAATATTTTAGTGAACAGCATAAAGGGAGCCTTCTGTTTTTGTGTTTAAGGCAAAGCATGAGAAATGTAAATGGGCCATTTAAATGAGACAATCATAAGTGGAACTCACTTTAGATGCAATTGGATGTAAAGACTTCATAGTCATCAAGATTGTTTTTTTTTTATTTTGTAAACTCTTCATCCTGATTGATGGTTTTATTCTCATACAGGATTTTTCAGTGTAAGTCAAAAATAAGTGCCATTAGTTCAAGATTGGTATTATCTTTATAGCTGGTGATTACAGAGAAAGAACAAACCTTCTTAGATAGCATCAGGAAAGTCCTACATATATTTTTTGACTGTTCTGGCTTGATTTCTGTCATTATCTCAGACTGAATTACTGTGCTTTGTAATGGAAAGATGAAAATAGAGCCATGTGATTAAAAATATCATATGAGGGGATGGCCACCTGACTGAGATCTGGTGAGACACTTGACAAATCATGGGTTATCTTATGAGGCCTCTGTTTGGGGGCAGACTCACCAGGAAATAGTATCTTTTTCTGATATGCTAAATTGGTAGGGTGTAAGCATGGATAGCCAGGGGCCATCTTGATTGCATGTAGATCCAGCCTATCTATAAAACAATGGTCATCTTTAATGCTCTTTAGTGAATATTATTAAACACACAGTAGGTTTGTATTTCCAGGCTTCTTTGTGATGGATGGCATCATGTGACTTTATCTGCACAATAAATCATGAGAGGAAATGATGGATCACTTCTGGATGGTTACTGATGTGAATTCCTCCAGAGTGCTTTCCCTTTAGCACAGCACTTGATGATATTTGAAGTGGAGCTTGCTTCCATAAATCTGAATTATTCCTGAGTTATTACTGTGATCAGGGTCTCCCTCTTGGATCCCAATGAGCAAATAAGCAAATAATCTTGAGTTATAAGATTTTAGGATTATTTGTCACTGCACCATCATCTAATCCATCTGATGAACCTGAAAGTGTGTAAATTCTACATAAGCTAAACATTTGTTCATTCTTACACATTTGTAGGGTCAAGTACTGAGGCAAATGTTGGTAATGTTTATTTCTGTTCGTTCTTATAGCTCTTTAATTTTTATATTAAGTATATATAGAAGGTTTGGTGATCAACTGTTCTATGTATTCCTAAAACAGTTGTCAGTGACTCCATTGAGCCTTTTATAAAACTAAGTACAGGGGCCCCTGGGTGGCTCAGTCTCTGAGCCACCCAGTTAAAGTCTCTGCCTTCAGCTCAGGTCATGATCCCAGGGTCCTGGGATCGAGCCCCCCATTGAGCTCTCTGCTCAGCGGGGAGCCTGCCTCCCCCGCTCTCTGCCTGCCTCTCTGCCTACTTGTGATCTCTGCCCGTCAAAGAAACAAATAAAATCTTAAAAAAAAAAAAAAAAAACTAAGTACAATTTATTGGAAGATGGTTATTTTTACCCACTGCATAGAGCCTTAGTATCTAAACTTTGGAAGGAAGTAAACTTGTGTTTGGCTTAAAGTCTGAATGAAAAGGTTATGTGCTTTAGTGTTAACATTCTAAATGAGCAATACCTCAGAGACCAAGATGTACAATCTTCCAAGCTCTTCTCTTAGGTTGAAATTATAAGTTATATTGATTTATAAGTTGTATATATCTCCTTTCTTCAGGAATTCTTCCCCCTTGCAGCAACAGAATGTCAAGGAAACAGTTTCTGTTGCATATTAACCAAAGACATAAGAAAACAAATTGCTCTAATGAAATATTTAAGAACAATACTAGGGTAATATATAACTTTAGATTCAGTTTTCTGCAGCTGGAAGTTTCAGCAGAGAAATGAAGGTATAACAGATAAAATTTCTAATGTGAATTAGAAAATCAAGATGCAAATTTTCAAAGGAAAGAAATGAAGTAGTTTCCTAGCTATAAGGTAAGTTCACCCAAAGGGGTGATAGAAGAATTGGATTGTTGGAAATCTTATTAGGATTTGGTGAAAAGGATTTCTTAGGTATAAGGTGTGCAGTGATTCTTGGCCTTGACCTTAGCATGGGGTTGGGAGCATGGTAGTGGAAGGTACTTCATCAAGACTATGGAAACTGTTAGTGATGAGGGAGCAGGAGGCTGGCTGAAGACAAAGCAAAAGCTGTCTCCTTGCACCCCCTCTCCACCTGCTCCCCTCGGTAATGTATGTGACATTCCTCAGGCACCCCTGACCGCCATAAGAAACAAATAGTTAACTTGCAGAGATCACAATCCTGCAAGACAGGAATCTCCCAACTATCTTGATGTTAATGGCTTGCTAAAAGACAACAGTGGTCTCCTGGCACCTTGTAGGCCCTCTTTAGCATATGAACATCCCATTGAAGCCTCCCTTCCCCTCACCTTCCCCCAACCGCAGGGTACATAACCTGCCATCCCTCACAACCTGGGGCAGCAGCTCTTCCTGCCCACGGGTCCTGTCCCCGTGCTTTAATAAACCACCATTTTGCACCAAAGATGTCTCAAGAATTTTTTCTTGGTCATCAGCTCCAGACCTCAGCCCACGGAACCTCACCTAGGTTCTAGAACTTCATCATATGGTGCCCAACGTGGGGCTGTGAGTCTTTACATTTGGACTCTGAGCTTTGGTGCAAAATTGGTGAGTACTTTCTCTCCTTTTCCTTTACACTCATTTCAGGGGCTTTTCAAGGAGTATGGTCTTATTGGAACACTTGCATGTCAGTTGCTCAGGCTGTAATCCTCTGGCCCGTGAATGTTCTATGGGGAGGAGAGCGTCTGCCTTTTGGCTGTAAGTTAGTACCCTGGCCAGAATGGCAATAAGACCCAGAAACTTGATGGCCTCTCTTTATTCCTGTTCTTATAAAAGTTGTCTCTCTTGGGCACGGGACAGCCACCTAAGTCACTAGGACGGCTGCCAATCTTAAGACTCCCGTGTGAGGTTTCCTCCTGATTGATCTAATGTTATCCCCTCCACATCCCTGGTCTAGCCACTTCTGGCCATGGGACCTCCACTGGGAGCCGGCTGAAACCAGTACCTGATTGAATTAACCGGGACCGTTTCTTAGGGAAGTTGGCTGTAAGGACCTCATGTGTTGGAATGTCGCATAGACCATGATGGATTTCAGTCTTTACTGTTTCTCATCAGTGTCTTCTACAGACTACTTAAAGCTACAAAATTGGGTAATTTCTCCCTGCAAAAACTTTTCTAGTATTTCCATGGGTTAAAATGGCAAAACAGTATACAGTCTTCAGGACATACGATGGCATGGCATGGCACAGTCTTTTGGTCCATTTACCAGGCACCCATCAGCAGCCTAGGATGTGATGGGGAAGTGGAGGGACGCCGGCACCCCTCCAGGGCCTTTTATGGAAGGAATGCCTTCCCAGGGAAGGCAGGATGGTGATCAATAGCGATATCTTGAGGGACACCTCTGGTCGCTTTTGACACATGGGAACCTCTGATATATCCTGCATGGGACGCCACCCAGGAGTCAGGGGGGGGGGTTGGTAATGGGCCTTCTTTACGTTTCTGGGAGCACGGTCTCAGTAGGCTTCTTCAGTTCCCAAGGACTCTACCTTGGGGTGCCTTTTAACCCACTGGAAATAATTTGGATTGCAAAACTTAGGAAAGGACTGAGTTCCTGTAACACTGCATGGCCTCAGTGGGATCTATCAGTTAGCTCTTCTCTGCAGGAAACAGGGCAAATGGACCTAGGATACCTTCGTTGCTCATACCTAGGCCTTCATTGCTCTGCACCAGGACCCCAAACTAAGGGGCCTTGCAGAATGTGTTTGCTGAAATGAGTCAGCTAGTAAACTTAATTTTGACATACTCGATGATAATTACATTAGTAGGACTTCAGATAAGGCCAGGTTGCTGGGCCATCCCTAGCAAAGGGGATTCTGACTTTATTTCTCTCTGTTTCTCCTAATAGATGTGGGGGCTTCTCCCTCACTCATTTCCCATGTTAATGGCTATAACTGGAGCCAACTGGGGTTAGTCTGACTCAAGACAGAGACCATAAGGAATATTCCCAAGCAGTTGCCGAAACTCTCTTTGTTTCAGGGAAGTTTCCCTGTCTTCTCTGGCCCGACTTGGACTGCTCAACCCCTCCCCCCTTGCCAGTGGGAAAGCATGGCATCTGCTCCTCTGTTGGGGCTGATGAGCTCTAGAACCAGGAATCCTTTCTCTGCCTCCTGGCAGCACGTTGTTTCCTCTGTCTCCCCCTTATCCTGTTTCTGCACCAACGTGCGTGCGGCCTGCATGACTAGCCTCTAGACCATCCTTGGTGCTTCCTGCACCACAGCTCCTTCTCTCTTCACTGTCAAGGAGCAAGAAGAGCAGCCCCTGGACATAACACCCCCCACTCCAGATCCACGCATGTCTCAGGTAAACATTCAAAGTGGAGTGGGCCCAGGTGGAACGTAAATCAGTATTGGAACTAAGTTAAGTTTGGTTTAATTAAGATAGACATGTCTTTTAAGTTATCAGCAGTAAATGTGAAACTTCGAAATTTATTGAAGGTCAAAAAAGCTTGTGTTATTTGTTAAAATTTGTTAGCAAAGAGATGACTAAAATGATGGTTAATTGTCTGTCTCAAAGTTTTAATGGGTAATTGCTGAAGTAGCTTTCAAAGTCTTTGGTAACCTGAAAGTTTAAAGTTTTTCTTGGATGACAAATGGAATTAAATTTTAGGTTTTTTCCAGATAGGATAAAATGCTAAGTCATTAATTACTGGATATAGGTTTGTGCTTTTGACTTCTTACAGCAAAGAAACTAAGAGTATTTAAATCTGTTGGTAAACATGTTTTGCGCTTAACTGATTAATAAATTTGCCATCTGAAGAATTCTGTTATAACAGTTCACGATTGGTTAATACTTAGTCTTCACTAGAGATTAAGGTGTTTCTAAAAATACAAAATTCTGCTAACTGTAAGACTGATGGAAATAAGGGAAACAACTCTGTGGAAAAGTAGATGATATGTAAGAAAGATTTAAGGAATGGGAATACATTTTCTTGAGGGTAAGAGAAGGTAATTTTGTCCTAAATGAGATGGTTGTTTGGAAGGAAATGACTTGGGACAAAACCTGAATGCAAAGGAAAGTTGTAGAAGGTTTGTGAAGGGAAATCTTAAGGAATTTTAGCTATGGTTAAGACAGACTAAGATTGAAAGAATGAGTTTTAAAGGTACATTGGTATAAGACTGAAATTCTCTCTGTTCAAAAGGACAAAGTTTTCTTAGATTAATTGATCTGCTGTTACAAAAATGTAAATGGTTTTCTCTTTGCCTGCCCAGAAAACCCAGTTTCTATGTTTTGTTTTATCAGGTGTTTAACGTCCCTAATTATATTTAGGCATGTGTCTCAAAACTTTCTAAGGTTTAGCAAATGTTGACAAGATGTAAGTTGTAAATCTCTTTAACTCAGGCTTTTCCTTGGTAAGCGAAGTTACTCATGAAGTACTGATGAACCAATGATAAACCTTGGGTCACATTTGGAAAAATACTATAACTATTCTGGAGATTCTTTGCACTTCCTAAAGTTTTAATGTTTTGAAAGATCATCACTTGATATTGTAATTATGGAAATGTTATGTGTCACAGAATAACCTGATTTCCTTGCCAGCGAAACTGTAAACTCTCAAGCACTTTACTATATCTATTCTGAGTTTTTATCATTTATAAAGGTTTTAATTCTCTTGTAAAATGAGTTTTATCCTCAAGGAGATTCATATAAAGGACTTTCAGGACAAATACAGATATTTGATATACTTGAAAATCCTAAAACTGAAATGGGTAAGAATTTCCAAAACTAACTAAAGGTACGTTCACCAGATTTAGTAACATGGGACTAAATGAACTAAAACACTATAGTTTTGTCTTATTTTAAACATTGCTGGTTCTCTAAAGTTTGCTCTTCCAGACTAGGGATACTTTTTCTTAAGTTATCTGTAATTTACAGAGATGTAAAAAATATTGATTTGTAAACAAATCAAAGCATTCAACTTTTCTCCCTATCTGAACCCTCTGAAGCCAAAAGGTCTCAGTAAGTATTCTTTCTTCCATGGCAATCAGTCATTTGCATAAGTTCAGTAAGAATCTGTTCTCCTTGTAACAGGACAGCATTGGAAACTGGTTATTTTACCAAAGCTTTGACTGGAATGTCCTATTTGAAAAGACTCAGATATGACCCGACAGTTTAAAGGAACTAAGGTTGACTTTATGAAACCTGGAGCCATAAAGCCCCTTGGGACTGTTGGCCTGATACCTTGCTTACAGAGTTCCTGGCAGCCTCACCAGGTGAGTAAAGAATGTCACTCCTTGGTAGGTGCAGAGTCTCAGGAAGAAGAATTCGCCCAAATTGACAGGTATTGCAGGCATGTCTGATTGCAAGTATGTGGCTTGGCTTCTGGCCTGGAGTGGCTACTAAAAGTTCAACCTAGAGATTCCTTATAAAAAGTTCCAGCAAAGCAGATTCTAAAAGATCTATATGATCACACTCACTGTTCTTGCTGAGCTTATGTAAATAATTAGTCCAAGTTTGTTAAAACTGGACTTGTTTTTCAAATGAATTAGTCCTGATTTGACTATCTCTGGAAATGAGGGTTATTTTAGAGAGAAAAATTATGTTTTAATAACACACCTTTATGGATGTTAAATTCTAGATTTGATTGTCTTTAAATGTTTGTTTACCTAAGCTAAACGATTTGAGGTAAACTTCAGAAAAGTTACACAATAGCTCATTTAGACGATCTTCTTGCTTTTTTATTTTGTAGGGATATTAGCAGAACCCCATGGCACATGATTAAACAACTGGAAAATGGGATTGATTCCCCTACAATTGTATAACTTAACTATCACCTTGTGTGTGGCTGGAATAATGAAATTGCCTAAAAGCCAGCATACCGCACTCCATAGGATTAACTATGGACTTGTGGAGATAATGGATGACCCCACTTTCTTTATGATTGTATTTGATGATGCATGGGGGACTCCCCTTATCTCTTGACAAGTTTTCCCCCACTTGCCAGTGATCCTCTGTATTCAGGATATTGTTAAGGCTGGACCACTCAAAGGGCTACTTAATGGTTTCATCCCTTAGTCATATTTATCCTAGAGGTCACCTCTGTTGAGGTACAATTGCAAACAGATGCTTTAGCTAAGCATAGAACAGCCCTCCTCATAAAAAGAGCCTTAAAGCTTACTATGGGACAGTCTCTGACTGTAATGACTTCACATCAGGTCCAGATTTGTCTTGGAAGCCGGAGGTCAACTTATTAAATACTGGGCTATACTTACAGATATGCTAGAAATAATACTTAAAACTTGTCAAACTTTAAACCTAGTTACCCATATGCCTGAACCTGACCATTGTGCTTCTTTCTCTATAGAGCAAAAACTATTCAGAGGTTATTGATCTTGCTTACTCTATTTGGCCAGATTTAAGATGCCCCTGTTAACAATACAAATGACAGTTGGTTTACTGATGACAGTAGTTTTCATAAAAAAAAAATAAGAAGAAGAAGAAAAGCTAGGTATGCCATAGTGCTCACTAGCACTTTGCAATTGCCAAAGCCTAAAAATAAACATTAACACTGACTCCAAATATGCTTTCCTGGTACTTACATGCCCCTGGAGCTATTTGGACGGAAAGGGGATTGCTGTCAAGCCATAGCTCCCCAATCAAATATGGGCCTAAGTTACAAAACCCTCCTTGTCGCTATACTAAGGATGGTGTATATCAAATCTGGGATACATATTTGTGGCTCACACCCACGATTGGACAGCTCAGTCAAAAGGCAGTTTTATGCCATGAACAAAGAAATCAAACGTATGATACTTGGGCAAATAACACACGACATCTAGGATGGCTATCATTAGAAATGTGTTCCCAAATAATAGTACTCCAGGCTACTGACTGGTTTGCTACTGATTGGGTAAGGCAACCTGGCATTAGATGGTCAGCTCCAAACAGAACCCACTGGATATGTGGAACTAACCTGTGGCCCTGGCTTCCTCTAGGGTGGACAGATCACTGTACTTTAGGATTTGCCTGGATTCATGGGCACATTACTAAAACCATCACCACTCCAGCTAATCTCCCCAATTTAAAGCAAAGATGGACACAATCTGCTTTTAAATGGTATGATCACTTAGCATCCATTTTTGTTTCATCTGTGAGACTAGAGGATGTCATGTGGCATGTAGAAGCCCTTAATAAATATACTACAAAGGCACTCAATGATTCACTAAATAGCATCTCCCTACTTAATACCGAAGTCTCATAGATACGCAAGGCAGTCCTACGAGATGGAATGACCTTAGATGTCCTGACAGCAGCACAGGGTGGCACATGCACAATTATCAAAACAGAATTTTGTGTGTACATCATCCCAGACTATCACAAAAATGTCACACGAATAAAAGATATGAATACCCAGATTAAGGCTCTACAAGGTCCCTCTCTCTCTCTCAGTGATTGGTTAGCTTCCTGGTTTGGAGGAGGACTATGGCCAACAATTAAAAATCTCTTTCTTGGGCTTCTCATTCTTATAGCCTTATTAATCTTAATATGTTGCTTTGTTCAGTGTTTCTCTACTTGGTGCCGAGACTCCATTGCTGCAATGACTTCACAGCGACAGATAATCCTTACCATACGCAAAGACTTCTTCACTGTCAGCGCTGGATTCAGCTGCCTCCACCTTTCATAACTCCCCTATACGTTCCTCAACTGATCAATGTTGACCCGAGTAGGTAGGGACAGCTCTACGCCCCTATTCAGCAGGAAGAAGTTACAGAAGATGAGACCTTCCACCTTCAACTACCTTAAAGATTTAAGGGTCAAAATTGTTCAGGGGGGGAATGATGAGGGAGTAGGAGGCTGGCTGAAGACAAAGCAAAAGCTGGCTCCTTGCACCCCCTCTCCACCTGCTCCCTCGGTAATGTGTGTGACATTCCTCAGGCACCCCTGACCGCCATAAGAAACAAATAGTTAACTTGCAGAGATCACAATCCTGCAAGACAGGAATCTCCCAACTATCTTGATGTTAATGGCTTGCTAAAAGACAACAGTGGTCTCCTGGCACCTTGTAGGCCCTCTTTAGCATATGAACATCCCATTGAAGCCTCCCTTCCCCTCATCTTCCCCCAACCGCAGGGTACATAACCTGCCATCCCTCACAACCTGGGGCAGCAGCTCTTCCTGCCCACGGGTCCTGTCCCCGTGCTTTAATAAACCACCATTTTGCACCAAAGATGTCTCAAGAATTTTTTCTTGGTCATCGGCTCCGGACCTCAGCCCACAGAACCTCACCTAGGTTCTAGAATTTCATCATTAGGATATTCCTGATGTACAGGCATAGAGAACCAGGGATGATAACTAGCTGCTTTGCCAGTGGAGTTGCTGTACCTGGGTTTGGATTGATGTGTGCTCCTAGAGTTTCTCTGGGCAAAGGGTGAATGAATTTTACCTGTGGTTCAGAGGATGGCCGCATGGGAGAATCAGCCTGGAGGGGTTTGAAATCCAGCCAAAAAGGTGTCTTAGAAGTTCTGTGGTCTCCCTAAACAGAGTGTGTGTGGTGCTGAAATCACAGCAGGTAGATAAAGATAAGTGGTTGGACGTTTTTGGCTACAGAAGTACGATAATGCTTGGGACTCAAATTGACCTATGCTCATACCTTCTCTAGGAGCAAGCAGTGGTGAATTACACCATCAGAAGTTTTAAAGAGATGGTAGAGTAGCTCCTGTGAGCTCACACCCATGGGACATGTTTGTTCAACCTACTGGTTATATTCATAAAGGCTTACTTTTGAATAAAGAACACAGCCTCTCTAGTCTACAAATGATACTTTTCATTATATCTTTGATTCTAAGTTTCTTACATTTTTAAAATTAATATGTGCATTTAAAAATTTTTATCTTTCAAAAAATGTTTACTTAATATTAGTAATACATCTTACAGTTGCTTCTGTTCTAGCACTTAGGAAACACATGATTTGAAGAAAGACTAATTTTGCACATAGTTTACATAATTTTATATTAAATATTGGAGCAAGTCACTGGGGGCTAAAATGGTTATTCAAACACATGCAGTTCCAACCTAAGGAAACTGTTCTTTAAAAAAACTAGGATTTTGATCTTGGATTTTCCACATACTATTTCCTATAGCATTTTTTTGGAAAGGCAAAATCATTAAGAATCTGATTTCAAGAAAAATGGCTGAGCAGATAACTTAAGACAGTAAGTTATGTGTGAATTGCAATATTACAATTTGAAGTATTACTTAGCTTTTAAATACTTCAAGGCTCATTTTATTTTCTGTTTAAATAGGAGATAAAGGATGTTTTGGGTTATTTTACATGAGAAAAAATATATTGATATCTAGGTTATTTGTTTTAAACCATATAAGTAGTTTAGGAGAGAGTGTTGAGTTCAAATGCTAATCTCTCAAATTCCAGTCCTGTGTGTGTGTGTGTGTGTGTGTGTGTGTGTGTGCACGTGCGCTTTGAAATGAGCATAAACAAGATGCATTAGAAAAACATAATTATTATTAGAAAAAAAACCCTTATATCCACACTGACTGCCCTTATCAATTGTAAGATAAATTTCATTTCTAGCTATGTAAAAGTATTATTCAGAATCTTGAGCATAGAATTACTTTAGGCTGTAAGATCTAAATAACTCAACAACTGAATTACCACATTTGTTGAATCCTGCTATTGTCAAGGAAATCTTTTGGATAGGGAAGAATACACAAACTTAAGACCCAATTTCTACTCTTAGGAAATGAAAGTTTTATCTCAAGAGCCTTGTTTGTGGAAAACTAATGCACATGAGACATGCTAAGAGCCCAAGGAGAGGCACAGATGGTAAATGCTGAGGATTCTACCCCCTTCTCACAGATTCAAACACTATCTAGAATGGGAGGATTCCTAAATTGACGTTTTTAGCCTTGAGTTCATTTTCATGTTTTGCATATTTTCAACTACCTTTTAGACCTTTCATCTGACTTCTTCATTTATCTTTGTGATGTCATTGTAATTCTCATAATGCCAAAACTATGAATCTCAAAGTTGTCTTAGAATGCTTGTTTGACTTTACCCAATTACCTCACCAGGACTATCACAAAGACCTGAAGGTTCTTGATCCAATATACCTTTCAAACCTGTACTTTATTTTATTTTGTGCTTCAGTATAGGTTCAGACTCCCATCAAATTGTGTCTTGGTTATAGAAATAACCTTTTTTTTATTTTATAAATTTATATGCTTACTATAACTTGCCTTTCTTTTTCTTTTTAAAAGACTTTATTTATTTATTTGACACACACAGAGAGAGAGATCAGAAGTAGGCAGAGAGGCAGGCAGAGAGACGGGGAAGCAGGCTCCCTGAGGGCTCTATTCCAGGACTCTGAGATCATGACCTGAGCAAAAGGCAGAGGCTTAACCCACTGAGCCACCCAGGTGCCCCCATGACTAATCTTCTGTTCTCTTATAGTATCTGTGAAGAGCAAAGTTTTAATGATAAATTGATAAATTAGGCTTCACTTTCTTTTATGCTTCTTGTTTTGCATGTTCTAAGAAATACTTGCTTTACTTCATGTCATGAAGACTTTCTCCTGTTTGGCTGCTGTTTTCTTTTTTCCAGATGTTTCAGTTTTACTTTATACACTTAGGTTTGCAATCTATTTCTTGTTAACTCTTGCATATATCTGATGGAAGGTCAAAGTTCATTTTTAAATATTTTAATTAACATGTGACATTAGATTGGTATACAACATACTGATTTGGTATTTGTATACATTGTGAAATCATTACTATAGTAAGTCTAAGTAACATCCATCACCACACATAGTTACCAATTTCTTATGAGAACTTTTAAGATTTCTCTTTTAACCACTTTCAAATATGTGACAGTTTTATTAACTGTAGTCACCATGCTGTACGTTATATCCCCATTGCTTATTTTATAACTGGAAGTTTGTATCCTTTGACCATCTTTACCCATTTGCCCATCCCTCAGCCCCTTATCGGTGGCAACCACCAATCTGTTCTCTCAATCTGTGGATTTGGTCTTTTTATGTTTTGTTTTTGTTCTTGTTCCTGAATTCCACATATAAGTCAGTTCATATGATAATTCTCTTTCTCTGTCTCAGTTATTTTACTTAGTATAATGACTTTAACATCCATCATGTTGACCAAAAGCAGTGTTTTTTCTGGCTGAATAATACTCTATTGTGTGTATATACTACATCTTCTTTATCCATTCACCCACTGATGGACATTTAGGTTATTAACATATCCTCACAATTGTAAATAAGGCTTCAGTGAACATGGGGGTGCAGATACCTTCTTGAATTACTGTTTTTGTTTGTTTGGCCCTTCAGATAAATGCTCAGAAGTAGCATTGCTGGATCAGATGGTAGTTCTATTTTTAATTTTTTGAGGTGTCTTCCTAATGTTTTCCGTAGTGACTGCATCAGTTTACATTCCCACCAACAATGCATGCGGGTTCCTTTATCTGAACATCCTTACCAACACTTATTTTTTGACTTTTGGAAAATAGCCATTCTGACAGTGAAGTGATACCTCCTTGTGGTTTTGATTTGCATTTCCCTGATTAGTCATGTTGAATATATTTTCATGAGCCTATTGACCATATGCTATCATTTTAGGAAAAATGTGCATTCAAGGCCTTTGCCAATTTTTAAATTAGATTGTTTGCGTTTTTTTGTTTTTTTTTTTCTGTGAGTTGTATGAGTTCTTTATATATTTGAGATATTAACCTCTTATCAGATATATGATTTACAAATACTGTTTCCCATAGGTTGCATATTTCATTTTGCTGGTGGTTTCCTTTGCTATGCAGATATTAACCTCTTAATTGGTTCTTCACCTGTGTTTCATTCCTGCCCATTCCTTTTTACTCTGCTGTCAGAATTATCCTTTTGTAACACAGAATTTCTCAATTCTGTCTTTATGTAAAATGGTTCTTAATGATTTCAAAGTTTGACCACTGCAAGCTGTTGAGGTATAACCTTTGGGCAGCCACTATATTCTCAATAGAGAATTTAGGTTTTAAGGACAAAGCAAGGCACAACACAAAGTCCCTCATCTCAAAAGCTTATGTTCTGACAGGGAGAACCAAATAAATTTAAAGTAATTCTGTATCAGAAGGTACACGCATATGTGCTTGTTTTCATATCTGTATATATAAACTCAGATAACAAATGTTACAGAGAAAAATAAAGAGTTTGGGGACTATGCCTCAATGTTGAAATGACATTTGAGACGAACTGAAGAGAGTTAATGAGTCAGATGATACAGTGGAGAGGAATATTCTGGACATAAGGAAGAGCAAATATAGAAGTACCAAGTTCACAGATTACTTTTTTTATTGTGTCTAGCCTGTGAATAAGCCCATGGAATTATTTGTGGTGACATATTTCCTCATTTCCATTTCCTGCTTTTTATAATTCTGTTGAAATTCTACATGTATTCATGCACATTGATCATCTTTTCCACTATATCCTTCAACAAACTTATCTTGGACTAATTTTGGGTCTACTTTTATTGATAGTGTTGTCCACAGCCAAGACAGGAAACCATCTTCTTTACCTGTCTCATAATTTTTTTGTATTCTGTCTGTCTTGTGTAAAGTACAGTGGAGAATAAAATAAATATTACGACCATGAAAGGGCATACCTCTTCTTTGTCAGGTATCTGACATGCTGAGTTAATCTAATATATAGATGATTTGAGTTTGAACTTTGAAGTTTTGGTTTGATTCCACTCAGCATTACTCTCAGTTCTGAGGCTAGAATCAGAATGATCTCTTCAACAGGTTGTAGGATCTGAGCACCTATGGAAACCTAAAAATTCCCTTATGCTTTATAACCAGACTGGTAGTTTTCTTGGGAAGTGGTTCAATCCTTTTGCTCTTCAGTCCTTTCTCCAACTTTGGTATCTTGGACAATATTGCCTTTGCCCTGATGCTCTGCCCTATGCCTTCAGAGGGATGCACAGTGCTTTGGGTAAATGTCTCTTAGCTTTCCTGCCTCAGCCCCAGCCTTTTGCTGCTGTTGCCTGACTCGTGTAAAATCCTGTTGTGCTCAGAGATTTGTCTTATCTCTTCTGCCATGCTCAGCCTTCAGTAGGCTTTCTTTTGCTTTGCACTTGGAGGCAATGTTCTACACCTCAGGAAGATCTTGGAAATTCTGCTCTAGACTTTGGCATACCACACCTGTGTACTTGGGGAAGAGACAAGGCAAGGAGCTGAAGAGATTTGCTCTGTTGCAAGACTTTGAGCATGCTAATCTGTCATGTTTGTCCATGGATAGCCACTAAAAGCCCCATTGGTTTCTTCTTAGTCCTATGGTGAAGTCCTTCTCCTACTGCTCCTCCAGGGATAAAAGCAAATGTGACTGTCTTCTCTTTTCCTAAGGGATCTTTATTTCCTTAAATTGAGTTCCTTTTTGATTCTTTGCATCCACAGTACTTCAAAACTGATTTTGTGGCTTTTCAGATTTGTTCTTATTGTCAGGTAAGGGATGGTTTCTTATGGTTCTTTATATGGTAATTGGAAGTTTTACTGTAAAGTTTTGCGGGGGAGGTAAACAAAACACCATGCAAGGTAGGCACAAGGCAAGATTTATTAAAGGCACTCTTCGGTGAAGTTTCAGGGCTCAGGAGAAGGGGAGCCAGGAAAGTCGAGCCTGGAGGAGGTGGGCACCCTCCAGTGAGGTTCTGCAACTCTGGAAAGCTGAGTTGGGAAAGTCGCACTGGGCAGGAGTCGGCGGGGGTCTTTTATCCGGCCAAGGCAGGGCATGGGCTCACATCCATATATGGTAGGTTATTTGGTGATTGGAGGGTTTGGGGTGGGGGGTCGTGATACTTCTGTTTCCTGCATAGGTTTTGGATTACCTATGGAGATGTGACCTGGGCATACATCCTTTTGGGGGGAGAGTCAAGGGTTGAGGAAGGTGGGGGAGGGGGCTGGAAGATGGCAGCCCCCTTGGTCATTTCTATTGTTCCTCCTGCATTCCCCGAGCCGCCGACCCAACACTTACAAGATAAATTCCCTGCCCCCATGAAACCTCCATATTTTAGAGGAGGTGAACCAAAGGAAATATGTTCAAACGTGTAGTTTTAGATAATAGCAAATATGTTGAAAGAAATAAATCAGGTTTAGACAGATATATTAAACCCAATTTATTCACTATCTTGGATTTATCTGGCCTTTTGTACCTATATATTCACCCTGGGTGTTGGCTTTGGATGGATTGGCCCTAGCAATTTGTTATATCATTTCTGCAGTCATAAAGCTATCCCAGCCACCACAGTGTAAGGAGGACCCATCCGTGGTGCCAACCAGAAAGGAGAGGCCCCTATCCATTCCCTACCTGGAATGGATGTTGGAATGGAAGTTTATGGCTTGCTCAGTGGCTTCCTAGAAGAACCACTTTATACAATCTGGAAATAAGTTAAAACGTTGAAGAGCCTTACCATTAGAATGGTTATTTTGAAAAAAATAACAGAAGATAAGTGTTGACAAGGATGTTGAGAAAACTGGTAACCTTGTGGATGATTGGTGAGAATACGAAATGGTATAGTCATTGTGGAACAGAAGCTGACAGTTTGTTAAATAAAAATAAAATTATGAGTCAACTGTTCAACTTTGTGTGCATATCCAGAAGAACTGAAATGAGAGTCTTGAAGAGGAATTTGTACACCCATGTGCATAGAAGCATTATTCACAATAGCCAAAAGGCAGAAGCAATGCAAAAATTCATTGACAGATGAATGGATAAACAAAATGTGCTATATACATACAATGGAATATTACTACACTTTAACAAGAAAGGAAAGCCTATCACATGCTAAAACGTGGTTGAACCTTGAGGACATTATGCTAAGTTAAATCAGCTAGTCACAAAAAGATAAGTATTGTATATATATTTATCTGCGGTACCTGCTATTGTCAAATTCACAGACAGAAAGTAGAGTGGTGGTCGCCAGGAGATGGGGGAGGGAGGAATGAGGATTTGTTGCTTATATAAGGGTATAGAGTTTCAGTTTTGCAAGAAGGTAAGTGTTCTGGAGATTGGTTACACAGTAACGTGAACATACTTAACATGAAACCATATATTTAAAAATGGCTAAGATAGTAAATTTTATGTATATTCCACCACAATTAAAGAAAAAAAAACAACTCTACAACCTTAGGAGGTAGACTTCAAATAATCACAGACAGAAGATTGAAAGGAGCTAGAAGATAAATTGCACACTCTTTTTGTGCCTTCCAATGACAGTTTGGAGACCCTGTAACTTCACATAGCCCTTCTGGAGAATATGAGAACAAGGAACCAGCTGTTTTTGTTTTGTTTTGTTTTGTATTTTTTGGTTTTGTTTTGTTTGAGAAACTGTGACCAGGTGGAATAATACAGTTCCCTGACATAGGCTATTTTTTGCTCATGATATCACTTTTCTTTTATGCTCATACTCTTACTTCTTTAGAATTTCAATCTTTCCCACCCCCAGCTTGACAAAGTTTTGTATTTGACTCTTAAATATTTTTTCCTAGGGAACCCCATGCTCAGGCATGTGGGTTTATACTACTGTAGATATTTGTTTAGAGCAAAATTTTAGGAGAGATCTTGTGTGAGCTGAAGCTTGGATAAGGAAATTGAATAGAAAGATTTTAGAGAAGTGCATTCCAGATCAACAGCAAGTGCAAAACGTTAAGGTGGGAGCAAGGTTGGCACTTTTGCAGATTGTCAAGAAAGATAATGTAGCTGACATGACATATGAAATAATGTAAATGCTGGGAGATTAGGTGAGAGAGGGAAACTTATCCCCAGTCAGTTGGGGCCTTAGATATGTGGTAAAGATACTAAATGTTACTCTAAATGATGGGGAGTTTGTGGAGGGGATTCTATCACCTGAGCTACAGTTATAAAAAGATCTTTCTGGCTAAAATTAAAACAAAATGAATAGTAGAACATATTGGTAAGGACATGGTAAAATTTTACACTTCTTTTTAGATCATAGAAAGAGTTTTAGACTTCTTGGTAGGTTGTTGGTGGGAAGGTAAAATGATGCAGTGGCCACAGAGAAGAGTTTGGTAGTTTCTCAAAGTTTAAATCCTCAGACCTAGCAATTCCACTCCTACTTGTAAACCTGACCCTCACCCAAAATTGAAAACACAAAATCAAACTCTTGCACACATGTTTGGAGCAGAATTATCCATAATTGACAACAGCAGAAACAACTCAAATGTCCATCAACTGAAGAATGGATAAACAAAATGAATCTATACATAATGGAATATTATTTAGCCATATGAAGCTCTACTACAAATGAGGTGCATGAACCTTAAGCTTCTAAGTGAAAGAAACCAGGTAAAAGAAGGTAACCTGTTTTATGATGAATTTGAAATACACAAGATAGTAAATTGGGTAGAGACTGAAAGGTTAGTGGTGGTCTGGTATTTGCGGGAGGGGGAATGCAGAATGACCATCAGTGAGTGCAGAGTCTTCTTTTGGGTTAAGAAAAATGTTTTGTTGGAGTTGATGGTTGTACAACATGTGAATATACTAGATAATTAAATAGTATACTTTAAAGTGGTTAACACTAGGTTGGGTGAATTTCACCTCAATTAAAAGAAATGCCTGTTTCTGACTTGTCTGTGGAGGGAAGACTGAAGCAAGGAACCCAGGTAGTTGATTGCACTAGTCTGGGTAAGAGGGTAAGGGTTGCTTGAGCTAAGGTGGTAGATATGGGAAATCTCATTTTTTAGAGAGGAAATGAATGTGAAAGGGGAGGTTTGAAGAACCAGATGGAAGCCAGTGAAATGGATCATTTATAAAATGGGAGTCTGCATACCCACTCAGCAGCTTCCATTTCTGTGGGTCCTGGCGTATATCATGGTACTATAATGGCCACATGGTTGGTCAGAATCTTGAATGACCTAAAAGCAGCACTTGGTTTCTTCTTTACCCTGACAGCTGCCTATGTTGTTGGTGGTGATTTGTCATCAGTGTTACTGTTAGTGGAAGAGGGAACAGGGTGGGTCTTAGTAGTATTGTTTCACCTGCTCTTTTTGGATACAAGGAGCTGGTGGCTTAATCATTAGAGGTTTTATTGCTGCCTGCAATGGGTCAAACCTTACATGTACCCTTTGGTTTGGAAATTGACTTGAGGGCTGTGTGGATGTTTTGCAATTTCAAGATGATTTTGATGTTCTATGGTTTTGCCGAGGGTGTCCTTTTCACCTATTACCATTTCTTATGATTTTCCTACTGACCTTTCCTACTGAACTGGGACGTGTAATCAACCATTTGAGCCTCTGAAAAGCAAAGTATGGTTTAAACCTCAAGGACAGCTTGGATGTTTCAACCCTAGCCTTTTCAAGAAGTCAAATAAT
This sequence comes from Enhydra lutris kenyoni, assembly GCF_002288905.1. Lineage (NCBI taxonomy): Eukaryota > Metazoa > Chordata > Mammalia > Carnivora > Mustelidae > Enhydra > Enhydra lutris. The sequence continues at coordinate 6,772,659 of NW_019154123.1, forward strand.
TTTGTGTAAAGGAACTAACAGTAGAAAATCTGATTTCAATAGTTTTCCATTTTGATCAGCTAATTTTGTGTTACATTAGGTCAGGTTTACTCTTGCCTCAATCAAGATTGTGAGCCTTTAGGCAAGGCTGGATAAATGAGTGAGGTGGTATGGTAACTAGGACAGTTAAAACCCTAGTACCCTTTATTTTTTGGAAGTTCAGTGTCTGAAGGGTATTCTTTTTTTTTTTTTTTTTGATTTGTTTATTTGACAGACAGATCACAAGTAGGCAGAGAGGAAGGCAGAGAGAGAGAGAGAGAGGAGGAAGCAGGCTCCCCACTGAGCAGAGAGCCCTATGTGGGGCTCGATCTCAGGACCCTAGGACCATGACCCAAGCCCAAGGCAGAGGCTTTAACCCACTGATCCAGGCACCCCTGAAGGGTATTCTTGTAGTGGAGGTGCAAGTGGAGTGAACGGTTATATGGAAGGGTTCTAAGGAAAAAGTTCCTATGGCAAACAATTGACGTGGTTGTGCTCACTTTTTCCTGGGCACTAATATTAGGAGCTCTGTTGAGTGTTATTTTTATAACCGACATCATACTATTCCCTCAAAAGTGAGGAGAATCTAAGATCAGAGAATATGCATGCACTGTGAATCTAAGTGATTTCCAAGCTTCTGACAGAAGCTAAGGATCACCTCTGGGCGACAATGCATTAAAGACTTTTTCTCTCTCTCAAGTTGCTGCAGATCAATCGGTACCTCTGCACAATGGAAACTATCCTGTAAAAAGGAAACTAGGATGGAAAGATCCTTAAATGTATTTTATTGGAAAATAACATGCCCAGGTTCTGTAAGTTAGCAGTTTAACTTTTCAGTGCTGGATTATAAAAATAGGTCAAGAGACCTATTAAAATAGATCATGGTGAGGCTGTTTCCAATAACTGTCATGGATAAGCCAGCAGCAGCATGTCATAGATAATACGGGTCTTCTTCAGAAGAAGTTTCAGCTCTAACTAGATAGGTTCAAAGTGTCGGTCATTCATAAACCTGTAGGTGGTGACTGATTTCTTGTAAGTCAATTTCTCTTCCCACTCAGTCTAGTTTGCCACTCTCTTTATAGCCCATTTCATCTTAATAATCAACACCTGGGAGGAAGACAGGTGGTCATGCCTCTTAAGTACCTGTATCAGTTGCTCTCTAGCCAGAGTGCTGGTTACAAATCTGCTTCTCTATAGCATTTCCTTGACCATGTTGAAGATTCTGGTATAAAACTAAGGATGTATGGCAAAATAGAATAAACCCTAAAAAATTAAATTGAAAACAATATGCTGTCTACCTAGTGGCAGTATTTTTCAAAATGGAATCAATTTTAAATATTTTAAATTGGAAGATGGAACACAAAAAACCCAGATTCTCAACTTTCCTTTAAGAATTTGTCATTCTGGAGCCTGATGTGTACATGACAATAGCCAGCTGTTACTAACAGGCTCTGCCCTTTTAGAAGGGTTAAGTATTTTTTTTTTTAAGATTTTATTTATTTATTTGCTAGACAGAGATCACAAGTAGGCAGAGAGGCAGGCAGAGAGAGAGGAAGGGAAGCAGGCTCCTGGGCTCAATCCCAGGACCCTGGGATCATGACCTGAGCCTAAGGCAGAGGCTTTAACCCACTGAGCCACCCAGGTGCCCCTAGAAGAGTTAAGTCTTGACAAAGGCAAAAAGTTACTCTTAAAGGTGTGTTTTCTGTCTTCTTTTTTCTTTACCCCTAGCATGCCCCTAACATTGCTGGTATGCTTTATTTGCTTGGATCCTGTAAAAATTTTAGTTGAGAACCCTAAATTAACGAATGCAAATATTTTCATAAAGTGGAGATGACTCATCAGAATCAATTCTTTTTCTGAACCATAGGTCCTAAATATGAAGAACTGAGCCTTACGTGTGTTTCTGCTCTACCTCCTGCTATGTTCTGTTTTTGCAGTTTGCTACCATAGAATGATCAATAGTTTGACTCACTCCAGAGAGGGGATGTTGAAAAGAGGTTTCTGTAGAGGTATACTTCCTAGAGCTATCTGTCTTGGGATGTTTCTTAGATTGGCTGTGACCCCAGCTAAAGAAGCTTGTGGCAAGAGAAAATAATTATCTTCTCTAAATTGCTACAGTCTTTCTGGAAGGTGGTTTATTAAGAGGCCTTAAAAATGTGTATTTTTTTTTTATTTATTTGACAGATCATGAGTAGGCAGAGAGGCAGGCAGAGAGAGAGAGGAGGAGGAGGAGGCAGGCTCCCTGCCAAGCAGAGAGCCCGATGTGGGACTCGATCCCAGGACCCTGAGATCACGACCTGAGCCGAAGGCAGAGGCTTTAACCACTGAGCCACCCAGGCTCCCCAAAAATGTGTATATTTTTTAACTCAGGAATTTCATTCTTAGAAAAAATATTTTGAAGAAATAAGCAGAGATGGGATCAACCATTTATTGTGATGGTATTGATAATTGCAAAAACTAAAAGATAGATACAATGTAAATATTTAACTGTCCAATAAACCATGGTATAGTCTTACAAATTGAAGCTGTTCAGTCTCTGGAAATGTTTAAAAGAATGTTCAGTGATGGTGTCAGGGTCCCAGATACGTTATAAATGGTCAAAGATAGTGTGATCCCACCTCTCTAAAACTCCTATTTGTTTACAGGTACATAGGAAAAAGAAGGATTACATAACCAAATGTTGATAGCAATTATTTAGAATAATGACTTGTGGGGTTTTTTTCTATAATTGGAAATTCCAGCCATGAATAAATGATTTTTTACAACTAAAAAAATAATGCTTATTTAACATCCTATCCTCCTCTTCCCCTTGGAGTTTTCCTCTCTGGATATTACCTTCTCAAACTTTAACAACTGGAGTCAGAATAATAAATACAAAGAATAGTAACCACGTGATTGATATTAGAGGATCTTAATCAAGAGCCAGGCTACTCGAGTTCAAGTTTCTGTTCAGATGCTTCCTTGCTATAAGCTTGAGCTATAAGCTTGAGCTTCCTTGGCTTCAATGTCCTCATCTGTGAAATGAATGTATAAGAATTCTTATACCACAGGTTGCTATAAGGATTAAGTTATTATTTTAAAACACATAAAACAGAGCCGAGTTTATTTTAAATGCGCTGTGTTCATGGAATACATCAAATATAGCACGAGAGAGTTAGAGATGGCAATGACAGATAATTTAAAAATTATGTTGTACTGTTTAGAAGGTATTGCTTTCTTTCTTTTGGAGTTTCCAAAGGGACCAAAGACCATTTGTATTCCATTGTGCTTTGCAAGGGCAGGTCAGAACTACTGAAAACCTTTGACCGTGTGGTGCTGGTATATCAAAAGATTCTAGAATCTTTTCTTCTAGAGCTCCCCAAGGATGGGATAGGGCTTAAGAGCATTGCTAGAGGGGCACCTGGGTGACTCAGTCGGTTAAGTATCTGCCTGTGGCTCAGGTCATGATCCCAGGGTGCTGGATTGAGTCCTGCATTGGGCTCCCTGCTTGGCAGGGAGCCTGCTTTTCCCTCTCTCTTTGCCTGCTGCTGCCCTTGCTTGTGCTCTCACTCTGTGTGTGTCATATAAATAAATAAAATCTTAAAAAAAAAAGACCATTGCAAGATATTTTTTGTAGCGTACTTTTGCTTGGAAGTGGTATAATTTAATGGATCATTAAAATAAAGGAGGACATAAACGCCTATCTCACTGGCAGGATGTATATTTTGTGTATCTCAGAAGAATCTGGAAACATTAGTATAATAGTTGAGTGGCAATGTTCTGGAGACAACTGCAGAATAAATACAATTGTAACTAATTTATATGCCCCAGTCTTTAGGGATGTTATGAAAAGGGATATTTTTATTTTAATGGAAAATGTTCATTTCCTCACTTGGAGATATTCATGGGTCTATGGCTTCCTGCCTTCAAGGAGCTTAAAACAACCTTCTCCTGACTTTCCCACTGGAAATTTCTTGATATATTGTATGCACTCAATAAATTATCTTTAAAAAAAAAAAAAGGAGTGATAAAATAGCTAGGGCTGATATTTCAGGTCAATAAGCAATTTGCATTTTAGAAATTCCAGGCAAAAAAATTGTTTTCAATATATTGCGTATTGCCATCTTCTAAGCTTATAATCATTTGACCAATATCCCCTCATCCTCTCTCCCAAATTGAGGCACAATTCTAACTTTAGTCAAGTAGAGAAAGATCTCAAAGCTAAGGTCTACCACCAACATTTAAAAATACAGAGCTGTTTCTTGAACTTACCAAACAAGTTGACCTCATGTTATTTGCATGTGCTGGTCCCTCTGCTGAGAGCACATCATCTCTAAGTATTTGCATGCTGACTTGGGGTCTCTGATCAAGTACCTCTTATCAGTGAGACCTTTTCCACCTACCTTAGATAAAAGAGCAACCCCTTCCATGCTCATAGTCACACTGGCACAGATGTACTCCCTAGATCTATAACCTGGTTTCTTTTTCCTCTGGGGCACTTAAAATTTTCCAAAATACCAAATGTTCACTTGTTTCTGTATTTATTTTTGGTTTCTTCTCATTAGAAAGAAACCTTTGAGAAAAAGGACTGAGTATAATTTGTATTCCCAGCACTCAGTCCCATGCCTGGGCACAAAGTGCATGCTCAAGAACTATTTTGAGTAAATAGACAAGTTAGTGAATGACCATTTATTGAGAGCCTAATGTTTTAACTTATTTTGATTATATAGGAAGCATTATCTCATGTTATTTTCAAAACAGCCCTAGAAGAGAAGTAGTATTTCAGTGTTTTAGAGAGGAAATAGGCCTAGAGAGGTGAAGCAATTACCAAAGTTCACACAAGTTGTAGCCATGAAGCTGTGGTTCTGCCCTAAGTGATTGTAAAGGCTCTGCCACTGCTGCCTACTGGGCCCTGATCTGGCCCAGTTCTCATGTTATATCTGCCTTTCTCCTGTCATCTGGAATTTCTGCCCTGGGAATTGTTGCATCTCGATCGCTATATGATTGGAGTTCTATTTGGCCAGCACCTGTTGCCCCCAGTAAAGGGTTAGAGTCCCATTCCTGGGCCCTGCCTACTGGGCAGAGCTTTCCCCATATTGTTACCTGCCTTGACTTACAGCATTCCTACCCCAAGGGGAATCCTATTCAGGTTTCTAATACCTTAGGTAAGACCCCAAGTCGCAAATGGAAGGCTCAACTGACTTGTTCCCAAGGAACCCTTATTTGAGTGTCCCATGATGCAAGCTCTGGACTTAGAACTGGTTTCTCAGTGAGAAGAAGACACACCATCCCAGCTCATGAGGAGTTCTCAGTTCATTATTTAGCAGGAAAGTATGCCACTGAATAAATGATTGAGTGACGTGAGGGTTCTTCTTCTGGGATGTTTTTTGCTTGTCAACAGAGTTATTTTTCATGGGCCAGAGAGTAAATATTTTTGGCTTTTTTGGGCTTATGGTTTCATTTCAGATATTCAGCTTTATCACCATAGATCACAAGAACCCAAGGACATCATGCAAATGAAGGAGCATGACTGTGGTCCAGTAAACATTACTTACCAAAACAGGAGGTGGGCTGGATTTAGCTGATAGACCATACTTTGCTGACCTCTTTTCTGCTGTCTGTTTGGCTTTCTTACAAACCTAACCCGGCGATGGTGTTAGGCTAGAGTTGGCATGAGATTTTGGGAGGCAGAAATAAAGCCACATCTATCAATTTCTGAAGGGCTTTGGGGGTTGGAGATGGAGAGAGGTGCAGGTGGGCTCCAACTCATCCTGCTGAGTGTCCAGGTCTTCTTAACCAGCTCTTTGTCACTCCCTGACCCACTATGAGTCACTGGACTGTGAACTCACAGAAAACTAACACTTTATTTTGTTTTTTTCTTTCTGTTTTTTTTTTCTGTTTTTTTTTTTTTGGATTTTATAGACTTTTTTTTTTTTTAATTTCTTCTCAGTGTAACAGAATTCATTGTTTATGCACCACACCCAGTGCTCCATGCAATACGTGCTCTCTATAATACCCACCACCTGGCTCCCCCGACCTCCCACCCCCCTGCCCCTTCAAAACCCTCAGATTGTTTTTCAGAGTACATAGTCTCTCATGGTTCATCTCCCCTTCCAATTTCCCTCAACTCCGTTCTCCTCTCCATCTCCTTATGTCCTCCATGTTATTTCTTATGCTCCACAAATAAGTGAAACCATATGATAATTGACTCTCTGCTTGACTTACTTCACTCAGCATAATCTCTTCCAGTCCCGTCCATGTTGATACAAAAGTTGGGTATTCATCCTTTCTGATGGAGGCATAATACTCCATAGTGTATATGGACCACATCTTCCTTATCCATTCGTCTGTTGAAGGACATCTTGGTTTTTGTTTTTTTGTTTTTTTTTAAAAGATTTTATTTATTTATTTGACAGAGAGATCACAAGCAGGCAGAGCGGCAGACATAGAGAAAGGAGGAAGCAGGCTCCCCGCAGAGCAGAGAGCCCCATGCGGGGCTCGATCCCAGGACCCTGGGATCATGACCCGAGCTGAAGGCAGAGGCTTTAACCCACTGAGCCACCCAGGTGCCCCGGGCATCTTGGTTCTTTCCACAGTTTGGCGACCGTGGCCATTGCTGCTATGAACATTGGGGTACAGATGGCCCTTCTTTTCACTACATCTGTATCTTTGGGGTAAATACCCAGTAGTGCAATTGCAGGGTCATAGAGAAGCTCTGTTTTTAATTTCTTGAGGAATCTCCACATTGTTTTCCAAAGTGGCTGCACCAACTTGCATTCCCACCAACAGTGTAAGAGAGTTCCCCTTTCTCCACAACCTCTCCAACACACATTGTTTCCTGTCTTGCTAATTTTGGCCATTCTAACTGGTGTAAGGTGGTATCTCAATGTGGTTTTAATTTGAATTTCCCTGATGGCTAGTGATGATGAACATTTTTTCATGTGTCTGATAGCCATTTGTATATCTTCATTGGAGAAGTGTCTGTTCATGTCTTCTGCCCATTTTTTGACATGATTATCTGTTTTGTGCGTGTTGAACTTAAGAAGTTCTTTGTAGATCCTGGATATCAACCTTTTGTCTGTACTGTCATTTGTGAATATCTTCTCCCATTCTGTGGGTTGCCTCTTTGTTTTGTTGACTAAAACTAACACTTTAAATAAAAGCAGCCTCACTCATTCCAGGATTCCAGGTTTCTTTGAAAACAGAAACTTGTTCTGCACAAGGGCTGCTGAGGGATTTTCTACCTTCTTTGGAATTTTCCTTCTCTAGAGCTTGCAGTACTTATCTAAGGTCCAAAACCTGTAGTCAACTTCTTATTCCATTGCACTCACAGTGCTTTCCCAACTGGACTGTTCTTAAAGGATGAAGCCCAGAAAGGTACAAGGTTTTCTTAGGTTAGCTCTCAGCCCTTTCTACTAAACATTTCTTACACTGAATACATCTGCATTTCTTCTTATCTCCTCTAGGTCATTATTGTTTATTTTATTTTTTGAACCTAATTTTAATTTTCATTATTCTATATCTTATCTAAAGATGGAATGGGTAGGAAATTTGATAAAAGAGTTATGCCAAGTCATTCATCAAGTAAGATGGACACACTTTTTTTTTTTTTTAACATAAAATGTAGTATTTGCTTCAGGGTACAGGTCTGTGAATTGTCAGACTTACATATTTCACAGCACTCACCATAGCACATGCCCTCCCCAGTGTCCCTCACCCAGCCACCCTAACCCTACCCCTCCACCCCCCAGCAACCCTCAGTTTGTTTCCTGAGATTAAGATTCTCTTATGGTTTGTCTCCTTCTCTGGTCTCATCTTGTTTTGTTTATCTCCCTCCCTACCTCCCACGAACTCTGCCCTACCACTCAAATTCCTCATATCAGAGAGATCATATGATAATTATCTTTCTCTGATTGACTTATTTTGCTTAGCATGATACCCTCTAGCAAGATGGACACACTCTTGACAACAGCCAGCATGCATTTGCTTTTTCCCTTCTAAGACCTGATGGAGGCCTGATGTGGGTGAAGTACTAGCCTTGGTTGTTGGTGTCACACTGATCTTGATTCAAATCCTTTCACACTCTGTGTGAGCCTCATGGTTACTTACTGTATAGGAATCTGCATTTCCCCGCTGTCATGAGGAAAACACCTGCTGATGGATGATGGGACGATTAAAGATCTTACTATGTGTTTGGCACTGCTACTGGCCGCTTGGTACGTGAGAGGTCTCCTGTCACTGTCTTTGGCCTGCCTCCCTACTGTGGCATCCTCAGCCTTACTTACCTCCTTGCTGTGGTCCAATGTGCATATCACCGTGACAGCAAGGTGTTCCTCTTCTTGGAACCTGAAAATTGCTACCACAGCAGTGACTCACAATGAGATGCAATTCCCGTGTAGGGATGTTGGCAGGGGAGAATAGAAGATGGGAAGCCATGAGCCCCCAATTTCTAAGAGCACATGAAATGTATAGATGGTTCTGATATATCTCTTGGGAGGAAATGATAGGAAATTCTTTACCAGCAGATAAAATAGGTAGGTAGAATTACTTTCCCTGGAATGATCTCCTAGATCCCTTTCATCAAAGAATCAAACCTAACTGGCTAACTGCTATTCCTCCATGAAATCTTTCCTGATCCTCCCAGCTCCAAAATTCTCTTACATCTAAATTCATATAATGCTTTCTGAGCATGTAAATAATTTATATTAATGCATTATAGCAGAGCAGTTAAAATGGGGTTAAAGGTTAAAGTTGATATGCTGGGTTTTTACTAGATGTACAAATTCAAGAACAATTACTTAGTATCCATTTTCTTATCTTTACAATGGGGAGAATAACAGTACCCTACTTGCCTGACATAAATACTTACTATTCTAAGTATGTGGTTTTCTAAGCGTTCTCCTTTCTTTGTATGTGAATTCTCTAAGAGAAGATCTGGGTTTGCTTTATCCTGCCTCTGGCTTTGATCTGTGTTGCAAATTCCCAAATCATGGCTGCTGAACATGAACATACTTAGCTGATTAGATAAAAATGGCTCATCTGGAAAAGAAAAACAGGATGAGTGTGCTTGGATATACTTGCTTCCTGGAGACATGTATTCAGTGTTGAAAACACCTTGTAGTGTTTTTAATCCATATACCTTTAAATATTTAAGGTCCCAAATTGACCTCTTGCTGTGCTTTCTGCCTCTTGCTCTCAGAACTTACTTCTTACCCATTTTGAACTAAACCCTGCTGACATCAGTCCCATAAAAGAAAATGAATGTGCTTATTCCTAAATAAATAATGACACTGTTTCTGTTTTGTTTTGTTTGTTTTTTTCCACAAGGGATTCTTCCCATGTCTTTTTGGAGCAGTGAGACACACAAGAGAAAGGACTTTCACGTTGTTTTTTTGAAATGGGAAGAGACATCTCAAAAACAGATATTTCACTTTTGTTTTGGGTGCTACTGACACATGTCTTAATTTACAGTCATGGGGAAGCCCTAGGTTACAAAGCTGACATCTGAAGAAAAGACCTGAAATGGGGAATTTTGACATTTCCGCCTTTTTCCATTACCCCACAGATGATGGATAATTTCATAGTGAGGACAGCTTGAAATACAGTTCTAGAAGTCCTTTTCTTGTTAAATATAGATTAAATGTATGTTTTATGCAGGTATATTTTTAGTATAGATTTTTTTCCCCCCTTTCTCCAAGAGTTAAATAGTATAGCTTTCTCAGGGCCCTGGGTGGCTCAGTCAGTCAAGCATCTGACTCTTGGTTTAGGCTCAAGTCACCATCTCACAGGGTGTGGGATCAAGCCCCATGTAGGGCTCTGCACTCGGCAGGGGGTCTGTTTGAAGAGTCTATCCCTTCACCCCTTCCCCCACCATATGCTCATTCTCTCTCTCAAATAATACATCTTTAAAAAATAGTATAACTAGAGGGTATCATGCTTAGCAAAATAAGTCAATCGGAGAAAGACAACTATCATATGATCTCCCTGATATGAGGGAGAGGAGATGCAACATGGTGGGTTAAGGGGGTAGGAGAAGAGTAAATGAAACAAGATGGGATTGGGAGGGAGACAAACCATAAGTGACTCTTAATCTCACAAAACAAACTGAGGGTTAATGGGGGAAGGGGGGTTGGGGGGGTGGGATTATGGACATTGGGGAGGGTATGTGCTATGGTGAGTGCTGTGAAGTGTGTAAACCTGGCGATTCACAGACCTGTACCCCTGGGGATAAAAATATATTATATGTTTATAAAAAATAAAATTAAAAAAAATAGTATAGCTCTCTCAGTTGGTATGTTGACATGTGTAAAAGTGTGGGACAGCAGCAGACAGTTTTATCTTAGATCTAGGACTAATCTGCCTGCAAGAACACCTGAAGCTGGAGGAAGCTGTAAATGGGAATTTTATATTCACGACCCAAACTTTCTCCTCCTCTTCTCTCCACTCCCTCCCCTCCTCCTCTCCCCTCCATACCCTCCCCTCTTTTCTTGCCTTCCTCTCCTCTTTTTCCCCCTACCTTTTTCCCTTTCTACTTGATTTATCCTCCTCATCCCCCCCTTTCTTTTTTCCTTTTCCCCTTCCTTCCTCCTGCAGTTTATCACTTCTCTCATCCTTTTTTTAAAAATTTTGTCAATAGTTCTTAGTGAAAAATAAATAATAGAGCTTCTTTCAATGAATAAGCATAGTCTCTAAAGATTTTTAGTTATTATTAAATTTGATCTGATTGTGATTTTCAGTCTCTCACTGAGACTTTCGGTAATTCTGCCTGGAAGTCTTCCCTCTTTGATCATAGTGTATCCCAGTAGGACAACAAAATGGCATCTGGTTTTAGTAGTATGAATACCATAGATGAATACCACTATGACTGTTATATTCTTACATTTTTAGATTATAGCTTTCTGGCTCATAAATAAAGCATGGCAAGGATAGTTAAAAGCTGGGAAATATATGTATAATACATCATATATAACATTCTGTATCCTAAGAAAGAAAGCTTTTTCTTTTTCCTATTTTTCCTTGTTAATGGTCAAAATTGTGTTTAACATCATGATTCATCAATGTAGACTTATCACGTTGATCCTTGATGACCTGGAATCATAGTGTGTGGCAGGCAGAAGGGAGCTTTGGAGATTATGTAGCAATTTTTGCTATATTACAGAGGGCCATATCCAGGCCCAGAAGCTGGGTTTCAGCCTAGAGCTAATTACCAGAAGAAACAGAAGAAAAATTTAAGTTGGCTATTACTGGCAAACACAAGTCCTAGTGCTTATATTTAGTGAAGGGTGTCAGAGCATCAAGAAGTTGTGGACTGATAAATTGTGACAAGTACTAAGTGACTGAACGTGAATATGAGCTTGGGCTCCATTGTCAGACTCATTTAGGTTGAAATTCCATACTTTCTTGCTGGGTACCTTGGGCAAGTTCTTTAATGTTTTGGGACTTCTACTTCCCCAACCATAAGAAAAGGGAATAAGAAAGCATTAAATAAGTGTTTTCCTAAGTAAAGGAGTCAAGAAAGTGACTTACGTATTAAGTTTGCAGTAAGTTTTAGTTGCACATTGTAGTAGTCGTGGTGGTGGTGGTGGTGGTGGTAGTAGTAGTAGTAGTGATATCCTCATTAGTATCATACTTCTCTTTCCTGGACTGTTTGTTGCTATAGTGTTCAGAGTATATGATATTATATAATTGAGTTTGTTTTCACTGAAGATAAGATTAGGTGGGTTCTTCATATGTAGAATTTAAGAAACAAAACAGATAAACATAGGAGAAGGGAAGGAAAAATAAGGTGAAAACAGAGAGGGAGACAACCAACAAGAGACTCTCAACTCTAGGAAATAAACTGAAGGTTGCTGGAAGGAAGGTGGATTGGGGATGGGGTAACTGGGTGATGGACACTGAGGAGGGTACTTGATAGAAAGAGCAGTGGGTGTTGTATGCAACTGATGAATCACTAAATTCTACCCCTGAAACTAATAATACACTGTGTGTTAACTAAATTGAAGTTAAATAAAAAATTGAAAAAGAAAGTTTGGGTGGGTCCTTAAGACCCCAGTGAAAATACAGGGCAATCCTGAAATATACCTTTGCTATCTCAAATGATATTAAACACTTCTAGGTCATCGATTTATCCCTCAATTCATCCATCTATCCATCCATTCACCCACTGAATTGTTACTTGTGAGTTCTATGTGCCAGACCTCAAATTCATGGTAGAGAAAGAACTCTAAAGGGCTAGAGGAATATTCTTACTGTCATCAGCATTTTCCACTGCTTCTTGGTCTTTAACAGGGGTGAGGGAAGAGAGTTCTTGTTGGTTGTGCATGAATGTCTATAAGAGGATTTCTGTTTGAGTTGTAGGAGATGAGTTGTGACAACAGGCCTAGCTTAGGAGAGAATATTTCATGTCATGACTGGCTCAGAAGGAAGATGTGCCTTGATAACTCTTGATGTCATATAATTATATACCAATTAATTTTGGCAGAAATAAATTGTCTATACAGAAAATAGACAAGTTATTTTTTATATATCCCAAAGGCATGTACCCTCTTTATTGAAGTGATCCTGAGCGGTATTACAAAGAATGTTGGGGGAAATGTACAGCACTATAGAACTGCAAATTTTCATAAACCATCCAGCCTCATTTTCATTAAGATTCACCCTCCCTTCAAAGATCTATACATACATGTTTTATTCCAGGGAGACACTGGGATCACAGCCTTCTACTATATAAATTCACCATTGATTGAACACCTACTGTATGTCAGACACTGCATTGAGCTCTCCGTATGCTTGATCAATCAGCAGCTAGACAACAATTATAAGAAACTATAGTTGAGGGAATTGAAATTGAAACAGGAAAATTTGGATCCTCTTGAGCCAAGTCTGTGACTGTATCCATTACTTAAAAAGGAATGGAAGAGGAAAAAAGTCCAAGAAGATGATGGATGATTGGTTGCATTAGAGAACTCCCTGAAAAAAGAGTGAATGCTTATGCACTCTGGGTCTGTTGTAAGACTGTCTGAGGTTGCAATTCATCTTCAGATTTCTTTTCCGATGAGACAGTAAGTTATATAAGTGAGAGAGGGCTATTTGGTGAAGGCAGCAACTTGTAGTATTCTGCTCATAAACCTGAAAGATGTTGTGTTTTCTGCAGGACTGTGGTAAAGGAGGTTTCCTATGAGAAGAAAGGGGAGGACATTTTAGAATATAAATAGCTAAGAGGCATTCTCTTTTAAGCTGTTGCCAGCATGCAAGTTATAATCTTGGGCATGCAACGTCAATTCTCCAGGGTGATAACTCTGAGCTGGAGTTCAGGAAAAGAGGACGGTAAAAGAAACTTGCAAGTTCGTCGCGAGTTATTATACCATTCAAGTCACCAGTGAAGGGTATATCTCAAAAAGAAAGGGATGTCTAGTATAGTTCCCATATTTGTTCAAACATTAGAGCATAGCAAAAGTGGCTGAAGTTTTGTTGTGTAGAGGAAGCAGTTTCTGCTAATTACTTTATAGAATGCATACCTGAGTTACTTTTATGTTCAGATTTTAACATGTAGAACCTGACTGAAAAATAAATGAAGAGAAAACCAAACACGTTTTTATATACATTGTGTTGATTGAAGGTTCATTAGTTGGTGTGTGGAATTTGGGAAAGGATCTACATCCTCCTTTAACATCCAGAGGAAAGAATCTTTATCAGTACCTGTCTTTACTCTCCTCCACCCACAGTGGCCATGTGTCTGTATGTGTACTGCCAGCTTTGCTGGGTACACAGTGCCAAGGAAAATTACCTGTGACCAACTAGTGCAGTCCTGCCAGGGGAGCATATCATGATGGTAATGAACCCACAGTCCCAAATTCTGTGAGCTGTTCTATTAATCACTTACCCATACCTCAGTTTTTTCTCCCTTTGGGGATTGTGTTCTCAAAAAATGCAAGGATAAAATGCCTGGTTGTACACCTTGGAACTTGAGTATATTTATGTTGGAATGTAAGTATGCACACCTAAGAAGAGCCAAACTTTTCATCTTTTTGCTATTTTTCTTTTCTTTTTTTTTTTCTTTTCTTTTTTTTAAGGAGAAGTAGCATTGTGCCTGTAATTTCTGGGTTTAAACCTACCTCATAGTGTTTTTGTAAGGATAAAACAAGATAAAATGGGAAAATTGTGTGGGGGGGGTGTTCTTGGAAGATGACTGTTCTTTTTTTTAATAATCCTATTTCCAATCTGTCTTTCTGAGGTGAGCTCAGTGACCACAGGAGTTACAAGTGACACTTTAATCCTGTGGGAATTGTGGTAGGTCAGAGGAATAGGGAGTTTCTTTGCCTTCATGAGTGGATGAGATCCTAAAGACCAGCATCAGAGGGAACTGTAGTGAGGATCATATGTGTGAAGTCTTGGGAGAAACATGGACCTCCCATGTACATCCCTGATAGGAGCTTAGCATTAGCAGTGTGCATGTGGCTGGTCTTTGGTGCTCAGGAGGCCAAAAAAGAACTGGCTGGGTAGATGGAGTCCTCTGTGCCCCTGAATCTAAGAGAGTGAATGCAGGCCAGGTACCAGGGAACGGGCTCCTTTTGATGCCCTTCTGCTCTATGAGTCTCTGAGAACACTTAGCTGTCTACTGTTTACAGGACTTACAGAACTCCATGAATCAAAGCTTAGACTCCATGGAAAAATAAAATTAAAGATGCCCAGAAGTTAGAAAGATGAAGGTCATTCAGATCAAAACAAATACACATCCAGTGATAAAGAGACTAGAGACAAATGCCAACCTGAAAAACTTAAGCATTCAAGGCAGTATAAATTTGTGGAGTTAAAAACACTTTGTGTCTAAGTTCTTGGTTTAATTGAAGGAGAGGAAGGTCAGAGTTGAGACTGAATTTTTGATCTAAAATATCAATTGGGATAAATACCTAAAGCACAGAACAAAAATATAAAGAGAGAAATTTGGATGAAAAAGATCAGAGACATGGATGACAGAACCTGGACCTCTAAATGCACATGTAATTTATGAAGATTTCTCTGAAAGGCCTGACTCACACAGTGAAAGGTTGTATTGAGGTCAAGGGAATATTGATGAGAAAAACATATACCAATAAATCTGGAAAATTCCTGACCTTGAAGGATAAAGAATTCTGATGAATTTCCTATTGGAAAGACCAAATTACACATGAAGTAACATTCTAAATTATTTTCCCTATTACTAATCTACAATACTGAAATCTAGAAAACAGTGGTATGGTTCCTAGGTACAGAAGGTATAAAATTTCAACCTGAGAATGTCTTACCCCTCAAATTATAATTCACCTGGAAGGCCAACAGTTCAATTAAGATTTTGAAAAAAATTCTAGACTATATCCCTTAGAAAAACCAAATGATCTAAATGAGATTCTAAGTGAAGAAGTGAAGGAGAAATGAGTACATAAGCCAAGGAAATGTGAAATGAAGTGAAAATTGTGAACAATGAATCTGAGAATATTGTGCTTGTTAGTACATTTATTTAACTGGACGATAGATGATAACTCATGATATTTAGCGTATTTAGCATTGTATGATAAAGATACTATATAAAGGTGACATGCTAGAATGGAAACTTATTAATTCTGAGTAAATACTAGAATTTGAAGTAGGAGGAAAAGATAAGTAAAGCGAAATCATTCAAAGTTTTCCTCATTTTGATGGGGGTAGTCAGGGAGAGAAATGCATCTATGTTAAATGGATAGCTTTGCAGAAAAGTAGAAAATGATAGAGCATGTTATTGGGGGGGAAATGGTTATTATTTTTATTTAAAATAAATGTAAAGAATGGGTTTCTGGTAATAAAAGATAAGGTAATTAAGGAATTGGAGAAATCTATTAAATTTTCAAAGGAACGTAGGAAAAGAGCAAATAGCAAAAACAACAGAAAATTAATAAACAGAATTTTATTCCTCTTTATTTTCACTTTGTCAGTGACTTCACCAAATATGAAAGGTGAATTGTCTGGGTAAGTCAAACTGATTTAAAATACAGGGCGCCTGGGTGGTTCAGTGGGTTAAGCCGCTGCCTTCGGCTCAGGTCATGATCTCAGGGTCCTGGGATCGAGTCCCGCATCGGGCTCTCTGCTCAGCAGGGAGCCTGCTTCCCTCTCTCTCTCTCTCTCTCTGCCTGCCTCTCTGTCTACTTGTGATCTCTCTCTGTCAAATAAATAAATAAAAAATCTTAAAAGAAAATAAAATAAAATACAGTTAACTGCTATTTATAAGAAGAACACAAATGACTTAAAAATGGCAATATGATGAAAATAGGGGAAAAAAAAGGAAAGCATAAAAGGCAAAAAGTATATTAGGCAAAGTAGAACTTAAGAGTAAAAGCACTAAAAAATCATGAGGGGCAATAATTAAAGTCAAAGCTTGTAAAAGAGTTATACCAGCCAGGAAGTGGCATTTGAACAAATGAATAGCTTTTAATACAGATAAAGCAAAACTTGATATGAGAAAAAGTTGATAAAAATATAAATATAGTGGATTACTTCAACATATCTCTTTCTGAATTGTGCCCATCTTACACACAAAGAAGATAATACATAGAAAAATGTAACAGATCTCCCTTTATTAATTGTATTTTTCAAAAGAATGTATTATGTTTTACATAGTCATAAAATATTTGCGAAAATTGATCATGTACTTGGCCCAAAGAAATTTTTCTATGAAGTATATATTTTATAGGCTAACTTTTCTGATCATAACACAGCAAATATTAGAAAGCAAAACAATTATTAAAAATTAGGAATAAATGATGTGAAGGTAATCTCTAAATATTAAATGTGTAGCAATGAAAAATGCTTTTCTGCACAATAAATGAATGAAACTGGTAATCAAAACTGCATAGTGTATAGAAAGCAATGATATTGGAAACACATGACACAACCAAAGTTGTATTCTGAGCAAAAGAGTGTGGCCTTGAATGCTTTTATTTTAAAGAAGAAAATGAAAAGAAAGAAAAGTTAACTTACTACAAATTTTAAAAGATAAGAAAAATCAGAAGGAAAAGGTAATAAAGGTAAAAATGAAACTATGGGGGGAATCTCAATACAGGGAAAAATAAGTATTTAGCGTATTTAGCGTATTTAGCATTGCTAATTTTTGAAGTGACAAAATAGTTAAACCAATCATAAGTTTATAGGAAAAATTGAGAAAGCAAAAATAGAAAAACATGAAACAGCAAGAACAAGGCATGAGAGAATAATTGGAATAATCTTAAGAGCCGACAACAAAGTTTTCAGGAGCAATTTTGATAAAGTAGACAATAATGTCCCTTCCTAGAAAATTGTAAGTTACCAAATGATCCCAAGAAAAATTAAAGAACTGAATAGTTGATGAAAGGTGAGAGAAGGTGTGAGATGAAGCACTGAAAAAACCCACTGATCTTGATAGATTTCAAAGATAAGTTGCATCTAATCTTTAAAAATATCTTGTTTTAATTTTAAGTTAATCCCCTAGTATGACAGAAATTATTCCATTTTATTTATGAAGATAGCATCTTAATTAGTAGTGAAATCTGAGAAGGAAACTAGTCTAAAGAAAACTTATACTCACATACATAAAGATAAATTTCCTGAATAAAATATCTGTGCCTAGAATCTAATGATAGATATGAGTTTCAAGTATCATTGCTAAATAGTGTTAATATAGGAAATAGTGGTTTCCAATTTTAGGAAAGTTGCCATCATAATCCCATTAAATACGTAATTATATAAAAACTGCTAAACAAATATTTGATATCCAGCAGCCATTTCTATTGAAATTAATTGCAAGAGTATTAGAAGGAAACCAAATGTGATGAAATTCTATTTACCAAAAATCAATAGCAAATATTACCCTAAATATTAGAACAATTAAACAGAACATTAAAATAATTGAAGTCAAGCTTAGTGAGCCTTATTTTTTTAACTCAATATTAGAGTTTCAAGAAAATGAAGCAAGACTAGAAATTATTTGATAAAAAACACTGAAAAAGATATATGCCAAGATTTGATTGATATAACACTATATCTTTTGCTAAGATTTTATTGCATTTTTAGAAAACTAAAGAGTATAAAATAACTAGAACAAATATATGAAATTGGTAAGGTGGCAATAAGTCCATTTTTTCCTAGCAGTTAGCATCTAGAAATGGTCTTGGGATATTCTTTTTATGATGACAAATCCTACCATATTAGGAACAAATTTAAGAGAAAATATGAAGGATTTCCATGAAGAAAATCATAAAAATTAATGTGAAGATATAAGTCAAGAGCTAAGTAGCAAAACATCTTCTTGGATCATAAAAATAGAATAATATAAATTATAATTCACTCAAATGAATTCATAAAGTCAATGCATTTGCAATTAGAATTATGACAAAGGTATTTTGGGGAAATGCCCAAGTATAGTCATACACATATATTTAGTTTGTATGCAATACATATATACACATATTTATGCAGAGTATACACACACATACATGAACACACAAATGCACAGACATAAGTATATAAACAAATATGTATACATAAATGTACATATGTATATACACATATACTTCATGTATATGGATATACATATGTGTGTATATTTATATGGGTATACATATGTTTACATATATACACCTTTATACACATATTTTATATATGTGAAAAGATACACAGAAAAGTGAGATGAACCTTGACTTCTAAGATTTTAAAGTACATCATAAAGTCTCTTCATTATGATATTGGCATAGGAATGGAAAGTAAATGAATAGAACAAAAGAGACAAGAAATCTTAGTTATATGGAAGAATATAATGTATGACAAATGTAATTTAGTGGGAAAGGATAAATCCTTAAACTGAGCTGACTCTATGCCCTATGCATATGTTAGAAATAATACTAGATTCTAATCTTATATACAAAAGTAAGTTCCAGATGGATTAAATAAAGGTCTGTTTTTCCTGAGCCATTTGAGAGAAAGTAGCAGACAAGATGTCGTCTTACCCTTAAATACTTCAGTGTGTATCTCCCAGAAATAATCACAGTACAATCAAAATCACAATCAAAATCAGGAAATTACAATTAATGCAATATCATCTACAATACCAGAAAATTCAAATTTTACCAATTGTCCCACTAATGTTAAATGAAAAGGGAATAGTAATTTGCTTTTTCTGTCCAGGATCCATTTCAGGATATCCTGTTGTCCTGTCTCTTTAGTTTAGCTTAATCTGGGAGAATTCCTCAGTCTTTAACTTTTTGGGCACTTCTGATTGAAAAGTCTTCGGCTTTTATGACCCTGATGTTTTTTGAGGAGTATAGAATTTATTCTGTAGAGTGTCCCTCAGTTTGATTTGACAGAACTAAAGACATTCTTAACCGTACTTTTGATTGATGTATTCTATCATGACTTTCAAACAGTGGCCCATTCTACTGGTTTGAGGCTGTTCTGTCGCAACCTCTGCTTCAAGGGCTTACCATTCAAAGCCACTTGCTAATGACCTCCTGATATCAGCCACAGGCAATAGAAGAAAACCTATCATTTCCATATTACTTGGAAATTTTAGATTCCTTGTACTCTTCTTAGATTCACATTGTTTATAAATGACTAGAATGACTTTTGCCTACTTTTTGGCCATAAATGTGATTATATGGGGGATACCCTTATGAAAACCTTAGTCAACTTGGTAATGAGATTTTATATCCAGCTTCATCAGATGACAAATCTGAGAAGTAGACAACTAGAAAGGAAAAGTAGTCAGTTTTGTACTTAATTCTGATTTTTTTTTAATTTTATTTTTTATAAACGTATATTTTTATCCCCAGGGGTACAGGTCTGTGAATCGCCAGGTTTACACACTTCACAGCACTCACCATAGCACATACCCTCCCTAATGTCCATAACCCCACCACCCTTCTCCCAACCCCCCTCCCCCCATCAACCCTCAGTTTGTTTTGTGAGATTAAGAGTCAATTATGGTTTGTCTCCCTCCCAATCCCATCTTGTTTCATTTATTCTTCTCCTACCCCCTTAACCCGCCATGTTGCATCTCCTCTCCCTCATATCAGGGAGATCATATGATAGTTGTCTTTCTCCGATTGACTTATTTCGCTAAGCATGATACCCTCTAGTTCCATCCACGTCGTCGCAAATGGCAAGATTTCATTTCTTTTGATGGCTGCATAGTATTCCATTGTGTATATATACCACATCTTCTTTATCCATTCGTCTGTTGATGGACATCTAGGTTCTTTCCATAGTTTGGCTATTGTAGACATTGCTGCTATAAATATTCGGGTGCACGTGCCCCTTCGGATCACTACGTTTGTATCTTTAGGGTAAATACCCAGCAGTGCAATTGCTGGGTCATAGGGTAGTTCTATTTTCAACATTTTGAGGAACCTCCATGCTGTTTTCCAGAGTGGTTGCACCAGCTTGCATTCCCACCAACAGTGTAGGAGGGTTCCCCTTTCTCCGCATCCTCGCCAGCATCTGTCATTTCCTGACTTGTTAATTTTAGCCATTCTGACTGGTGTGAGGTGATATCTCACTGTGGTTTTGATTTGTATTTCCCTGATGCCGAGTGATGTGGAGCACTTTTTCATGTGTCTGTTGGCCATCTGGATGTCTTCTTTGCAGAAATGTCTGTTCATGTCTTCTGCCCATTTCTTGATTGGATTCTTTGTTCTTTGGGTGTTGAGTTTGCTAAGTTCTTTATAGATTTTGGACACTAGCCCTTTATCTGATATGTTGTTTGCAAATATCTTCTCCCGTTCTGTCAGTTGTCTTTTGGTTTTGTTAACTGTTTCCTTTGCTGTGCAAAAGCTTTTGATCTTGATAAAATCCCAATAGTTCATTTTTGCCCTTGCTTCCCTTGCCTTTGGCAATGTTCCTAAGAAAATGTTGCTGCGGCTGAGGTTGAAGAGGTTGCTGCCTGTGTTCTCCTCAAGGATTTTGATGGATTCCTTTCTCACATTGAGGTCCTTCATCCATTTTGAGTCTATTTTCGTGTGTGGTGTAAGGAAATGATCCAGTTTCATTTTTCTGCATGTGGAAAAATGTTCCATGCTCCTGGATTGGAAGAATAAATATTGTGAAAATGTCTATGCTACCTAAAGCAATCTACACATTTAATGCAATTCCTATCAAAGTACCATCCATTTTTTTCAAAGAAATGGAACAAATAATCCTGATTTTTTTTTTTTTAATTGGCAGGTAGTGGTTGTCTTTGTAGTAAACACTGTTATTTGGTCAGCTGGCAACAGTGTTTTATTTTGTGTAAATTCTTTTGACTTTCTGCTACTCTTGCAACACCTCAAAGATTGCCAGCCAGATTTTCAGCTGATCCAAACCTCTTTAATACATGTAATTTAATTTCCTGCCTTTTTCTTTGCAAAATACTAACATTGTAAAGTGTGTAAAAAGGCTTATAAACTGGGGACGCCTGGGTGGCTCAGTTGGTTAAGCAGCTGCCTTCGGCTCAGGTCATGATCCCGGCGTCCTGGGATCGAGTCCCACATCGGGCTCCTTGTTCTGTGGGGAGCCTGCTTCTCCCTCTGCCTCTGCCTGCCACTCTGTCTGCCTGTGCTCGCTCTCTCTCTCTCTCTGACAAATGGATAAAATAAGAATCTTTAAAGAAAAAAAAAAAAGGCTTATAAACTGATTACCTGCTTGCAGTGGACAGGCTAAGTGAAATAAGCACTGCTCCAGGAAACCAGAGCCCTGAGTTTTTCCCCAACTTTTCAATTAGTGTGGTTAGAAATCAGGACCTGTGATATTTCCTAGGTAAGACCTTGGTTCTACTACTTTAACATCCATTTGAAATCAGACTTTGGTAATTTAAAAACAGTTAAAAATTTTATTTATTTGAGAGAGAGAGAGCACAAGAGAACAAGAGAATGAGGTGGGTAAGAGCAGAGGGAGAGGAAGAGGGAAAGATCCCATGCAGACTCCACGGTGAGCATGGAGCCCAAGGTGGGGCTCGATCTCATAACCCTGAGATCATGACCTGAATCTAAATCAAAAGTCTAATGGTTAACTGACTGAGCCACCCAGATACCCTGTGACTTTGGGCAATTTAATTAATACCATCATATCTAAACTTTCTCACTTACCAAACAGCAATAACAATGTTTGAGTTTTCATAGTACTCATCTTAATGTGTGGAAGAAATTAAATAATGATGCATGGGACATAGCATCCATATAATAACATTTAGTAAATATTATTGTTATAACCATTATGTCACTTTGGTAAATTATGTAAATGAAAGTTCTGATTATTTATCAATGTGTAACTATACCAAACCTAGAGGTTTAAAACAAAAAGAGCCTGGTGGTGGGTATTATGGAGGGCACGTATTGCATGGAGTACTGGGTGCGGTACATAAACAATGAATTTTGGAACACTGAAAAAAAATTAAATTAAGAAAATCATTTTATATTCATGATTTGGTGCAAGACTTTGGGAAGGGGTTGGCTGGTTATGGCATCACCTACTGATGTTCAGTCATTTAAAATTGAAGCTAGGAGTCTTGCATAGTCCAAGAAAGCCTTATTTGTTAGGGGTCATGATTGTCTGGTGGCTTGAGAGGGACAGCTGCAAGACTGGTATATTGGTATCAACTTGGTCTCATTCCCTTTGTATTTCTTGGTCTTCTCCATATGGTCTTTCCAGGAAAATAGACTACTTACATAGCAGCTCAAGACTCTAAGAAAGAGTGTTCCATTAATTTGGGACACTCTTAGAGTCTTCAGCTGCTATGTAATAAGAGTGGCAAATCTTCTAAATCACAGCTTGAGAAGTCAGTGTCACATGTGCTACATTCATTTGGTTTTACAGGACTGGCTCATATTCAATGTGGAAAGGGACTAATTAAGTACATGAACACTATTAGGCATGATCCATTGTGAGATTATTTTGGAGACAAGCTACCACATTGAATCACTGTGGTTCCTCAGGGGTATTCCTTCGTATTTGCGTGTAGAGCATGCACTAGTTGGGTATGTGTCCAAGATGTGTTATTGCAAAAATGCTTGAAAAATTAATTACAGATTCATCACATGGAGTGGCTTGAAATTTTCTGAGATTGCATTTTTGGAATGGTATGGCCTGGGATATTCCAAAAAAGTATAACTAAGAACATATTCTTCTTTAGATTTTGTATTTCCTAATTTTTAGGTTCTTTTAATTGACATTATTTGAGGATTTGGAATATATTACTTGGCTGTTGCTCAGATTGCATTATATAAAGAGCATTTCAGTGGTTTATAATAATACTTATTTCCTTTTCTCAGGTCTGTGGGTCCAGCTGTGGCTCATCTGAACTTGGCTGAGATTATTTGGAGTCAGCTGAACTATGCTTTTGGCTATGGGTGGGTCCAGGTATGTTCCACTTGTGTTCTCATTCTGGAACCACGGTATAGTTCCGTTCTGAACTTAAGATAAAATTTAGGAGTTCTAGAGGCCAGAAAAACCCAGAACATTCAAGAACATCTAAGACCTCTGTTCATGCCATGTCTACTTAAATTCCATTAGACAAGTCAGACCACATGGATAAGCCCAAAGTCAACAGAGCTGGAAAGTAGATTCTACCTACAGGGAGGCCATGGCAGAAAGGAGTAATTGTGAACAAGTAATACTCTCTAACACAGAATCTAGGCAGAGTAGAATAAGGACTGTTTTCCTGGACTCTCATAAAATGCTGAAAGGATTGACAAATTTCCATTTATAAATCTATCTCCTACATAGTAGATGAGAGGATCTACCTTAAAAGGGGTGTGTGTGTGTGTGTGTGTGTGTGTGCTCAAAGCTCAATCCAAAGCATCAGATTTTAATTGTATAATATGTAGAAATTGCTACCCTATTTTTGGACTTTTTGTTATTTATATTCATACTGTGTTTATGAAGCACCAGTGCTGTATTCAGCTATTGACAATGCATAAGAAATTGGTCTCTGCCCTGAGGAATTTATTTCAGAGCAATTCAAGCTGTTTAAATCAGTGTCAGGCTCTCAACTTTGAACAGACAGCTGTGGAGAGGAGATAAGCTTTTGAAGATGCAGCAGAAATGGTGTTTATACAGGGATGAAAGTGGGAAAGATGATAGGCAACCAAGAAAGGAAGAGTTTATCCAAACTTGCAAAAGGAATGATAGGGGAAGCAAAAACCAACAGTTCAGGTGATGAAACAGACAAAGGTGAGGCTCCAGCTCTACTTTATACTTCACATTTTCAGAAATCCTGAGGAATTTAGATGTCAACTGGATTTATTATTTGACAGACTTACTTCTTGAAGACTTGAGCTTTATTATCTCTTCATCACATACTTGTTTTGTGCTGATAACATGGAGTAGTTCTCCTTGAATGTGGTGAATTTTTCTCCATCCCTGTGGGTATGCTATAAATGGAAAGACTGATAGACCTTGATGATGCTCCAACTCAAGTTAGCACATGACTTTAGACTGAAACAGAAACTTACAATGTGTTGTCATTTGAGGGTTTCCACAGGCATTTATACCTTCAAAACAATTTTTACAACCAAACTCACCACGTACCTGATAATACTAAATTACATACCACATGACAATTGCTCTGTATTTCAGAAATTAAAAATGACAAGACTATGGATAGTCTCATAGATCCTGTAGCTCATGGGATGGCCACATGACGGAAGGAAATTTGACGGGAAGATCCAGGCTGACAGAAGCATCTCCCACCCCCACCTTGTCACCAGGAGCTGTCTATTCACTCTCTGCAACCTTCTCTGCAGGCTCTGTAATGGACGTTTGTTTTTGGCTGTATAAAACTGTGACTCTTGTTTTGTTTTGTTTTGTTTTAAGATTCATTTATTTTAGAGCATGCACAAGCAAGCATGGGGTGGAGGAAGGGCAGAGGCAAGTAGAGGGAGAGAGAATCTCAAGCAGATTCTCTGCTGAATGCAGACCTCTATGTGGGTTTTAATCTCCCACCCAACCCTGAGATTCACAACCAGAGTGGAAATCAAGGGTCAGATGCTCAACCAACTGAGCCACCCATGTACCCCTTACCCTTCTTGATATCCCTCATTATTGTCTTCAGGTGAATTCTTTCTAGCACATTGTGGGTAGTATTTGCTGGTCTAAACCGAGACACTCTGTTTTGCTACTCTGGTGTGTTGGTCTTCTGATGTGTCAACTTGTCTACCCTACTGTCCCTAGCTATTTAATGAAGCACTAACCTAGGTGATGCTGTGAATATGTTTTACACATGTTATTGAAATTCATAATCAGTTGACTTTAAGGAGATGACCTTCAATAATCTGGGTGGGCTCAGTTCAATCAGTTGAGAGACCTTAACTGCAGAGTTGAGGCTTCCCTTGGGAAGAAGTACTTCTGCTTATGAGCAGCAACTTCAGCCTGTGCCTGAGAATTTCATCCTGCCCTTCCTGATGGCCTGAGGAGCCTGGACTTACCTAGCCAGCCCCCATAACCTTGTAAACCAATTCTTGGCTATAAGTCTCTTCATATAGATCTCCTATTGGTTCTGCTTCTCTGGATTAACCCAGACAGATACACCTTTCCATTTCTGCTTTCTTACAAATGGCTTAAGGGATGCCTTGTAGTGCTTAGTTTCCTCCTCGCCGGATCCCTGCTTTCATTGCCTCCATAGACCTGATGGTGGACATGAAGCTAAGCTTGGCCAGCTGGTGACTTTGTCTCTCTTTTATTCCTTACATCATTCTCCTCCAGGGAAAGTCTAATACCCTGATATTTTGAAGTTTTTTTTTCTTTCTAATAAAACTGTCTTAACAAGATCCTTTAATAGTTTCTTTTCCCCTTGTTTTTGCTTTATTTCCAGTTTCCAAAGAAATTTTCCTTTTGCTTGGCCACAGCAGAACAAAACAAAAAACTACCACACCCAATTCTGTCATTTGGAATAAGAACAAAAACACCTTAACTGATACAGCCCCTGAGCACATTGAAAAATTTAAATAAAACTTGAGCCCCATGCAAACCTGAGCTCCCAGAATATGTCCAGAGTACCCCTGATAGGGTCTATAATCAAGTTGACTGGGCTTATTCTTTTGCATTAAGTTACAGGGTGGGGAAACTATTAAAAGATCAGTGTTTTCTTGCAGGAGAAATGCATTTAAGCTATTATCCATTACATAAATTTTAGTTCAGCTTTGCCTATTCATTGAGACAAGCATGTGTGGAAATCCAAGTGAATGAGGGAAAACATCGTGTGGATTATGCTACAAGGGATGTTAGGAAAACATGAAATGTGTCAAAAGGCAGAACCTTATAATAGAAGATGGTGGTGTAGAAATAGGTGCTCGATAGGGAATGGAGAAGTAGGATGCGGTAGGGGAATGGGATTGCCACACCATTATAATGACAGCCATGCTTACTCTCTAGGTAGGAAAGATAATAGCCACCAAGAGGTCTACATCCTAATCCCAGGAACCTTTGAATATGTTATTTTACACGGTGAGGAGGAATTAGGTTGCATCTGGAATTAACGTTGCTAATTGGCTGGCCTTAAAGTTAGCCTGCATTTATCCATTTGGTTCAGTGTAATCAAATGAATCTTTAAAAATAGAAGAGGGAGGCAGAAAACCCAGTGTCAGGGCTGAAATGTGGGAAAGACTTGACCAGCTATTGTGGGTTTGGAAATGAAAGAGCCCTATAAACCAAGGAATACAATGTAGCCTCCAGAAGCTGACAAGGCAGGAAGCAACTGATTCTGTAGAACATCCACAAGGAATGCAGCCCTATGCACACCTTGATTTAGCCCAGTGAGACCTGCAGCACATTTCTGACTTACAGGACTGCAGGACAATAAACTTCTGCTGTTAATGTGGATAATTTGCTCTGTTCAACAGAAAACTATTAGACCCTATAACCCCAGAAACACAGAAAGAATAAGAAGTTTAGCCACAAGTCCTGAGGTGGTCTGTATAGTAGAAAGGTACAGATAGTTTTACTGCTCTGCCATTTAGTGATGCTTTGCAATTACTTAATTTCTCTAAACTTCAATATTATCATCTCGAAAATGGGCAGAAGTTACATACTTTTCAAGGTCTCTCTTTCCTTTCCAATCCTTTCCTTTTCTTTTTTTCCATAACGCAGTGCTTAGTTCTTGCTGAGTGAACTCTTCCTAGCTCTGACTGAGGCTGGGATTCAGGGGTGGGACTGGGTATATTCCAGCAGTCTAGGAAATAGAGAATAAAGGGAACACTGATGTTTGTAGAATGTCAGGTCAGCATAGGTTCAGGAAGAGAAGAGAATAGGTGACATGAAACCCGAAGTGATAGGGCCCAGAGTCAACAGCTGGCTTTGAGCAGAGGGTTAGCCCTCTGGCTTGGTGAAATTGAAGGGATGAGTTCAGGAGTGCAGATGCTGGAGGGAGCCAAAGAGGCAAAGGTTAGCAGCAGGCTTAAAATAATTGTGTGTGTGTGTGGGGGGGGTATTTCCTAAGGAACCCCAGGTAGTTTAAACATCTAATGGTAGTTCACTAAATACAGATTAGTGGGTTTTTTAAAATCCTATTTTGGAAGATTCCAACCATTAGTAGTTGCAATAATTTTTTTCCCTTTTCTCTCATCCATTATATACATGGCTTGTATGCATGATGTCCCATATTTCTTTTTTTTTTTTTTTTTAAGATTTTATTTATTTGACAGAGACACAGTGAGAGGGGGAGCACAAGCAGGGGTGATTGGGAGAGGGAGAATCAGGTTTCCCATGGAGCAGGAAGACTGATGTGGGGCTCGATTCCAGGACCCTGGAATCATGACCTGAGCCAAAGGCAGATGCTTAATGACTGAGCCACCCAGGCGCCCCATATCCCATATTTCTTTGAGATGTTTTTTTCTTTATACTCTTCTTCTCTTTGTTCCTCAGATCATATAATCTATATTGATCTACAAGTTTGCTAATTCTTTCTTCTGCCAACTTATATGCACTGTGGAGCCCCTTCAGTGGATTTTTAATTTTGGTTTTGTACTTTTCCATCTCTTCCATTTGGTTCTTTTAAATAACTTTTTATTGATCTCTATTTGAAAGGACCTTGCTGTGATAACTTTTTTTTAAAGCATGGCTTCATTTAGTTTATTAAACATCTTTTTTATGTCTGCTTTGTAGTCTTTAGCTACTAGACCCACCATCTAGACCTCTTCAAAGGCAGTTCTTACTGTCTGTTCTTTCCTCCTCCTCCCCACTCCACCCCCCCCCTTCCAGCTATGGATCACACTTTTCTGTTACTTTATGTCTCAGAATTTTTGGTTGAAAACTGGACATTTTAGATACTGTAGCACTTCTTGATACTGATTACCTCTGGAGTTACAATTTTGTTTGCCTGGTCATAGGTTTGCTTGGTCACTCGCTTGTGTATAGTGATTTGGCTGAACAAATTCACCATCCTCTTGGTTGTACTTGACTGGCTTAGAATGCTGTCAGAGGGGTGCCTGGGTGGCTCAGTGGGTTAAGCCTCTGCCTTTGGCTCAGGTCATGATCCCAGGGTCTGGGATCGAGACCTGTACTTGGCTCTCTGTTCAGCAGGGAGCCTGCCTCCCCCCATCCCCCGCCCAGACTGCCTCTCTGCCTGCTTGTGATCTCTGTTAAATAAACAAATAAAATCTTAAAAAAAAAAAAAGAATGCTGACAGGGAAATTTAGAGCACAGAGCTGTATTGGGATGATATATAAGCAAGTGAGTCTTGGCAGAAATGCCACAGGCTTTGATTATTCTTCCAGATTGTCATAAATCAACATTTCTCCATTAGATGTATTCTTTTTTTTTTTTTTTTTAAGATTTATTTTAGAGAGTATATGCCTGTGTGGAGAGGAGGGACAGAGGGAGAATCTTCAAGCAGACTCCCTGCTGAGCATGGACCTGACTCAGGGCTTGATCTCATGACCCATAAGATGATGGCCTGAGACAAAACCAAGAGTCGGAAGCTCAACTGGTTGAGCCACCCAGGCACCCCTCCATTTGATACGTTCTTAGGACAATTTCTAGAGACTTCAAATGATTTTTTTTTAAGATTATTTATTTATTTGACAGACATCACAAGTAGGCAGAGAGGCAGGCAGAGAGAGAGGGGGAAGCAGGTTCCCCTGCTGAGCAGGGAGCCTGATGCGGGGCTCGATCCCAGGATCCCGACATCATGACCTGAACTGAAGGCAGAGGCTTTAACCCACTGAGCCACCCAGGTGCCCCTCAAATGATTTTTTTTTTAAAGATTTTATTTATTTATTTGACAGAGAGAGATCACAAGTAGACAGAGAGGCAGGCAGAGAGAGAGAGAGAGGGAGGGAAGCAGGCTCCCTGCTGAGCAGAGAGCCCGATGCGGGACTCGATCCCAGGACCCTGAGATCATGACCTGAGCCGAAGGCAGCGGCTTAACCCACTGAGCCACCCAGGCGCCCCTCAAATGATTTTTAAAAATAAATTTTACTGGTTAAATTTTTGTATTACTGGGGAGGGTCTGAGCTCCTTGTTATGCCATTTTGGGAGTCCTACCTCTCTTGTTTTTTGTTTTTATTTCATTAACTTGAATATATGCTAATATCCTTTTAATAAGTGAATGCGAATTATTCCTCAGCATTAACTTTGATAAATGAGAAGTTCTGAAATGTGCCCAACTTGGTTGGGATCACTGACACTAATAGTCTCTTTTCCAGTAAGAATCCGTAGTGTCAGAAGCAGCAGTGTGAAAGCGAGGTTTCTATCTGAAGCAGTGGTTGGTTGTGGCATCCATTTAGCTATCCTTGGTACAGTCTGACAGTGGAGTTGAATATACATAGGGTTGACCCTCCCAGCAGTATTATGGGCACTTAGTAGAACTACTTTTCATCTAGTAAGAAGGAAAGATGATAAATGAGCTAACAAATTGAAACTTCAGGTTTAAAACAGAAGGCTTAAATGTCAGCTGAAGAAACACAGGTAATGATCAGAGTACCATTGTGGTTAATAGTGTATCTTAGTGTGCTGATAAAACAACAGGGTCCTACTGACAACTTGATTTCTAGATTTTTCATATCCAGAACTGTGTGAGAATAAATTGCTTTTATCAGCTAGTTTGTGGTAATTTGTTATGGCAGCCTTTGGAAGCAAATGTCTACGTATGTCTCGTGCTCCACTTCAGTGTAATTAATGTATATCTTTGCAATTCATTGTTCATTTATTTTGTGTGGATATATGGACATCCTTGATAAATGTCTAGGCTTATTAGCAATGAAAGAAATTTAAGTTTCTAATGGCTGTAAATCAGCTAAGTCTACCAACAAAATGCTTTGAATGTGCCTAACAAATTCCGAGGGCAAGAAATCTATCCCAGTAGTCCCAGAAGTCCACTTAGAAATTCTACGGCCAAACTTGGTAATCATCACCACAGTGCATCTTTTAAATTACTATAATGATAAAAATCAATCCATTGCCAATACAAGAAACAGGCAAACTTGTGTATTACTGGAGATATTATAAAGGGATGCAGTAGTTGTAAATAGCAACTTGGCAATGTGAAGTAAGAATCATAAAGATGACACCACTTCACTTGGTGACACTATTTTTACAATTATACCCCAAAGAAGAACTACAAAAGGAAAAAAAAGAAATCTAAGGCATTTTGGTACCAAAACAAAACAAAAACAAAGCCACTGGAATAACCCAAAGGCCAAACTGTGAGCTAGTAGCTAAACAGACTTTGTTTCACTCATTCATACAGGAAATTTTTTACTTATTGAACACTCTAAGTGCTGAAGATAAAGATAAAGCAAAATGACATCTTGAAGAAGACTAAAACTTAATTCGTTATCTCTTCTGTGACAGAAAACACTCTGAACAGTGATAGTGTCTCAATCTAATAATGATTCATAAGGGAGTGAGGAGGTATGTATGTGTGTGTAATTGTGAGAGTTGATGGTGGGGTAAAGGGTAGCCATGTTTCCAGTGGTGTTTCTCAAAATTCCTGAGGAATAGGTTTCTAGTTTCAGATTAATTTTATATTTTTTATTTTTTTTTAAGGATGCATTAAAGGTTATTATTACATTTTATTTTATTATTATTTTTTTAATCTTTTTTTTTAATATTTTTTTTAAATTTTATTTTTTTAAACATATAAGATCTTTTTATCCCCAGGGGTACAGGTCTGTGAATCGCCAGGTTTACACACTTCACAGCACTCACCATAGCACATACCCTCCCCAATGTCCATAATCCTACCCCCCCCCCCCCCTCCCCCCATTAACCCTCAGTTTGTTTTGTGAGATTAAGAGTCAATTATGGTTTGTCTCCCTCCCAATCCCATCTTGTTTCATTTATTCTTCTCCTACCCCCTTAACCCGCCATGTTGCATCTCCTCTCCCTCATATCAGGGAGATCATATGATAGTTGTCTTTCTCTGATTGACTTATTTCGCTAAGCATGATACCCTCTAGTTCCATCCACGTCGTCGCAAATGGCAAGATTTCATTTCTTTTGATGGCTGCATAGTATTCCATTGTGTATATATACCACATCTTCTTTATCCATTCGTCTGTTGATGGACATCTAGGTTCTTTCCATAGTTTGGCTATTGTAGACATTGCTGCTATAAATATTCGGGTGCACGTGCCCCTTCGGATCACTACGTTTGTATCTTTAGGGTAAATACCCAGCAGTGCAATTGCTGGGTCATAGGGTAGTTCTATTTTCAACATTTTGAGGAACCTCCATGCTGTTTTCCAGAGTGGTTGCACCAGCTTGCATTCCCACCAACAGTGTAGGAGGGTTCCCCTTTCTCCGCATCCTCGCCAGCATCTGTCATTTCCTGACTTGTTAATTTTAGCCATTCTGACTGGTGTGAGGTGGTATCTCATTGTGGTTTTGATTTGTATTTCCCTGATGCCGAGTGATATGCAACACTTTTTCATGTGTCTGTTGGCCATCTGGATGTCTTCTTTGCAGAAATGTCTGTTCATGTCCTCTGCCCATTTCTTGATTGGATTCTTTGTTCTTTGGGTGTTGAGTTTGCTAAGTTCTTTATAGATTTTGGACACTAGCCCTTTATCTGATATGTCATTTGCGAATATCTTCTCCCATTCTGTCAGTTGTCTTTTGGTTTTGTTAACTGTTTCCTTTGCTGTGCAAAAGCTTTTGATCTTGATAAAATCCCAATAGTTCATTTTTGCCCTTGCTTCCCTTGCCTTTGGCGAGGTTCCTAGGAAGATGTTGCTGCGGCTGAGGTCGAAGAGGTTGCTGCCTGTGTTCTCCTCAAGGATTTTGATGGATTCCTTTCTCACATTGAGATCCTTCATCCATTTTGAGTCTATTTTCGTGTGTGGTGTAAGGAAATGATCCAATTTCATTTTTCTGCATGTGGCTGTCCAATTTTCCCAACACCATTTGTTGAAGAGGCTGTCTTTTTTCCATTGGATATTCTTTCCTGCTTTGTCGAAGATGAGTTGACCATAGAGTTGAGGGTCTATTTCTGGGCTCTCTATTTTGTTCTATTGATCTATGTGTCTGTTTTTGTGCCAGTACCATGCTGTCTTGATGATGACAGCTTTGTAATAGAGCTTGAAGTCCGGAATTGTGATGCCACCGACTTTGGCTTTCTTTTTCAATATTCCTTTGGCTATTCGAGGTCTTTTCTGGTTCCATATAAATTTTAGGATTATTTGTTCCATTTCTTTGAAAAAAATGGATGGTACTTTGATAGGAATTGCATTAAATGTGTAGATTGCTTTAGGTAGCATAGACATTTTCACAATATTTATTCTTCCAATCCAGGAGCATGGAACATTTTTCCATTTCTTTGTGTCTTCCTCAATTTCTTTCATGAGTACTTTATAGTTTTCTGTGTATAGATTCTTAGTCTATTTGGTTAGATTTATTCCTAGGTATCTTATAGTTTTGGGTGCAATTGTAAATGGGATTGCCTCCTTAATTTCTCTTTCTTCTGTCTTGTTGTTGGTGTAGAGAAATGCAACTGATTTCTGGGCATTGATTTTATATCCTGACACTTTACTGAATTCCTGTACAAGTTCTAGCAGTTTTGGAGTGGAGTCTTTTGGGTTTTCCACATATAGTATCATATCATCTGCGAAGAGTGATAGTTTGACTTCTTCTTTGCCAATTTGGATGCCTTTAATTTCCTTTTGTTGTCTGATTGCTGAGGCTAGGACTTCTAGTACTATGTTGAACAGCAGTGGTGATAACGGACATCCCTGCCGTGTTCCCGACCTTAGCGGAAAAGCTTTCAGTTTTTCTCCATTGAGAATGATATTTGCGGTGGGTTTTTCATAGATGGCTTTGATAATATTGAGATATGTGCCCTCTATCCCTACACTTTGAAGAGTTTTGATCAGGAAGGGATGCTGTACTTTGTCAAATGCTTTTTCAGCATCTATGGAGAGTATCATATGGTTCTTGTTCTTTCTTTTATTAATGTGTTGTATCACATTGATTGATTTGCGGATGTTGAACCAACCTTGCAGCCCTGGAATAAATCCCACTTGGTCGTGGTGAATAATCCTTTTAATGTACTGTTGAATCCTATTGGCTAGTATTTTGGCGAGAATTTTTGCATCTGTGTTCATCAAGGATATTGGTCTGTAGTTCTCTTTTTTGATGGGATCCTTGTCTGGTTTTGGGATCAAGGTGATGCTGGCCTCATAAAATGAGTTTGGAAGTTTTCCTTCTATTTCTATTTTTTGGAATAGTTTCAGGAGAATAGGAATTAGTTCTTCTTTAAATGTTTGGTAGAATTCCCCCGGGAAGCCATCTGGCCCTGGGCTTTTGTTTGTTTGGAGATTTTTGATGACTGTTTCAATCTCCTTACTGGTTATGGGTCTGTTGAGGCTTTCTATTTCTTCCTGGTTCAGTTGTGGTAGTTTATATGTCTCTAGGAATGCATCCATTTCTTCCAGATTGTCAAATTTGTTGGCGTAGAGTTGCTCATAGTATGTTCTTATAATTGTCTGTATTTCTTTGGTGTTCGTTGTGATCTCTCCTCTTTCATTCATGATTTTATGTATTTGGGTCCTTTCTCTTTTCTTTTTGATAAGTCTGGCCAGGGGTTTATCGATCTTATTAATTCTTTCAAAGAACCAGCTCCTAGTTTCATTGATTTGTTCTATTGTTTTTTTGGTTTCTATTTCATTGATTTCTGCTCTGATCTTTATGATTTCTCTTCTCCTGCTGGGTTTAGGTTTCTTTCTTGTTCTTTCTCCAGCTCCTTTAGGTGTAGGGTTAGGTTGTGTACCTGAGACCTTTCTTGTTTCTTGAGAAAGGCTTGTACCGCTATATATTTTCCTCTCAGGACTGCCTTTGTTGTGTCCCACAGATTTTGAACCGTTGTGTTTTCATTATCATTTGTTTCCATGAATTTTTTCAACTCTTCTTTAATTTCCTGGTTGACCCATTCATTCTTTAGAAGGATGCTGTTTAGTCTCCATGTATTTGGGTTCTTTCCAAATTTCCTCTTGTGATTGAGTTCTAGCTTCAGAGCATTGTGGTCTGAAAATATGCAGGGAATGATTCCAATCTTTTGATAATTGTTGAGACCTGATTTAGGACCGAGAATATGATCTATTCTGGAAAATGTTCCATGTGCACTAGAGAAGAATGTGTATTCTCTTGCTTTGGGATGAAATGTTCTGAATATATCTATGATGTCCATCTGGTCCAGTGTGTCATTTAAGGCCTTGATTTCCTTGTTGATCTTTTGCTTGGATGATCTGTCCATTTCAGTGAGGGGAGTGTTAAAGTCCCCTACTATTATTGTATTATTGTCGATGTGTTTCTTTGATTTTGTTATTAATTGGTTTATATAGTTGGCTGCTCCCACATTAGGGGCATAGATATTTAAAATTGTTAGATCTTCTTGTTGGACAGTTCCTTTGAGTATGATATAGTGTCCTTCCTCATCTCTTATTATAGTCTTTGGCTTAAAATCTAATTGATCTGATATAAGGATTGCCACTCCTGCTTTCTTCTGATGTCCATTAGCATGGTAAATTCTTCTCCACCCCCTCACTTTAAATCTGGAGGTGTCTTCAGGTTTAAAATGCGTTTCTTGTAGGCAACATATAGATGGGTTTTGTTTTTTTATCCATTCTGATACCCTGTGTCTTTTGATTGGGGCATTTAGCCCATTAACATTCAGGGTAAGTATTGAGAGATAGGAATTTAGTGCCATTGTATTGCCTGTAAGGTGACTGTTATTGTATATTGTGTCTGTTCCTTTCTGATCTACTACTTTTAGGGTCTCTCTTTGCTTAGAGGACCCCTTTCAATATTTCCTGTAGAGCTGGTTTGGTATTTGCAAATTCTTTCAGTTTTTGTTTGTCCTGGAAGCTTTTAATCTCTCCTTCTATTTTCAATGATAGCCTAGCTGGATATAGTATTCTTGGCTGCATGTTTTTCTCGTTTAGTACTCTGAATATATCATGCCAGCTCTTTCTGGCCTGCCAGGTCTCTGTGGATAAGTCTGATGCCAATCTAATATTTTTACCATTGTATGTTACAGACTTCTTTTCCCGGGCTGCTTTCAGGATCTTCTCTTTGTCACTAAGACTTGTAAATTTTACTATTAGGTGATGGGGTGTGGACCGATTCTTATTGATTTTGAGGGGGGTTCTCTGAATCTCCTGGATTTTGATGCTTGTTCCCTTTGCCATATTGGGGAAATTCTCTCCAATAATTCTCTCCAATATACCTTCTGCTCCCCTCTCTGTTTCCTCTTCTTCTGGAATCCCAATTATTCTAATGTTGTTTCGTCTTATGGTGTCACTTATCTCTCGAATTCTCCCCTCGTGGTCCAGTAGCTGTTTGTCCCTCTTTTGCTCAGCTTCTTTATTCTCTGTCATTTGGTCTTCTATATCGCTAATTCTTCTGCCTCATTTATCCTAGCAGTGAGAGCCTCCATTTTTGATTGCACCTCATTAATAGCTTTTTTGATTTCAACTTGGTTAGATTTTAGTTCTTTTATTTCTCCAGAAAGGGCTTTTATATCTCCTGAAAGGGTTTCTCTAATATCTTCCATGCCTTTTTCGAGCCTGGCTAGAACCTTGAGAATCGTCATTCTGAACTCTAGATCTGACATATTACCAATGTCTGTATTGATTAGGTCCCTAGCTTTTGGTACTGCCTCTTGTTCTTTTTTTTGTGGTGAATTTTTCTGCCTTGTCATTTTGTCCAGATAAGAGTATATGAAGGAGCAAGTAAAATACTAAAAGGGTGGCAACAACCCCAGGAAAATATGCTTTAGCCAAATCAGAAGAGATCCCAAATCGTGAGGGGGAGAAAGGGGATAAAAAGAGGTTCAGAAAGAAGAAAGAAAAAAAAAAAGAAAGAAAGAAAGAAAAAAAAAAGAAACAATTAAAAAAAGAAAACCAATAAAGAAAAAAATATAAAAATGAAAAAAAATATATACGTATTAGATAAACTAGTTAAAAAACATTTAAAATGAAAAGGGTAAAAGTTAAAAAAATTTAGCAGAAGAAGAAAAATAAATTGAAAAAGAAAAAAAATTAAATTAACTGCAAGGCTAAAGAATCATGGGGAGAAAGCCATGAGTTCCGTGCTTTGCTTTCTCCTCCTTTGGAATTACGCTGCTCTCCTTGGTATTGAAACCGTACTCCTTGGTAGGTGAACTTGGTCCTGGCTGGGCTTCTTGTTGATCTTCTCGGGGAGGGGCCTGTTGTAGTGATTCTCAAGTGTCTTTGCCCCGGGCGGAGTTGCACCGCCCTTACCAGGGGCCGGGCTGAGTAATCCGCTCGGGTTTGCTTTCGGGAGCTTTTGTTCCCTGAGCGCTTTCCGTAGTGTTCCGGAGGGCAGGAATGAAGATGGCGGCCTCCCGGTCTCTGGCCCGGAGGAGCCGAGAGCCCGGGGCCCCACTCCTCAGTGCGCCCTCAGAGAACAGCGCCGATTTACTCCGGTCACCCTGCCTCCGGCCGCGCTCCGAGCTGACCGAGCCTGCGACCGGTTCAAGGTAACCCGGAGCTTAGAGCTTACTCCTCGGCTCTGTCTCTGTAGCCGGCTTCCCCATTCTAATACCTGTAAGCTGTGCGACACTCAGACACCCCTGATCCTTCTGTGACCCTGCGGGACCTGAGGCCACGCCGACCCTGCGTGGGCTTCACCCCGGTTAAGCCTCTGGAGCGATGTCCCTCAGCGGAACAGTCTTTTAAAAGTCCCGATTTTGTGCTCCGTTGCTCCGCCGCTTGCCGGGAGCCGGCCCCTCCCCCCACGGTCTATCTTCCCATCGCTTTGGATTCACTTCTCCGCCCGTCCTACCTTTCAGAAAGTGGTTGATTTTCTGTTTCTAGAGTTGCTGTTCTTCTTCTCTTCGATCTCCCGTTGGATTTGTAGGTGTTTGCAATCTTTAGATAAGCTATCTAGCTGATCTCCCGCTACCTGAAGTAGTCTCAGCCTGCTACTTCTCCGCCATCTTGACTCCTCCTCCTCTAGTTTCAGATTAATTTTAATTTGAGAAAGCCCTTCTGGGGAGAGAGAAATTGAAACCACTCCCAAATAATGTTAAGAATTAACATCGGCTGAGCACTTACTTTGTGCCAGGTACTGTCCTACATATATTAACTTGCATTACTCTTTGAGGTGGGGAAGCCTGGCAGCCTACCTCCAGAGCCAGTGTTCATAAACCCTACACTGACTGCTTCTCCCCTGACCCAGTGAAGATGAGTGTGTTATTAAGCTAAACTTAGAAATCACGTTGAGTAGGAGAGATAGTCTGGAAGAAAAAAATAGATCTTGCAATGTAAGAGGCCTATAGGAGAGCAATGTCATCATTATGTAAGTATAAATAGGATAAAAAATACTTACAGCAATAGTTATGTTTTGTTGGAACTAAGCACAGCCCTATTGAAAGCTACATGACACCTTCATCTTGGTGGACCTCAAATTACCAATCAGGGGTTGAATCTCTGCGTATTTCCTCATTTATTGATTACTTGATGCTAGGTCCTTGTTATTCTGGGTAATTATTTTTTGGTTATTGGTTCACTATATAGCTGAATATAATTGAAAATCATCAAAGGGAAAAAGCTCAATTAGTATTCAAGTTATATCAGTGTTACCTTGTTTTACTCTGTGCACATACCTTCTTTACTAACATGCTTTGCAGGGTGTTGACTTGTTTAAAATCAAAGGGAAGGATTGCCATATGATCTAAACATACTCTGTGTGGTCAAGTATAATGCTGCTTTCTATAGCTTCACATATTTCTTGTATTCTGAAAGCCTATCTTTTTTTTTCTGAAGATTTATATATTTTTAGAAAGAGAATGGGAGCACAAATTGGGGGAAATGCAGAGTGAGAGAATCTTTGAACAGAGTCCCCAGTAAGTGTGGAGCTGGAGCCCAGCTGGAGCTGAGGCTGATGTGAGACTCAATCCCATAGCCCATGAAGTCATGACCTGAGCAGAAACTTACTGATTGAGCCACCCAGCCACCCCAAAGCCTATCTTTTTGAGCTCAGCTTTTTAATTAGGGGGAGGGGGTTCCACTATTTTCTCCAGTCTTTGGCCTTAAAATTTCTTAGAAAATGGATGTCAGTTTATCACTTCACCTTCCTTATTATAAGAGGGCAGACTATTTAGTAATTATCACCCTCCATATAATTGGTTGTTTAGATAGTCATAGTAGATGTAATAAGACAATTTTAGTGCCTATCCAAGGGAGAAGTAATAAAAGCATCAAGTGAGATAATTGGTATATATATTACTATTCTCTAGCATGAAACACTAACAGCTGGTGTACATATATGGTGAGGTACCATCACCTCATTTTATAATAAATACAGATGAGACAAAAAGATGTCAAGTGATTTGCCCACAGCCCCCAAACATTAGCTGACATTTAGGGACTAGTTCCTATAGTTCACCAGATGTGTATATGATAACACTTTCTATTGAAAACAATCTAGGTATTTACTGTCTATCAAAATTTAAACCCTCTGACCATGTACTATTAAATAGGTTAAACCAGTTCTCAAACTGGAGCAGAGGTCAGAATCATTTAGAGGGCTTGTTAAATAATAGATACCTGGGCTGCTTCCCTCCTAGGCTGTGATTCTGGAAGTTGGAAGTAGTGCCTACAGTTTCAAATTTTTAAAGGCTTCCAGGTGATGCTGATGTTTATAATGTGGGGATAGCACATTGAGAACTGTCATGAACAATAAAGAGGTTTATTTTGAATAAAAAGAAATCCTGGCGGGGTAGCTGGGTGGCTCAGTGGGTTAAGCCTCTGCCTTTGGCTCAGGTCATGATCTCAGGGTTCTGGGATCGAGCCCCGCATCAGGCTCTCTGCTCAGCAGGGAGACTGCTTCTCCCTCTCTCTCTGCCTGCCTCTCAAGCTATTTGTGATCTCTCTCTATATATATATATATTTGTTAAATAAATAAATAAAATCTTAAAAAAGAAAAGAAATCCTGGGATAGGGCAGCTTCAGGGCTGCAGAATTAAGCAACTCAGAGAATCAATTTATCAACCTCACACTCTTGCCTCCTATTACTCTTACGCAATAGCTACTTCAGTACAACTTACCTCAGGCAGTAAGAAAGCCCAGTGAAAAGAAAGAGATCATCTTTTCTGGTTTACTTTGTGTGTGTCTGTGTGTGTGTGTACTTTTTTTTGAAGTATGGGGAAAACTTTCCTCAATGTCCCTAGCAGACCACTATTTACCACAAATACATGAATTTATACACAGCTCTTAACCAATCACTAGCAAGAGGAATGGCATTACCATCCTAGATTTGGATGAATAAGGATTTACCTCTGAGTGGAAGATAGGGACACATTGCCAAGTGTCATAGTCATGACTTGATCAACAAGGGAGATCTGGGTAAGGGGTTTGGACTGGCATCAATGGCATCATTTCTACCAGACATTTAAGATCTCCTACAGTTTAGCTTGATAACAACCTAAGTACATAAGTACTTAGGCCAACATAAGTGTAACAAGAAATATGACCCTAAGTGCTTCTGTCTGCTACCGAGTAAGGATCCCAGTTAGTGGACTATTCTATCCTGCAGTGCTGGAATGTAAGTAGACTACTCTTAAAAGGGTTCCAGAGAGCTAGGTTGACTTTCCTCAGGTGGAAATGTATCGCATTAGAAATATTTAAAATGACATCTAACCTAATTTATTAGGAATAAGGCTTCTAAGTTTTTTTCTTGTCAAGTGAAAATTAGAAGAGGTGCTGCTTGCTTAACAAATTGGGTGAAGCTTTTAAGAAGGGCTGAAGGTACAGGCAAGGTTTTCTGTTCTACGCCCTTCCCCCACCCCACCGGTTCTTTGCCTTGCCTTCTTTGTGTTTCCAAATATAACAAAAAGACTACCAGTTGGGATATTAGGACAGAGAAAATTCCAACAGTACTTAGAAGGAGAAAATTACAGATGAGATCTGTATGTCTGTTGCAGATCCATTTGTCTGTGAATTTCTAAGACTGTCTTTGAAAAATGTGGGAATTGGTTTCTGTGTCTCTGTGTCAGATGATGTGAAGCCCATAGTGGACAGAGCAAATAAATTCTGGGCCTTTAGAAATGCTGTCTTAACACTGGTGAATTCGTCAGCTGTAATAAAATCTTTAGGAAGTAATGAGTTTTGAGTGTTTATTACCTTTGTTTTTAATATAATTTGTTTAATTGCAAACTGATATAAATTTATTTTAATATAGCATATTTAACTGGCTCACAAATTTCCTGAAAATTTATGAGCTGTTGTGAGCCAGCTCTAGTAGATCACTGGATAAATTGTATATAGGGAGATAGGTTAGAGCTGGTTAAGCCAAGGCCAGTGATATTGCTTCTGCAGAACCTCTACTTCAATTGCTGGTGCTGAAATAAGGGCGTGCTCTAAATGTACATTAATTCTACTAGCTGGAGCCCATGTCAGAAGGTCTATTTCCTTCAGACCCAGGCTGACCCTGTGCTTCCATGGCTCTGAGTATCCTAGGTAAAAAATCAACTGTAACTCAAGTCGGAAAATTGCATGACAGGTGACAATACCAACCCCTACTTAACTGTCCTCCCCAATGTGTACAAACTCCTCTGAGCCAAGGGTATACCACCCAGTACTGTGGTCCCATTTATTGGTCCTTGATCATCATTTAGTGCAAGCCCAAACTTCCTTTTTAATGTATGGGTGAAAACAGGAAAAGAAGAGGGATGAAGTTGATGGTTGGGTTGAAGGGCATCAGAGATTAGGTATGGAACTACGTTTTTTTCCCCATCCTGGTCTCAAAAGAAATTATAAAAACTGATAACATAAAATCATTACTGGCAACCAGCTTCAACAAAAGACTTGAGATGGTGTCCCCTACATCAATTATCACAGTTCTATATCTTGAGAGCCAGAGGTTCAGAAGATATTTTGAGATTTGTCTTATTATTTGACCTCTAAAGAAAGTCAGCATGACTCTTGTCTGCTTCCTATTGAGTTTCTAAAATGTGTGAATTGTACAGGCAATAGGACATCATGAATGGGCTAGAGTACAGACTTGGACAAGCCAGTGTGAGCTTTGGTAGGAATGTTTTATAAATTAGACTATATATATATATATATACACACACACACACTTATATATATTTACACATATTTATATAAACATAAATACATTTAAAATATTTAAACTATTAATATACTTTAACATATTTTATATATAATATATAATAAAATATTAATATTAAAATATATCCACATAAATATATATTTATAAAACATATTTACATATATATTAAATATATTAGCATATACTTACATTTTCTGGTTTTCTAGTGTCTGGAAGTTTATGAGAAAGAATTTGAAATGTACCTTCCTTTATAGTTCGGTCAAATAAAGATTTTCTTAACAGATCTTTGAAGAGAGGTAGAAATCCTATTGCAGGGACGGACAACACCTTAGGAAAGCATACTCATTGGTAAGAAGGAAATTTGGCATGGAGGCTTACACTGAGCTTCAGGACCTATAGATGAAGAAGGAGCAGAAGTTCTAAGTAGACCTGCTCTATGGTCTACATGACTGGCTGCTCTGCAAGGAAGAGAGATGCATATACTAAGACAAAAGGGTATCTTGACAAGTGTAAACTTCTCTGGGAAACCCTCTCACACCACTAGATATTTATAGTGGTTGAATGATCGTCCTCTCCTCTCCCACTCCATATATGTCCATCATGTCCTAGAAACGGAATTTGACCTCATTTGGAAAAAGGGTTTTTGCAGGTGTAATTAAGGTAATTGAGATGAGATCATCCTGGATTATTCCAGTGGATAGTAAGTGTTTTCATAAGTAATACACAGAGGAGAGACCAGAAGAAGAAGAAGGTGGAGATTGGAGTGAGGCAGCCATAAGCCAAGATCCCTCCAGCAGCTGAAAGCGGCAGGAAGGATTCTTCCCTGAGGCTTGGGAGGGAGCATGGCTCTGCTGTTTCCTTGATCCTGGATTTCTGACCTCTAGAACTATGAGGGAAAAATTTTCTACTCCTGTAAGCCAGAGTATTTGTGGTAACTTGTTATTACAGTCCTGGGAAACTAATACAGACTGCGTGAAAAAAACAAAAGCCTCTCCATTGTTGGAGAGCCACCCAGGTTGGCTGTGGTATACCTTCTAAGAGCAGGCCAGAAGAAGGGCATTAACCTTTCCCCGGTAGAAGGGGGCAGTGGAAATTCAGAGTCAATGATGCTCTCTATCAGCAAGCTGCAGAAAATATAAACACTGTAAGAGGTGTCACAAACTCAGTGCTGCCACTCTCCTCACTGGGGTGGAGCTACAGGATTGTGGTGGTCAGTGATGGCACCAACTACATCATAGTGAGCACACCACTGGAGACACCGCAAGTGATGGATGACAAGAGCACTGGTGCGCCAGTTCATGGCTGGGCTTATCTGCAAGATGTGCTGCTCCCTATGAAAACCCAAACTACACAGCAAGAAGGGCTGGGGTCCAACAAGTTAACAAGACAGGAGATTTGATCGCAAGTACTGAGGAAGAAAATATTAAAGATATTTAATAATCTTTAATAATAAAGATATTAAAATATTTAATATTAAAATATTAAATTAAATATTACATTGCCTTGGGCCTATAAATTGAAGGGTTCATAGGAACATTCTGGTCACATATTTTATTTAGCCATGAATAGAAATAATCCTAGTACTAACTTTTTCTACATTACTTTGGGAATAAATTATTACTACCGTGAGAGTTAATTATTGTTGCCCCTATGGACAGAACCTGTGTTTCAGTATAGGTACCATGAATACATTTTCCAAGGCAGCTTAAAAGACCTGACGGTAATGTTGTGCCACCTTGAGTAGTAAATGAGAGTCAAGGAGATACCATTTAGGTGATAAAATGCTGGAAATTTTGAATCATGGTGGGAATGGGCAGTTCAACATAAGACATAAAATTGGCATTGTTCCAGAAAACCCAGATGGTGGAAACAAGGAATTAGCAGCTCTTATTTGTTTTCGGTTTTTGATAACTGAGACTGGAAAAAATCAACAAGGCATTTGTTTTTACCAAAATATAATTCTACTCAAAAATGGTGGTATTAATTAAATCTCTAATGACAACTCAGGGTACCA
This sequence comes from Enhydra lutris kenyoni, assembly GCF_002288905.1. NCBI lineage: Eukaryota > Metazoa > Chordata > Mammalia > Carnivora > Mustelidae > Enhydra > Enhydra lutris. The sequence continues at coordinate 6,816,211 of NW_019154123.1, forward strand.
TAAACTTCAAAGTGAGAAAGTACCTGGGATGAAAGATGGTACGCTTACTAGTCAGGTTCTACAGCTTCTGAGTGTGATGAACCTTGAGGCCTCAAGGACTGTGTGGTTCAGTTTCCTCATTTTGCAGGTGTGGAAACTGAGGCAGAAGCTGTACAGTCTCCAATGAGTCACCCTAGGAGTGGGTGCCAGAGGCTGGAAGAGAACCTGGACTGCTGGGTTCTGATCTATTAAACTTTTCACCTTGCTGAACCCTTCAGTGGTGCCTATGTAAATGCTGAACTCTCCCTGCCGACAGTATTGTTTTTGGCCAATTTTTGTAGCTTCTGGCTGCTTATCATTGCCTTCAGCCTTTTCTCAGCTGCTTATCAGAAGCAAAGCTCTAATTGCCTCCTTAACACCCAGTCAATTCTACTTGAAAGACTGAACTGGGCAGGCTACTCAATTCTTCAATGTTCCCAGACATTCCGAGCTCTCTTCCACAGAGCAGCTCCAATTCAAAATCCAGTCCCTTTAACTACAAACTTTTATTTCCCTAGAATTACTTACCTCAGATTTAAACACTTTTTTTTTTTTTTTTTGGCCAAAAGATGTGAAGGCTTTAAAAGTGCACACATTCTTTTCATACATGATTAATATGGTTGGTGCTAACGTGGGTCTTTGTGAACTTTCACATATGTTGTAGGAGGAGTCATGGCATACATGTGGAATATAAAATATAAGAATCAACAAGCTGTTAATTCAAATCCGAGATCAAGTAGATCAAGCCCAGTAGACTTTTTCCCCCCTCATCGCAGGATAACCCAAATGGAGTTACTAACTCTGTTATTTTTCAGTGGGTTTCTTGAGATAAAATGAGAGAGGAGGGATGTAGGAGAGTTGAGCAGGAAAAACCTCACTCCCAACTGTAGTTTCCATTTTTTTTTTTAAATCTCTCTTGGAACTCCTTTGGCCAATAAGAGCAGCTAAGGCCTCTAAGGAAGTCATTTCTAGTTGCTTGAAATTTAATAAAGCTATCCTTCACCATCCAGTGACTGACACAGGAAATTTACTTGCCAGCTTGGGGACCTAGAGATAGCTCTGCCTCTCTTTCGGTTGTATACATGGTAGCAGCCAGTGCTGAAAACAGGAGGTTATCTTCAAGGTGAGAGTAGTCCTAATCCAGTGGCTTTTGGAATCCCCTTCCTTCTCTGGGGATTCATCATTCTCTCTACTGCTCCAGCTGTGCTAGCAGAGACAGACAGAGACTCTGTCGGAGTGACTGTCCAGGAATGCAGAGTTGGAATTGATAGGGAAAAACTGTACTCTAAGACGGCTGACCAAACTAGCAAGGGAATTCCAGTCCCTGTCTCAAAGCCCTTCCGGGTTTTTCGATCCTACCCCATCTCCTGTGTGCGCCAGAAGTACCAAGTATGCGGAAGTAGAAGGGTATAAATCCCCCTCCCTGATTGTGTTCCAGGCTCAGACCTTTGGAGAATTACCTCGTCTGAGCCCACCCGTGTTAAATAAACCTCCGATCCTCCAAAGTCTCCGTGTGCTGCTTGGTTCTTCCACCAGGATCCAGTCCATGTTCTGCAACAGAACCTGAATGCATTACTAGGAGGTACTAGAGTCCTGGTCCAGATTCAGCACTAAATTAATAAGGAAAAATACAACCCAAAAAGGAGTGCTTGTGGGAACCTATCTTGCATTATCAGTGCTATCTCTCGCACTTTTACCAAGCTGGCTCCCCTGTGGAAAAGTGGATGTAGGTGAGAGAGGGTGGCTCCAATGGCTAATAGTGTCTATTATCTCCCTCTCAAGTTATTCATGAACTTACATTTAGTCTATTAAAAAAAATAAAAAAGAGTTTATGTTCCACAGTTCAGGCAGCAATTCTGCACTATACTTCCTATTAGTGATTTATTTAAGATACATTTAATGGATACCTACTCTAGGGCAGGACATCCATAGCATTCCCATAGCTGATAATGGTGTTTCAAGTTACTGTTGTATTGCCTTGTATACCTGTATCATCATCATCTAACCCACCTATTTAGCTCTTTGTGTAAATCAACATCTTTTTCTCCCTCAGACTTTTGTTTCGTTGTTTTGTTTTATTTTTTGGTTCTCAACTGAGTCCCATGTCCTTGTTCAGCTTTACCTAGAGGTCTCGGTCTCATCTGGAGCCTGAGATCCCCCCTAAAATAGTGATTTTTTTATTGTAACTCTGTGTATAGACTTGAGTCAAATATATTAGAAATTTCTGACTGTGGTGGGTTTGCAATTTATTCCCAGCAACTTGAGAATCACTCCCTCCTTCATAATAAAACAGATCTTTGTTTAAATACTCTGTAACTATTCTTTTTTTTTTTTTTTCCTGGAATCCCCATCCCTGCTTGTAAGCAAGAAATAAAGCAGCAAAACCACCATAGCAAAAATAATAATACATTTTCAGCTTTTTTATTAGAGGTGAATTATTGTTTTTCAATTTATAATAATATCTTTTGGGTAAACTGCTTCTCCTAGCTTAGGAGTTTCCATTTGGTAAACTGAATTTTTCTTCTTCTTTTGAATAACATCGCAGTCTTGCAAGACTTTTTCCTCTTTCTTTCCTTTTTCCTGGAGAAATTTTACCCAACCTCACATAATTGATTGTAGGGGCTGTGAGTCCCTGTGTGAATACCGTAAATGGCCTTCAGTTGAGATACAGCTTGTTTAAGCTGAGTTCTTGGGTGTTGCTGTCTGTACTTGCTGTGTCTTCAGGTAAGAAGTTTATGGCTGAATTAAAGCATGGCTTAAAATTCCCCAGCAGCAATCATGGAGAACCTAAGTATCTCTCCCTTCTGCTTGGCAACTTGCCTCAGCCTAATCAGGTGTTACTGCCCTCTGTGACTCAGATGTTTCACCTCACTCTGGTCTTGAACTGTCCGGTACTCGGCCTGGACTGTAGGAGGTCCTTGGTCTGTACTACTATGATCATTCAGTAGGTACGTTGATTTTTAAATCTTCACCTGCTTCTTCTATCTTTCCTACAATCATGTGGGGCCTTCCGAATCTTTAGCATGCATTTTGAGCAAGCATAGGGAAGCAGTATTTCTAGACCATAATCTAGGACACCCGCCCCCTTACTCATGAACAGCGTTATATAGTGTTTGCACAAATTGTTAGACATGATGAAGGGGAAGAAGAGCACCAACATAGCTGTGCTTAGATTCTTCTTGAAGCTATGTGGGATTTTTGCTGTTGAGCTTCTATTACCATGAAGTTTTTACCATCAAGGATATGTTGCCCCTTGGGCCTTTGTTCAGGGCATTAGAACATTGAGTTCCAGAGGAGAAACAATCTTACCCTGATTATATCTCATCAAAATTTATTTCTGAAGTTGTGCTTTTCTTTCCAAGGCCAGAGAATTTTGTAATTTTCCTTCTGTGACTAGAGCTATGTCTCCATCAAGTTCTTTTTCTTCTATAAGATAAAACTCTCTGCTCAGATTTCCAAGCTTTCTTCTTGATAAGTGAAAGTCAGGCTTTGGAATTTATAAGGTATTTTGTCTCTAAATAGAGCCTGGATATTCAGGACTTTTATCATGCTATAGACTCAAGAAAATTTATTTTTAAGTTTAAAGCTAAGCAATGATTTCTTTACTCTAGGCAGCCTCTGACTTCCCTCAGAAATGAAAGGCCATTAAATGAGAAGCCAGAGGCAACATGACTTATGGAGATAGAAGAATCATTGTTTTAAACATCTCAAAATAGAAGGCTCTTTACAAGAGCAAAGACCATGTTTCATTTCTGAATGCCTCGTGCATAGCTCAGTATCTGCTACACAGTAGACACTCAATAAATGTGTGGTAGATGAAAGGATAGTCTCATTTGCTTTTATTCAGATTACGCTGAATAGGATACCCTAGTCTAAGGGAAATCAACTGGAGGATGAACATGCATGAATGAAACAGGTTTGTACTGGACCTATTTGATGTATCCCCCACATTTACTCAGTCCTGCCTAACTCCTGGGTCTAGGCTGTTGTCACCTCACTCCTAACACAATGATTCTCTATGTGTGGTGTCTGGATAAGCAGCATCAGCATCACCTGAGAGCTTGCAACATGCCCCATGCTAGAACTATGGAATCAAAAACTCTGAAGCAGGGTGCATAATTTGTTTTGACAAGCCCTGTAGGTGAGATTGAGTGATAAAATTTGAGACCCACTTTTCCAGTAACTCTATCTAGTTCAGCTTTCCCAGGAATGAGAATAAGAATTTATTCTCCTCTGTAGCCCACCTGGAAGTAGCCTTAGCTTCTCCCATACCCAGACTTTACTGGGCCAGATACTCAGTTTCTCAGAAAGTCCAGATAACACATCCCCCCGCCCCCAGTGCCCAGGGTGTTAATGCCTTGTACAGATATGTTGCAGTCATAGTGAGAATCTATGCGTGAACTCAAGTCAATGAGCTTGGTTTTCTTGTGTTTGTAGTTGAGATGAATTTAAGGCAGTATGAGGGTCAACGTATAGTCTAAGACATCAAAATTGAACCTCTCTAAAACAGCATTCTGTAATGTGGACTATTTATCTGGCTTCCTAATCCTGATGACCAGAGTCTTACTGCTTTTAAGTCAATAAAATTATGAAATGCACTGTTAATATCCTGAATCAAGTCTTTCTAGAGAGACATTAAGAGGACTTTGAGTAACTAAAATTTATGGGGAAATTATAGGATTTAAAGTTCATCTAGCAGTTCAAGTAAGCATGATTATAAATTATATACGACATACTTCCCCAACATATAATATGGTTCTGAAGTTAAATCTTCAGTACATTTTCAAGAAAGAATTGGTGGAAACCTTAGGGAACTGTCTCTGCTCTGCTCCTATTTTTCTCCTTCTGGCTGTTAGTCATTCAGTGAGTCTCTAAGTCCCATCTGTTCTAAGTCCCAGGATGTCTGTGTTTGAATGGTTGCCTTCATCTTGACTGCAGAGACCTTTCAGTTCTTTGTCCGTCATGTTCAAAGTTGTTTGTGTGTGTGTGTGTGTGTTTAACATACAATATATTATTTCAAAGTTTATGTTGATAACACAGCAACCTCATTAAGCGTGTGCATTGCTTTTTCCTCTGATTAATATCTACTGTAAATTTCAATTTAGTTCTGGAACTTGAGGACATTTGCTTTTGTAATGGCTGTCCCATTCCTCTGAGGTCTTCTATCTCTTGAGGGTTTTATCACAGTTTGCTCTCTCTTTGTTCTGAATGCTTGCATCCCTGAAATCTGTCCCTCTCCATTGAATAACAGTGGTTTTTCTTGGATGGAAAAAACTCTTTCCAATCTGATACACCCACAAAAAGTCTTGTCTTTGACCTTCCTCCAACATAGATAACATTTCCTGATAATTGTTATATATTACTGTGAAATATTTTCCATGCCTTAGCCATATAAACTATTTTTAACTCTTATGTTTGCTTATGTAAAATTATTAGAGGAATAATATCATTAGTAACGTAGGAAGGTATCTACTGAAAACAAATCTGGTTGTGGGCCTTCAAAGGGGGATAAAAATGAAGTTTGTAAAAAAAAAAAATTAAATGAAGACACACACACACACACACACACATACACACACACACACACAAATGAAGTTAGTAGGTTTGAGTAGCAAACCAGAGTCAAAGGGTGCCTGCCAAAAGATCAAGGTCCAGGTTAAGACTGAATGGCACAGATGTAATGGACTTTGGGAGCATGTTTTATCAACCCATTTGGTAAAACTGTGATCCATAGGAATTGAGACCAAGATAGTGGAAGATATTGGCATCTAATCAAGGTTACTGAGACTGAGTTGGTGCTTGCAGAGCCCAGGAGGGTAAGAAGTTAAAGACAGCCAAGAAGAGAGCAGTTGGGTAGAGGAGGTGACATTGCAGAGTCCAAAGTGAGATATAAGAATTATTTCATGTTTCCATAAAACATGTTAAAACCCTTTGTTACCAAATAAAGCACTCCCAAGCTTCAGAAAATCACTCTTGTTAAAAATTCGTAGTGTGCAACACAAAGATTCTGATGATGTATTTGTATAGTCAGACTTAGAAGTCTCATCTTTATCTTATCTAGTAGCCCACATGATTTTACCACACTTTCAGAAACATCTTCTGACTGAAGTCCAAATTCCTGACTGTAAAAAAGTGAGTGTCCTCTAAGATTTTTCAAGGCTCTTCAAGCATTTGTTGTTGTTTGAAGTAATTCTTAATGACCTTGAGATTGAAACTTTTCTTTTTTTAGAATGTTGCATTTGATACCATTACTGTAGAGCATTTGAACATAAAAAACTACTTGTTTACATTTCTGTCCTCTTCTACAAGACAATGAGCAATGTCACTTGCTTCTGATTTCCCAATCCTTGGCACAGTGCTTAGTATAGAACAAGCCCTCAAAAATTAGTTCTGTTTTGGGGCACCTGGGTGGCTCAATGGGTTAAGCCTCTGCCTTCAGCCCAGGTCATGATCTCAGGGTCCTGGGATCGAGCCCCACATTGGACTCTCTGTTTAGCAGAGAGCCTGCTACACACCCCCCTCCCCTGCCTGCCTCTCTGCCTACTTGTGATCTCTGAATGTCAAATAAATAAATAAAATCTTTTAAAAAAATTGGTTCTATTTTATCTATAAATGTAACCAAGTGATAGTTATTCCCATCTCTTTAGGAGAACAGATATTGCTAACTAATGTTAAAAGATCAGTTATCCTCCCTGACAAAATCACCAAATGATACTGTATTGTTACCATTGCTCTCCTTTCTTGTGAAGTCTGGCTTTGATATCAAGGTCATCTTAGCTTAATAATTTTGGGAAGTGTTCACTCTTCTATTCAAAATTTTGCTTTGAATTGGAATATGTGTTTGTGTATGTGTGCTTATACATACACATATACATATTTAAATGTTTGATAGAATTCACTAGCAAAGTCATCTGAGCTTTGATTTTTGTTTGGGAAGATTTTTCTTTACCAATTTCCTTAATATATAGGCGAATTCAGATATTCTATTTCTTTTTGGGTCAGCTCTAGTCATTTGTGTTTTTCTAGAAATTTCTCTTTTTCATCTAAACTGTCCAGTGTATTAATATAAAGCTTTTCACAGTGTTCCCTTATGATCCTTTTAATTCTGTGTTCTGTAGTGATAGACCCTTTTTTTTATTCCTAATTTTGGTAATTTGTGTCTTCTCTTTCTTGATCAGTTAAGGTAAAATGTTATTTTCCTTTTCAAAGAACTTAATTTGGGTTTCAGTGATTTATTTGTTTTCTGTTTTCTACCTTAGTGATTTCTGTTCTGATCTTTAGTTTCTTCTGCTTATCTTGACTTTGATATTTTTTTCTCTTTCTTTAGTTTCTTAGGTTAAGTCTAAGTTATTGACCACAGAGCTTCCATTCTAATATAAATGTTTAAAGATACAAAGTTTCCTCTAAATATGCAACTGTATCACATAAAGACTAATGTTTCTATCCATTTTTTTATATTTAGTTTGATGTTTTAAAAATTTCCTTGTGATTTCTTCTTTGATCTGTTAGTAATTTACAGCTGTAGATTTCAAGCACTTCCCAAATTCCTTTTGTTGTTTGCCATTTTAGTCCACCACAGTCAGAATATTCTTTATGTAATTTAAATCCTCTTAAAAATGTGATTTGTTTTATAGCCTAGCCTATGGTCTACCCTGGAGAATATTCAATATATGTTTTTAAAAAATTGCAATATGTATTCTGCTGGTGGTGTAAGGTTATATGCAAAGCAATTAGATCAGGTTGGTTGGGGTGTTATTTAAATCTTCTATAACCTTAGTGTTTGTCTGTCTAGTTGATACAGCAGGTGTTTTCATTGAATAGTAACTCACAGAAATAGAAATTGAACTTCTTCTAAGATTCTGTGATGATTCAGGATATAAATTGATAGAAAAGGAAAGATATTTTTATTATTACTTTGTTGAAAGTTAGCTGTATCTCACATAAAATTATAAGTGGGATAAGAATTGTTTTTAGGGGTGCCTGGGTGTCTCAATGCATTAAAGCCTCTGCCTTTGGCTCAGGTCATGATCCCAAGGTCCTGGGATCGAGCCCAGCATCGGGCTCTCTGCTCAGCGGGGAGCCTGCTTCCCCCTCTCTCTCTGCCTGTCTCACTGCCTTCTTGTGATCTCTCTCTGTCAAATAAATAAATAAAATATTTTTTAAAAAATGGTTTTTAAATGAGTAATTTAAAACTGGCTTTTGTTAGTAGAGGTAATGCTTTTAGCATTAGTAGCAAAAAGATGCTTTTTGGCTTTCTAAGAAATAGAAATATCAGTATGTATATATTGTAGGCACATGGTATGAGCTACATCAGCTTGGCTGGACTATTCTAATCAAATACTAATCTAGGTATTGCTGGGAAGGTATTTTGTCAATGTGGTTATCATCTATAATAAGTTCACTTTAAAGAAGATTACCTTTGATATTGTGGGTGGGCCTCAAGTAATCCAGTTGAAGGCTTTCGGGGCAAAAACAGATTTCCCACAGAAGAAGCAGTGTTACTTCAAGATGGCAGCACAAATTCCTGCCTGTGTTTCCAGATTGTCAGCCTGCCTTATAGATTTCAAGCTTACTAGCCTGTATAATTATGTGAGCTAATTTCTTTTAAATAAGTCTCTGTGTGTATAATCAATGTAAGTTATATAATATTTATGTAATACCAGTATATAAATACACACACACACACATGTATTTTTATATACTCTCCTATTCCATTTCTCTGGAGAAGCATGACTGATCCTTCTGGCTCCTTCCTAGTTTCCTGGTACCATTGTGTTCCACTCTACTTCTTTGAAAAATACAAATTTATTGAGGATATAATTTAATGGTATCAAATGCACACATCTTAAGTGTGCAGTTTGATAAATTTTGACAAATTATACAGTCATGTAATTACACATCCATCAAGATACATGCACTTTACTCTTAAATGTGTCAGACAATGAAAATAAAACCTGGCATATGAAAATTTCTGGGATGCTACTAAGACAACATTACAGTGTAGTGTAACAGCGCAAAGGTGTGTGGACACAGTATTGCTACTTCCCCCATTAACTGATAATAGTTCATTAGTCCAGTTCCTTGAATCTGGGCCAGTCTTGGGTCATACTTTGACTAACAGAAGTGAGGAAAATGATATTATGAGTTTTGAAGTTTCTTGTAATTTTTGTTCTCATACTATCGCACTCCTCAGACTACCCTGTTCTGAAGAAGCCTCATCTAGCCTACCGAGTGATAAGAGGCCACGAAGAAAAACAGGGAGGCAACCTAACTTATAGGCAGATGAACTATCATATATGTGGATGACACCATGTTGGACCTTTAGCCTAGCCAATCCTCCAGCTTTTTCTACAAGCTTTTTCTACAAAAGACCTGATAGTAAATATTTTAGGCTTAATGGGTCCTCCACTGTACAGAACACTCAGTGCATATTAAATGTCCCTCCTAGATGCTCCTATAGACCCTGCTCATGTCTTCCTGCTATGTAATAGATGCTGGATAACTTTGTGTATTTCCTAGTAGACCATGGGGTCCATAGGGCCAGTGATCACATTTCCTGAGTTCATAATTGCCTTTGAGTGTCTAACATACTTGTTGGCATATAAGAGACAAATAATAAATGTGAATGAATGAAAAAGCTAAGGATACAATAGGGGGAAATCTATTCACATTCTTGTTTCATGAGATATTTAGATAGAATTTAAAAAAAAATGGATACTTGGGCTCTTGTTAAGTTATAAGGTTACAAACCATAACATTTTCTGCCTTTACGAATGTTAAAGAAGATAAACCTAGAAATAGATATTACTACTAGTAATGGAACAACAGGCAATTGTTGAAATTGGTGTATTGAATAGACTTTGAATTTGAAATGACACAAATAGAAAATGGCTTTATTTTCCTCCCCAAAAAGGTGGGGGCAGGGGGTCTTCAAGCATCCTATGTTGGATTATACTTCCTCATCCCTGGGTGATTTTTTTTTTAAAAGGTAGATTCTGTAGGTATTAAAAAGCTGAAGCCATTCAGAATGGAGTGCAATATATATTTTAAGTGCTAAATGAGGGATTCTGATTACATTTTGTACTAAATGTTAAGATTTCTAAAGTTCCATTCAATATAAATCTATTGGGCAATCAACTAGACTGTGACTCTACAAAGGTTTATAAGAAAAACTGTAATCTGTGGTTAGAAAGTGAAGAGTGCTACAGTATGTGTCTGTACACGTTGCCATGACAGCAGAGAGGAGAGGTCACCTGTCTGGACTGGTGTGTGTTTGGAAAGGATGCCTGATCTGAGTCTTGAAAGTTATTAAGGAGAGAAGGTATGAGGAGGCACTCCTAGTATAAAAACACAGCCCAAACGATTAAAAAATGTGGAAAAGCAGCTTCATGTATTGCTGCATTAGTTTTCAGTTATTTGGGAAAGTATTTTGCAATTTGGGGGTTGGTAGAGATCCTGGAGTTAATTTAATGTAATTTTCCAATCCAGTTCAAGCATTCTAACTCTAAAATCCCTAGCATATTACTCCATACAATGTTGTCTGTTATTTCTCCACATGTAGCTAATGTTACTGACATTCCAAAGAGGAAAGAGAACCAAATAAAAAAGAGAACCTCTAGTCCCAGAACATACTGCTAAGGACTGTGCCTTCTGTTTTTGGATTCCCCATGATGCACAGAACTTTCCTTGGGGGCAAAATTAAGTATTTAATATATAAAAGCTTATTGCAAGATGCATCCTAAAAGCAGTTCAAAATGAAAAACCATCATTTCAGTGACTACATGGAAATCCAGCCTTGCTCTTTTTTTTTTTTTTTCCCCTTGAGTTACTGATGCTAGAGGATATCTGAATACATAAGCAACATAAGGTAGTCAGGACCCCTTGTAGCTTGTGTACCATGAAGGAAAGCCATAGGCGTTTTGTAAGGGTGGCTATATAATGATTGGCTTTTAGTGGAAATTACTCATCAATCCAATCCTTAATCGGGGTAACAGATGAAGGCAGGTACATGCTGATGGTATAAGACACAACTAGCCAATTATATAAAGAATCTCATTTTACATACACTGGAATTCTGGAAAGTACCTTAGAAGTATGGAAATTTTAGAGCTAAAATGGTCTTTACTTTACTTCAATTCCTTTTTTTATTGCTGTTGAGAAAACTGTAGCTCAGAACATTTTCTTCTTTCCTAAAGTTGTCCCAGGAGTGGTTCACTTCATTAATCTTACTGGTCAGCAGGCAGTCTGTCCAACTTGATCAAGCAGATAGGCCTAGCCCATCACACAGATTTATTTCTAAGCCAGTGCTTTCATACAGGTAGAAAAGTCGATTGTGCTCTGTTAAGATAGCAGAGAAAGGAAAGAATAAATTTTGAAGATCTCACATTACCTGTTCCTGGAATATTTGCCTATAAAATACATATGTTCTATGCAACAGTTTTAATTGGTTTAACTCATACTATGCTTCCTACTAAGAGGAACTAAGTATTTTGAGAATGGTACTAGCATTTTAAAAGATTAAGACATAATCATTATTGATAGCAACATAAGCAGATCTTAATCAGTATATCGATAACAACATGAACAGGTCTTAGTATAAAGCTATTTTCCTTTTTGTTCTCTCATAAACTCATATCTCAAACTCAAGAAAAATATGATACTACTCTATATTCTTGAATATGATACCCTAAGCATAAGGAAATTTATTTTTTTGTGAGAGATTAAAGGAGAGTTTTAAGACAACTATATATATTCAATGAATACTTGAATGCCCAGCATATGTCAAACACTGTCTGATGTGCATGATATCCAACAGTAAACAAAACATGCATACATCTCAGGTCTCATTAAAATACGAGCTTAAAGTGATAGAGATGGAATCATTACATTAGTGTACTGTTTAAGTCACTTGGTCACTATGCATATTTAATAGTATATACCTTATAACATGAATTTTGAATAGTCTCTTTTTCCAATCTCACATTTCAAAAACAATTTTGTTCAGACTTATATGCAATTTTTAATGTAATTCTTTTAAAAAAATCATGATTCACTTAGCATTTTTCAGAGTAAGAATACAGTTTTCACTTTTATCGAAATTGAAATAATGATGCTATGTTCCAAGAATCCATATGTGGGCACCTGGGTGGCTCAGTGGGTTAAAGCCTCTGTCTTTGGCTCCGGTCGCGATCCCAGGGTCCTGGGATCGAGCCCGGCATCGGGCTCTCTGCTCAGCGGGGAGCCTGCTTCCTCCTCTATCTCTGCCTGCCTCTCTGCCTACTTGTGATCTCTGTCTGTCAAATAAATAAATAAAATCTAAAAAAAAAAAAAAGAATCCATATGTATAACAGTAACATTGTTTTCTGTTTTTTTTTTTCCTGTGGGTAGATATAAATGGTTTCCACAAAGTAAACACTTATTATAATGCCTTTCAGAGTAATTGGTGAAGGGCATCTTCACAATTACATTCAATGATGCAATAGTAATGTCATATCCCTACAAATAATTACTAAATTCATGTTAAATTTTTAGATCTTGTTTTACTGATTGTGTCAGATGACCCCTACTAACATTAAAACTACTGTTGATTGGTGTTACTTTATGGTAAAATATCTTCCCCAAATAGTTTTATTCTTTAAAAATAAATGAGAGGGGTTCCTGGGTGGCTCAGTCAGGAAAGCATCTACCTTTGGCTCAGGTCGTGATCTTGGGATCCCAGGATCAAGTCTTGAATCAGGCTCCCCTGCTCAGTAGGGAGTCTGCTTCTCCCTCTAACCCTCCCCCATCTTGTGTTCTCTCTTGTTCACTCTCTCTAAATAAAATCTTTGAAATAAATAAAAGTAAATGAGAAAGCTTGCCCAAGTACTACTACTAATCATTAAGACTTAAAGATAATTCCTTTGCCAAGTGGTATTTTTTTTTTTAAGACTATGTTTATTTAGAGAGAGAGAGAAAGACACTTTGAGTGGGGGTGTGGGGAGAGGGGTAGGGAGAAAGGGACTCCGACTGAGCAGGGAGCCTGATATGGAGCTCAATCCTGGGACTCCAGGATCATGACTTACGCGGAAGGCAGAAACACCCATAGTTAGGATTGTACTTTCCCTGTGAGTGATCTGTTTCTCCCACACTCTTCCTTTGGAACTCTTTTTACAGGAAGATATAAAAAGGTAATGCCTTGGCTTCCATGTCTTTATATAATTCCTTTTCTCCCCCCATGGAGTACTCTAGGGCTGTTTTCATTAGTTAATGGTGGATGATACTTCTAGAGGCCAATCATTGCTCACAGTCAGAAAGCTAGAAGGGTTTATACCTCGCTAGGCTTCCTTGTGCATTTGGCAGAGAAATGATTCGAGTCAACAATCCCCATGCAACAAAATGAGAACCTGGCTTATGTACAGTTGCTGGAGGGATTGTTTTCAGTATCAAGACTGTGTGGGGTTGTTCCATCAACACATGTTTCTTGGGCATCTACTGGAAAAGATTGAAAGAATTTCTGAGCACTTAATCACTGTGTTCTGAGCCTGGGTTTGCTCCCTTTCATCCTCCTCAAAGCTGACAGGAGCTCTTTCCATCATTTTTAAAAGGATGTTAAAGCCATGTAAAGTAAGTGTCCATCACAGTGATGGGTTGTCCCAGGAATCCGCTCCAAAGCCAAAGTATACATGGCATTCTATTTTTTTCTTTTTTACAAACTGTCAATATGCTATTTTATCTATCATAGTATGATGTGATAGAATTAGTCTTCAAACTGTTCTTTTTGACAGGTGACATTGCCTGATTAGCACGTGGCTGCTGGAAAAACCCATGATTAACACTGTTAAAAATCAAACAGTATTATATGTTTATGATTTGGATCACTCTAAAGATTGATTTGGGAAAGGAATAGGGACATTGTTTTGAAAAATATATGCCTGTTTTATCTTTATATACAGATGAGCCATAAACAACCAACCATTACCCAAAAATATAGTTATGTTGTTGAGATGTTATGACATCTTGCCCTGCTGGATAAACATTTTGCATGTATTTTCTTCCGTAAATATATGTTGCTTCATGTGCAAAAATACACAGTTTTATACATCATAGAACTACTAATGATCCATTTTTAGAATTATGCAGATTTAGGTATATAATATGGAATAAAATAACTTTTATTTCTTCAAGCCATAGAACTGGTAAATTGTTTCCTAATTTGTTCTTGTTAGAATAGCTTCTTTTGAACTGATAGCTTATTTTCAAGGCTTCTTGTGAAAGTAAGATTATAAGTCCAAATGGTTCACACAAATTAGATTGTTTATTTTGCATATTTTGAATTTTGCTAGAAATAAAAACATACTCTCTCATAGTCTTTTGTTCTAGAGTTACAAATAATGCCACAATTTAATAGACTAGTACGAAGTGACTGCAATCCTCACATATTACATGACAGTATGTCTCATGTCAATCGGCTAAAAAGAAGATTTTAAAAGATTTTTGGATTACATGGTACATATTAAAAATTACACTTTTAGAGGGATGATGTCAACAGATGAAGATTACACAGAGGAGAAATGAATGTTAAGTAAACACACTGAAATTATATTCATACAACAGCAATTCCCTCAGAGCTCCTAAAAGACTCTCTAATTAGCCTTAAGGAGAAACTCGGGGCTTATTTTCTAAACTCCCAAATGGGACTGTGACTACCAGGCTTACACATAACCTTTGCCAGTGCCCTGACTGCTTGGGGATAAGGTTTGGTTCCTGTGGCTTTGACAGTTGGACCCCAGTACATTCTCTCATGTAGTAAAGATGTATCTGATAGACCTGGGTTCAAATCTTGTATCCTTCCCTGACACTACAATCAGAAATAATTTCTCTTTCTTCTGAATTCCCACAATAAAAGCACTGGTGGTTCTATTGCAATGATAAAACATCTAATCTTGAATTAAGGTATTCTGGTTTATATCTTATTTCTGCTACTTGACTTGACTGCATATGCTTTGAAGGGCCAGGGGTGTACCCTTTATATTGCTGTGACTCCCAATACCATCCATCTAGAGAATTTCACAGGGTAAAAATAAAGGTGCCTTTGACAATTCAACAAAAAAACCCCAACACAACCCAGGGTCTCCTAGGTGGCTAAGTTGGTTAAGCATCTGATTGTTGATTTCAGCTTGGGTCATGATCTCAGGGTTATGAGATTGCATCCTGAGTTGGGCTCTGCACTAGGTATGGAGCCTCCTTGAAGAGTCTCTCTCTTTCTCTCCCTCTCCCTCTGCCCTTCCAACCCATTCCCTCTCTAAACAAACAAACAAACAAACAAAAAACAAAACCCAAACTGCAAAACCCAATAATCAACCAGAGAAAAATTATAAAGCTATTTAGACTATAGAAGTTGAGTTACAGAGAATGCTATCAGGTTGAGAAATGCTAATCAGGTCTTACTCAATTCTACCATGATGGCCAAGATGTATGGAACAGTAACACAATAGTTCAAGACTGTCCTTCCTCCTGTTATTTTTTTTGTTTTTTTTTTTTTGTTTGTTTGTTTTGTTTTTATATCAGTGCTTATACTTTGACTCCAGAGTGCTTAAGCAAGCTTAAACTTGATGCTTTGGGAACAAACAACTAGACCATGGCTTCCCAGTTATGCTCCTGGTAACAATCTGTTAGGGCCTTGCTGCTCAAAGTGTGGTCCTTTTACTAGTAGCTTCAGTATCCCCTGGGAGTTTGCTAGACATACAGACTTTCAGATGCAACTCAGATCTATGGAGTCAGAATCTGCATTTTAACAAGTTCCCCAAGTGATTAGTTTTATATTAAAGTTTGAGAAATGCTGAGCTAGGACATTTGTTCAAAATACTGATTCACAGGCCCTCTGCCATAGATCCCTCTAGTGCACAAGAGGGTTCGTGCAAATCCACATTTTTTAGCACCAGTGACTTTTTAAAAATCATAAATCAAATTTTTAAAAGTAACAAGGTAGCCCAGTCCGGGACAGAATGTTTCAAATGATGACCTAACAAGTTTACTTTTCCTTACACAGTTTCAGATGTTCTGTAGGTGGAAGGGAAGAAAAATGGAACAAATATCTATTATGAAACTCTTGGGCCCACATTGATAATCTACAGTAGGTGTGTTCCTTATTTTTGTGGAGTAAACCTGGGCTTTTTCTTTTTCTTCTTCTTTTTTTTAACCTTTAGTTCTTTTGGATGGAAATATTATAACATTGAATTTTTATGCTTCCTTACTTTGGCAACATAATTCATTCTTTGAGGATGATGTTTTCAGTTTGATGTGTATATTTGTATAAAGGTGTTATAAAACAGCATCCTGGCACATCTCGGGTTGGTACTGATGGCTGCACTTGTGGGGGCTGATCCACACAGATGGCTAGAAAATGTATATGTATGGGGGTGTGTGGGTTTGTGTGTATAATTTTATATGCACAAATATTAAATATATGCATGTATATTCACAAAAATTCACATGTACACTTTAACATTTGTGTGTATAAATTTGTGTCAACACAAAACATTTTACTAAAGTGTCCTATCCAAAGTATTTGGATACTTTATCCAAAGTATTTATTCCTTGAAGGAAGGAATGAATGTAAAGCTACTTTTCTTCTTTCAGATTTTGAAATTAATTTAAAACTCTAATGAGACATTTATTGAGTCAGACCTATTGTAAAAATAACGAAGGGTAGATCTGAATCAAATCTGTGATGAGTTTTCTTCTAGCACAGAGAGAACAATACGTTTCAAAGCAATTCAGCGGCATCAAGGTGAATAGGGAGTTCTGGTGAATCAAGGCCCTTCGTGGGAAGGATATTCAGAACTGAAGAGCAGTTAGCACAGAGAATATACTAGAAGATTTGTTCGTGTAAAAATAATGACCTGACAGACTATGTGCTGAGAATGAATCTCTTTAAGCTCCACAACAAAGGCTTTATGGAAATCATGCCAAATGGTGACTGCAAACAAAACTTTCTCCCTCACCACCTCCGTGAAAATTTTGTGTCCTCCACTCCCATGGTTGTCATGTTGCCAGGGGTGGCATCTGTGTGTGGTTAGGAGTGTTCTATTTGGATTTATGGTTCTGAATACTGATGATTGAGGGCTTTGGAGGAAGAATGCCTCAAACTTTCCTATTTCC
Source organism: Enhydra lutris kenyoni (assembly GCF_002288905.1). Classification (NCBI taxonomy): domain Eukaryota; kingdom Metazoa; phylum Chordata; class Mammalia; order Carnivora; family Mustelidae; genus Enhydra; species Enhydra lutris. The sequence continues at coordinate 6,833,368 of NW_019154123.1, forward strand.
TATAAAATGTTTCCTTTTCTATCCACATGCAGCATTACTTGTCTGTGTCATACATCTTCGGCTTATTCATGAACATGCTTTCAGTATTAGGTAACTGTCTTTTTTGAGTGAGGATCATATGGTTTAAATCCCGAACACTATGAAGTATTCAGTGCTCAGTACACTTTGTCTAGATAATTTGAGTACAGATACACCATTCGGAAGGTTAAAATTCATTCCACAACTATTTTTTCAGTATCACCATATAATGTAAGCTGACTAAGTCAGCTTACATTGTTACCTAATAAAAGTCAGGGATGGGATATAAGGTAAATGTGATCCCTTCTCTTAAAAAGCTTAATTTTAATGTTGGGATGGGCACAGAAGTAAAGCAGAGATAATTATTCTGATGGAAGGAGAGGACGTAAGGGCAACTAAGCTAGAACTGGGACTGAGGGAAGGTTTTCAAAGGAAGTGTTCCTGGGGGGGCGCCTGGGTGGCTCAGTGGGTTAAAGCCTCTGCCTTTGGCTCAGGTCATGATCTCAGGGTCCTGGGATCAAGCCCCACATCGGGTTCTCTGCTCACCAGGGAACCTGCTTCCTCCTCTCTCTCTGCCGGCCTCTCTGCCGACTTGTGATCTCTGTCTATCAAATAAATAAATAAAATCTTTAAAAAAATTAAAAAAAAAAAGGAAGTGTTCCTGGCAGTAGTCTCAGGACAATAGGAGTTAGAATAGAAGGTGGTGGGGATGGATTCCTAGGCCCAGCGAAGACCAGGTACAGGTCTCCTGCATTAGAGAGAACATGGTAAGTTTAAAGGCCCCAAGATTGGATGTGCTGGAGTGTGTTCTTGAGTAAGAACGTCTGGCATTTATAGTGCTCTTCAACTGTTGCTAAGCACTTTCTCATGCATTATCTCGCTTATTACTCACAACAACCTCAGCTGACATAAATAAGATCAATAAAGATGAAGTAAGTTCCTAGCTCAGAATTACAACTGAACCTCAACCTTGTCATTCAATGCCTATAAACTTTGAGATCAACCTCAGAGTTTGGGGAAATCTAGTTCCTTGTCTAGCAGCCTATTTTATCTGCAAAAACAGCTCTTTCTCTGCAATAAATATATATATATATATACATATATATTTATATTATAAAAATACATGATATATTTTAAGTTATAAAATATATAATGCACTCTATATTATAAAATATATAATTACTTTATATTATAAAAATATACTATACTTTATAATATAAAAATACAGATCATAAAAATATATAATACATTTTATATTATAAAACAGGCATTTATTATAAGATATATTTATGTTCTAAAAATATATGAAATATGTTTGATATTATAAAAAATATATATAAGAAAGACTCTAGGGCTTTTAAGACATTCAAACCTCCTGGGAGACACCTGGATAGGTTAATTAACTCAGAATTGACAGTAATTAAAATATGATAAAAAAGGATGCTTTATTGGGCCATAAATTTCACAAAAAAGTACAGATTTAATGGATGTCAGGAAAGAGCAGTGTTAGCAATTATTTAAGGAGGGACTCTACCTTAATTATAATTTTAAAGAACTCTCAGTTATAGAGTTTTATTCAGCAAATGATCTTGAACTATCTCTTCAGTATTTTTAAATCAGATTGGCATTTAATCTATAAACAAGATAAACCTAAATTTTTAGAATAATTTTTTTGTTTGTGAGTATGCTTTTTTTTTTTAATTTAATTTTTTCAGTGTTCCAAGATTCATTGTTTATGCACCACACCCAGTGCTCCATGCAATATGTGCCCTCCTTAATACCCACCGCCAGGCTCTCCCAACCCCCCACCCTCCACCCCTCCAAAACCCTCAGTTTGTTTCTCAGAGTCCACATCTCTTATGTCTTCCCTCCGATTTCCCCCAACTCACTTCTCCTCTCCATCTTCCAGTGTCTTCCATGTTATTCCTTGTTCTCCACAAGTAAGTGAAACCATCTGATAATTGACTTTCTCTGCTTGACTTATTTCACTCAACATAATCTCCTCCAGTCCCATCCATGTTGATACAGAAGTTGGGTGTTCATCCTTTTTGATGGAGGCAAAATACTCCATTGTTTATATGGACCATAACTTCTTTATCCATTTGTCTGTTGAAGGGCATCTTGGTTCTTTCCACAGTTTTGTGACTGTGGTCATTACTGCTATGAACATTGGGGTACAGATGGTCCTTCTTTTCACTATGTCTGTATCTTTGGGGTAAATACCCAGTAGTGCAATTGCAGGGTCATAGGGAAGCTCTGTTTTTAATTTCTTAAGAAATCTCCACACTGTTTTCCAAAATGGCTGCACCAACTTGCATTCCCACCAACAGTGTAAGAGGGTTCCCCTTTATCCACATCCTCTCCAACACTTGTTATTTACTGTCTTGTTAATTTTGGCCATTCTAACTCGTGTAAGGTGGTATCTCAATGTGGTTTTGATTTGGATTTCCCTGATGGCTAATGATGATGAACATTTTTTCATGTGTCTGTTAGCCATTTGTATGTTTTCTTTGGAGAAGTGTCTGTTCATGTCTGTTGCCCATTTTTTGATGTGATTATCTTAAACCTAAATTTCAAATGGAAAACTTAAATCCTCATGCTTAGAAAAATAATGGCATAAGGCAATGAAACTTATTGGAAAATACACAGGTTTCAAAATCTTTCTACTTACTTGTTACAAGGAAATTATGTTCTTTGAGCCTTGGTTTCTATGTCTGTAACAAAGTCTTTTTTGTAAGGCTGTTGCAAAGATTAAGTAAAAAATTACCATTTTATATATTCATTTTATATTTATAGAAAATCTGGTTACTGAATAATAATTTTTGAAATCAGTTCTTCCTGATTTTCCCTGTTTCTCCTTAAATACTAAAGAAAAATGAGGCTATTACCATGAAGGAATTCTGGGAAATGTAAATTTATTTCGATGTATCTAGAACACGGCCTGGGAAATGGAATATGGTGAGAAACGATTAGGTGAATGAATTCATCATTAATAGAAGGGCAGACTAAATATGTAGAACTTCAAGTATTCGTTTGGAAAGAATGATGTGGATACAAGGAGATTTGCCACCTATTTTGATAAGAAAAGTCACTAAAAACTTGGAAATAAAACAAAAGGAGGATGGCATATGTTCTCCATGTCATACCTGAGCATTGTTCAACAAATCTGCCCAAAGAATATTTAATTTTCTAGGATAATGTAACTTTGTTTTACCATTGATTATGGCTGGCCAAGACTGTGAAGTTACATGTTACCTGGTAGATTTTTGTCTCCTAGAGAAGCAAAAGACTTCTTCTGGAGCAGATGCAAATGAATGGGTAACTGTAGTAGTTACAGTTTTATTATCCTGTAGAGCACTAACCTGTCCTTTCTTGAGCTGAGCAAAACTATTTTAGCAGATTTTCTCTGAGAGGCTGTATAACTCTGTTTCTCAAATGCTGTTTGAACCAGCTTTACCATCCTGCTGGGTCCCTCCCTTGTGAAATAAGTAAATCTTTGACATATATATGTTCTACTTTTGTAAAATGGCTCTTACTTTTTTGAAAATTAAGCTTGAAAGTTTTAAAGAAAATAAATTTGTTGGTTTCCAAAGAGAATGTAGGAAAGAGAAAAGAACTTATCTAAATGCTCAACTATTAAACACTCTTTCCTTTGTGAACAGGGTGAGTAAAGACATGAAGCATTATTTTATTTGCAAAATTTCTTTGGCCTCATATACTTAAAGCAGCAGGATGAAATAACATTCTCTATAGAAAGAGAACTAACAAATTACACAGCTACTTTGATATAGTAGTACAAATCAGGTAAGTGGAGCTATATGCATCATTTAAAATAGCATAGATCTTCTAGTTATTATATATAAGGGGATGCACTCTGGAGATTTACATTTTGCTTTTATTTGTCCATTTGCTTTTCTTTGCTCTATGGAAAGGGGCCAGAAAGTTACTATCTGAAAGGAGAAGGGGATTCTGGATGGCAGAGAATCTTGGAAGTATTTAGAATGCCTACTCTTAGGAAGTAGCTGGGAAGTCGAATTTTGGGAAGGGACAGTTACCTGGTACATGGATATATAAAATCTGAAGGGAGAGAAGCTCAGGAGGAGATTGGGAGATGGAAGGTATATGTTGTCTCAGTGTCTGGGTTTATGACTTTGTGATTTCTTAACTCACTCTGACCAAGAATTCTGAGGCTGGGGCTGGGATGGTACTTGGAAGACCATTCAGCATGGTGTTGAATGGACCTGTGTGAACGGTGTTGTGTCAGAGCCTGTGGGTCTAACAGGAATTTAGGAATCAAAGCTCCACTGGTTCCTACCTCTGTTTTTCAGACCAAACACTACTGTGGATGGTGCACTCCCTTGTGGTTGCCCTGGGAAATGCATACTAACACCTCTAATGCCCTTGATTGAGAATCTGGGTTCAAGAACTCATTCTCTGGTCAGTCTTAGTACAGTAAGAACCCAGGAGATGATATTGGTAATAATGAGGAGGTTAGAAAAATGTCCTTGTTGAATTCATTCTATAAGAGATCAGAATACTGGGAGTGAATGGAAACTTTTAAGATAACCTAAAAATTGGTTCAAAAGATAAAGGAATGGTAAAGAAACAAATCAAAAGTATGCATGTGTGTCTGGATTTAGATTTCCAGGTAAAATGATACCTGGAAAAGGCTAGCCCCCTGATGTAGAGATATGTTTCATATGTATGACAGTAGTTTATTAGCATTAATTAGCATTAAAGGAGAGACAGGGTCTTTACATCTAACTTTAAAATCACATGAAAATGTTAAAGCCTGTATTAGTTTCCTATTACTACAAATTACCACCAGTTTGGTGGCTTAAAACAATGCAAATTTATTTAATACCTTACAATGCTTGAGATTGGAAATCTGAAGTAGGTCTCACTAAGCTATAATCAAGATTTTGGCAGAGCTGAATTCCTTTTAGAGGCTCTAGGGAAAAATCTGTTTCCTTGTGGCCCACTTGAATAATCTGGGATTATCTCACTCTATTAAGTTCAGCTGCTGTGCACCCTTAGTTCATCTGCACCCTCAATTCTCCTTGACCAGGTAGCAGAATATTTAAGAGCATTTTTATAGATTCTCAGGATTAAAATATGAGCATCTTGGAGTGGGGAGTATTATTCTTCCTGCCATAGGTCACAAAGACAGGAAAGCAAGATGAAGTAAGAGAAATATGAAATAAGTCCCACTGGATCATAGGATATAAAAACTTTTAATTTTATTGACTCCATTGAATGTCTTATTAGTGTATCATAAATGTTTATAAAACATAAATGTAAAACATTTACACTGGTGGGAATTTTCAAGCCAGGTTCATTATGATTTGATGTCGTTTATAAGTTAATTTTGGACCAATACTTAACTAGCTTTTTTCTAGGTAACAATAGTTTAGTTATCCTTTTAGTGATTATAGAATAATACCTTCTTGTTATAAAAAAGACAAAAAGATGAGAGAAATATGTAAAGAAGCAAATGTTTAAAAAAAAATTGTAACATATTCATGGTTTTGTCATATGGAGAAAACTCCAAGTGCATTTTGAAATATCCTTCAGGTATTTTGCTAATCCTAAAAGCATATAGCAGTATGTTTGTTTAGATAAATGGGGTTATCTTTTGTCAATGATGATACAGATCTATATCATGGTGTTTAATTGCTTTTCAGAATCCTTTTTATGATGTATCATTATGTAAATGATCTCTTATTGTTGGACATTTCAAATAACTCTCATTTTCCTTTTTTTTAAAAAATACTGCAATTAAATATAAAAAATACTGTCGACATTTTTGTACCTACTTATTTCATACAGTTTCTGTTGATTTCCTTAGGGCAAATTCTAGAAGTAGAGTGAATGGTAACAGATTTCAATTCAAATTAGTTCTTGAGGGGCACCTGGGTGGCTCAGTGGGTTAAAACCTCTGTCTTTGGCTCAGGTCATGAACCCAGGGTCCTGGGATTGAGCCCCGCATAGGGCTCTCAGCTCAGCAGGGAGCCTGCTTCCCTCTTCTCTTTCTCTGCCTGCCTCTCTGCCTACCTGTGATCTCTATCTGTCAAATAAATAAATAAATAAATCTTTAAAAATAAAAAAAAAATAGTTCTTGATTCTCAAGGACATGAAGAAAACAACTAATAGTCTATAGAGAATAGCGATCTTACAACTGGATAATTTTAAGTAAACTGTATTAAAGAATAGTAAGAACGACTTCTACATAAAAAGTTAGAATGCTTATTATTTGTATGATTGCATTGCATTCTAGTACAAATTGATTTTATTAATTATTTAAAGCTCCCTTTCATTATTTCTTTGGGATTTTATGGATCCTAACACTAACAGACAGTGAGATCCTTACATAGGAAGTAAAAATGAACCACAAAAGGTCATTCCATCTATTCTGAATAGGAGGAGATGGGCATGTAGCTAGGGACCAGGTATATGCCTCAGGTCATTTAGGTTACCTCTGTGGCCCTTGCTTATCTAAGGGTAGGGCTGAAAAATGATTGAGTTCCACATGGCTCTGACATTCTATTAATATTTAGTGCTCAGCACTGTATAAAATGACATTTTGATGTTGAATTTACTGGTTTACTTTATTTATGTATCTTCTTTACTTCCAAAAAGGTTTATAGCAACTTACAATGAAAACTTAAATATAAGAAGGCCAAGAATAGCTATATAATAAAAGTCATGTTACTCAAACTCTGTGCATCAATTTTATTGGTAGAAGCAGAATCTGGACAACTGTACTACATAGCTGTCAAGCAGATTGTATGAAACAGTGTATATAAAATTTCCTGCACTGCTCATGGTCTATAGTTCCCATCCCTATCTTCTCACATAAAAGAGAAAAAGCAGGGAAATACTGTAATAAAACTCTGGTTGAAGAACATTGCACCATAACAGGCCCCAGCTTCTTAGCATCTAGAGAAAAGCGGTGAAATGTGGGGGTAGATGAAGCTGACGCTGGCTGGAAGCAAAATTGAAAAGGGGACAGATTTCTTTCTGACCATGAATTCTGAGTGGATCTCATCTCAAGAGTCTTTATAAATGGCCTTAACCTATTGCATATCTATAATAAGAATCACATAAAAATGTTCTTCTAAGTAAAGGTTAATTGTAGATTTTAAAAGTCAAAATTAGGGATCCCTAGGGTGGCTCCATCAGTTAAACGTCTGCCTTTGGCTCAGGTCATGATCCCGAAGTCCTGGGATCAAGCTCTGTATCAGTTTCCCTGTTTAGCGGGTCCCTGATTAGTGGGGAGGCCTGCTTCTCCCTCTGGTCCCCCTATTTATGCTCTCTTTCTCTGACAAAATCTTCAAAAAAATAAAATTCAAAATTAGATTAGAAAACTACTAGAAGTATATTTATCTAATATTTTGAAACAACCTATAACTAGTAAGTCCTGGCAAATTTCTTAGACATCTGACATTAATTTAAAACATTTAAAGGTAAATTATTACAAGCAAAGAACTTTAAGTACATCAATCTCTGACCTACTAATTGAGCTTTTAAAGATCTAAAGTTAGACCAAACATAAAACACAAAACAGCTTAAGCATCAAATTTTTACTGCAGCATCAATTTTAGTAGGTAAATAGTAGACATGGTGTAAACAAACCAAAAGTTTAATAAAAGGTAATAGATATTGGGGTGCTGGGTGGTTCAGTTGATTAAATGTCTGCGTTCAGCTCAGGTTATGATTCCAGGGTCTTGGGATCTAGTCCTGCATCAGGCTCCTTGCTCAGCAGGGAGCCTGCTTCCCCTTTTGCCTGTTGTTCCTCCTGCTTGTGTACTAACTCTTTCTCTGAAAAATAAAATAAATAAAATCTTAAAAAAAAAAAAACAAACAAAGGCAATGGATAAGTGCTGATATACATGCTTGGCAAAAAAAATTTTTTAAACATTAATTGTGGTAAAATACAGTAACAAAATTGGCCACCTTAACCATTTTTTTAAAAGATTCTATTTATTTATTTGACAGAGAGAGATCACAAGTAGGCAGAGAGAGATGGGAAACAGGCTCCTTGCTGGGCAGAGAGCCCCGATGTGGGGCTCAATCCCAGGACCCCGAGATCATGACCTGAGCTGAAAGCAGAGGCTTCACCCACTGAGCCACCCAGGCACCCCACCTTAACCATTTTTAAGTGTACTGTTAAATAATGTTAGCTGCACTCACATTTTTGCCCACCCAATCCCCAGAAGTCTTTTGGCAAAACTGAACCTGTACCTATTAAACAATTCCCCATTTCTTCTTCACCCCCCATTTTCAGCTAACCACCATTCTACTCTCTAGCTTCATGAATTTGACTAGTTTAGGTACCTTACATAAATGGAATTATACCATATTTGTTTTAATTTTTGTTTTTTGTTTTTTCAGGGTTTGGGGTTTTTTGTTTTTTTCTTTTGTTTTTGTTTGTTTGTTTTGTTTTGTTTGGTGGCTGGCTTATTTCACTTAACGTAATGTCTTCAAGGTGTATCTACCTTGTAGCATATGTCAGCTTTTTTTTTCTTTGTATTTTTTATTTATTTATTTTAAGATTTTATTTATTTGCCAGAGAAAGAGGAAGCGATCACAAGCAGGGAGAATGGCAGGCAGAGGCAGAGGGAGAAACAGTCTCTTCACTGAGCAAGAAGCCTGATGTGGGACTTGATCCCAGGACCCTGAAATCATGACTTGAGCTGAAGGCAGACGCTTAACCCATTGAGCCACCCAGGGGTCCCAGATTTTTTTTTTTTTTCTTTTTAAGTCTAAATAGTATTCTATTGCATGTATACACTACATTTTATTGATCCAGTCATCTACTGAAGGGTACTTGGGTTACTTATACTTTTTGGCTTTAGAGAATAATGTTGATAAAAACATGGGTACACAAATATATCTTCAAGACTCTGCTTTCAATTATTTTGGGCATATACTCAGAAATGGAGTTCCAGAAATACATGGTAATTCCTTTTTAATTTTTTTAAAAGATTTTATTTATTTATTTGACAGAGAGAGATCACAAGTAGGCAGAGAGGCAGGCAGAGAGAGAGAGGGAAGCAGGCTCCCTGCCAAGCACAGAGCCTGGCTCGGACTCGATCCCAGGACCCTGAGATCACAACCTGAGCCTAAGGTGGTGGCTTAACCCACTGAGCCACCCAGGTGCCCTCCTTTTTAAGTTTTAAAGAAACTGTCACATTGTTTGCCATAGTAGCTCCATTTTACATTCCTACCCACAGTGCACGAGGGTTCCAGTTTCTCCACATTCTCACCAACAATAATTATTCACCCCCCCCCTTTTTTTTTAAATAGCCATCCTACTTTGGGTGACAAGTTACCTCATTGTGATTACAGTTTGCATTTCCCTCATAATTAGTGATGTTGAGCATCTTTTCATGTTCTTAATGACTACTTGTATTATCTTCTTTGGATTAATCTCTGTTTAAGTCCTTTGCCCATTTTTTTAATTGAGTGTTTTTGTTGTGGGTGTTCTTATTTAGTGATTTACAGATACATGATTTGCACATATTTTTTGCAAATACTTTTTTTCTCCCATTTTGTAGGTTGCCTTTTCACTCTCTTATGTCTTTTAATGCATAGAAGTTTTAAACTTTGATGTAGTCTAGTTTATCAACTTTTATGTGTGTTGTCACCTGACATAATTTATATATACATTACAGTGATGGCTATGAAAAATATATTAACACATGATTATAATCATATTACCTAAAAAAAAGGACAAAAATTGTATGTAGGAAATCTCTAACAAAACATAAGTGCCACTTAATAGTTTCAGTGACACAGTTATATACTCAATCCTTATTTCTGATAGACACAATGTAACATACACCCTATTTAAGTTCTAAAAACCCATTTCATACCATATAAATATGTTAATTGATTATAAAATGACAAAAATATTTTAAAGAATGTATTAATAATATGCTACTGAGTATTTACATTATAAGGCACATTATATTTATAATTCTAGTACTTCTGTTTGCCCAAGTCATTTGTAGCTTCTAAAATACTAGAAAGTTTTTATTAGAGATGACTTTCTTTTCCTGCTTTCTTTGTAACAGACAAGCATTGTTTGAAGCAAGCATATGTTGAAAAACTACTCCATTCAAATTTTACCTCATAAACTTAGTCTGCACCAATTTATTTGCTTAGTGCTAATAATGGTGGTTATAAAGGTGATTAAGTTATAGCATATCTTGATGGAGCTTCTTTTGGGGAAAGATATTATGCAGGGGAGGTACATAAACAAATGAGGTAATGCCAGAGAATAAAAGTTTCTATGAATGAAATAAAACAGAAATTGTGACCAAGACAAAGGAAGAGCTATTCTCTTGAACAGTGACATTGTTTATTTTGCATGCATTTATAACTAGGAAAACCCTAGAATGTTTTACCTTAGGTATAGTTTTCAAACCTAGTTCTTTCATATCCCCACCAATTCTGGACTTTTACATTTCAGTAACAACTGCAGTGCTAAGCTTTTTTTTTTTTTTTTTTTTTTAATTTTTTTTTTTGAGAGAGGGGGAGAGAGGAGAGAGATCACAAGTAGGCAGGGAGGCAGGCAGAGAGAGAGGGGGAAGCAGGCTCCCTGCTGAGCAGAGAGCCCGAAGCGGGGCTCGATCCCAGGACCCTGAGATCATGACCTGGGCCGAAGGCAGAGGCCTAAGCCACTGAGCCACCCAGGTGCCCCAGTGCTAAGCTTTTTTAATCCAATGATTCAAACTTTGAAAGAAACTTTTAATTCTAGGATACATGGGATGTTTGTCATGATTGCACTGATAATTGCTAATATGATATGCAAAGTCCTTAAAATCCTGACCGAGTTCAGAGCAGTTTCTTCCAAATTCCTTTATGATAGACCTCTGAGCTGTGATGCTGGGCCCACCAATTCTCCTGTTCAGGAGACAGACAAAAACTTGATAGTGTCAGGATCACCAACCTGTTTGAATTGTCTGTTTAAAAGTATGTTAATTCACATCATCAGATTTTAGAAATACAGAGTAAAGCTTTCTCATTCTGTGAATCATCACAACAGCTGTCTTGTTAGTGATTGTCTTGGCCTGGCACTCTTCACCGGCTTCAAGTTTTTTTCCTTGGAGGAGGTGCTCACTGTGGAATGGGACAATTTAATCTCACTGGGAGGTGGGTTTCTTTTTCCTTGATTCATGTTAATTTAAATCACCAGGTATAATTTTACAGACAAAAGATTTTGCTGACTTGTTTTAAATTTGAAATTTTAAGGGTCATGCATTGTGTTAGTCACTGGAAACATAGTTAAGTACAAAAGAAATTCAAAAACGGAAGAAAATCCACAAAAGTAAAAGTGAATTATGAAATAAGTGTCTTCACTGTATATACATGGCTGTAGATGAGCTTTCTATGTCCCAGTATGAAATATGTACTTCAATGGCAATCTTTCAGCAATGGTAAATGTGAAATATGGTTACTAACTGAAATTTTAAGTTAAAAAAATTATAAATGATCAAAAATCAAGGTGTCCTAACATAGATCCTTGGCTTAAAAAAAAGTTGCACATATAACAGAACATAATCTCAGATTCCTAAGAGAAAGTGATATTTTGGGGCACCTGGGTGGCTCAGATGGTTAGGTGTGTCTGCCTTTGGCTCAGGTCATGATCTCCAGGTTGTGGGATCAAGTCCCATGTTGGGCTCCCAGCTCCGTTCGGAGTCTGCTTCTCCCTCTCCTTCTGCCTCTCCCCTGGCTTGTGCTCTGTCTCTCTGTCTGTCTCTCAAATGAATAAATAAAATATTTTAAAAATCTCTGTACCATAACATAATATTTATTTTTAAAAAAAGTGATATCTCTTGGTTCTTTGCCCTGCATTCCCCCTATAATATGCCTTCTTAAAGAAAATACAAACTCACTAAAAAGTAAATGCAGTACAGTAGCAAGTATACAGGGTGCATAATTAGGATGAAATACCCTGAACTATATGGAAGTAGATTGAAAACATATTAGTAAGAAAACTAGGAACAGGGAGGGGCATGATTCTATTAGGTCTTTTTCAATTTTAATGTAAATAATTTATGTCTTACTCCCATTGAAAGGAGAAAATAAAAGTATCAAGACTTTGTTGTAAAACAAAGCTAAATTTAAAAAAAAAATAAACTATTAGAATTTTAGAATTGATAGAAACCATAGAGCTCATGTCCAATTTTTTCATGTCCTAGATGGGAACTTAGAGGCTCAGCCATAAAGTGACTTACCCATGGTCACACACAGCCAGCTTGACTTCCAACCTGGAGTTCTTCCACTGCCTACCTGTGGGTGGGTAGGGGACTAGGGACTGTGGGCTCATTTTCCAGCTGTAGGAGAAAGTTCAGCTTGGGCAGGAAGGGCTCCCCTCTTCCATGTTTCAACCCTTTATGGGGGAGAGCAGAGTGGGAGATGGCTGTATCTGTGACATGACTATTGTCTTTTTACTGCCTCTATAGAAGCAAGCTATTTCCATTTGTGCCTGTTGTCCTTCATTTTAACATCAAATGAATGATACTTGGAACTCTTGTGTATTTTGGTTTTATATTCTGCTTCCATTAGTATATGCAAGTTATAATCATTCCCAAAGCATCTGAAGCTCTCCTTTCTATCACAAACACAAAGGCTAAGAGGTACATTAAATCTGTTTTGTTTTGTTTTGTTTTTCTTCCTTCTTGTTCCTTTATGAGCAACTCATTGCACTCCAGGTCACTTGTCAGTAACGTTTATTTAGCTGAGTTTGTCTTTCTGAGCTGAGACCAAAAAAAATCATTGATTGAAAAGTCAATGCTCATGAGTTCAACACTCTGCAATCAGCAGGATGATCAAAGGTGCTAAAGCGTTTTTCCCAGGTTTAGATTGCCCTGTATCGTGCCTGGATGCATGATTCTTAGCATTTGTATTTTAAATATTTTTGGGACTAAAAGGCCACATAAACATTACCTGAACCCTGATTGCCACTGAATTGGAGGCAAAACAGCATGTCTAAAGATTTTAGAGTCAGCCTTGACATTTTTGTGGTTTGGGAGATTTGTGGAAGGTTTATGAGTATCAATAAAATGTGGAGTCTCGCTGAGAATCTCCCTGAATGAATGAATGCACAGATGTGTAGGCGTATGTGTAGCCCTGCACGTTCCACGGTAGCAAAATGACTGACCACAAGGGTCTTTGAGAAGATAGAAGGTGAAAGAGGTATCTTGTAAGTCACAATGAAAATCTGGGTGAGGGTGTAACTTATTTTCTCACCTTTTCTGACATTTTAGTTGCAGGTTGTTTGGTTGAGATTGTTGGCCTGGGCACAGACTTGTTTCCTTAGGCTGTGGTGCAGTAAAACTCATTTAGTCATCACCAACACCACCAGGATCACCATTGACACCCTGACAACAAATCACTGTGCAATTTGCAAAATTGCAATAGTCCAGTGACCTGTTCCCACTAAACCATATATATATATATATATATATATATATATATATATATATATGTATGCAGTCATCTAACAAGCAGTAGTTTTGAACACCTACTTACAGGCTTTCTGCATATACACTGCTTATTATGACAATTATGGTCCCAGCTTTCCTGGACCTCAGGATCTAAATTAATAAAATTTTAAGTATTAAGAACTCTGAATTTGTGTCGACCAGAAAATGGCACCAAGGAGAAGGCATTTGAGTCTGTCTGTCCTAAGCAGTTATCATGTCAAAATCTGGAGAAAGTCTTTCCAGGCAAATGAAAGAACAAGGGAAAAGCCTCTAAAATAGGAATAAGCTTGAAGTGTTTGAGAAACATAATGGCAGCCAGAGTAGCAGAACTTTTGGAAGCAAGGAAGTGGGTGGAATAAAATGAGGTTGGAGAGGGCTGGGTGGTGTTGGGCTATGGAGAGTGTTGTAGGGGATTCCTGTTGGGACACCACTGGGCGGGGAGGTTAAGTAGGGGGAATGAGATTGGATTTGTGTGTTAGAACTGTAAGGAATAGATTATTATTTTTCTTGGGCATGGATTGACTGACTATAAAAGGGATGAGAATAAATGTTCCATGAGGGCAGGATTTGTATGAGTTTTATTCACTACTATATCCCCACCCCAGAATGATACTTAGAATATAATAGGTGCTCTATAAATATGTTGAATATACAGATAGGGTCTATGTGTGTGTACCCTCTACAATTATAGGAATAATTATATTATTATAATTGTTAATCATTTTTGCTCTAGAGTTCCTCCATCTACATATTTTCCTTCTAGAAAAATAACTTTATTAGAAGTTCAACTTGTCTTCACAAGAAAATTGATAATGTGTTTGTTCATCTGCACATTTTACAACTACAAACTGGACATCCCTGAAATTTCATGTAAGAGCCTATGCGTTTTATATTCTTCAATCTGCTATAAATTATATTTTATACCTTTCTTTTTTGTAGCACAAAACTGTGCACCAAGTGATTTTTCCCTTACAAGAGCTCGATATTCTTTTCTTCTTCAGGTTAATTTAATACCTTTGCTACTAAAAGCATCCTTATCTGTTCCTTACACGTTCACCTCTATCTTATTAGCTCATTTTCTCTTTTATTGTTTTACTGGATTTTGTATCAGGGTATTTAAATTGGCATCTTCACTTTGTCTCACCTCTGAAGGTATATTTTAGATTTCTGGAGAGAGCTATTTCTTCCTTTATATGACTAACAAAGATGCTTACTGCTTGAATTGCAAGTTGTTAGCTTGCCTGGGGATATGACTACACATCTAATGGTGAAACTTAAACTTTTATAGGTATGTTACTTCTAAACACATGCCTTACTGTCTTCCCTGCAAGTATTCCAATAGTTTGAATCATACATTTTTTTCTAGTACTTAATAAACCTATATGCTTGTATTTATTATTAGGCCATAAATGAGTCTCAACAAATTTCAAAAAGTAGTCTTATGTAGATGATATCCTCTGATTGACATTAATATAGTAAATATTCATAGCTATAATTGACATAAACAGAAACTCTTCAAGGTCCTCTATAGTTTATAAACACATAAAAAGTTCATGAGATTAAAATGTTAGAGAACCAATGATGTATTTAAACTTTTCCTCCCTTTCCTCCCTTACTCATTCCCACATAAAAAAATTCATCAAGGTTCAGTAAGTTTCACAGTTTCATTTTACAAGACTAAACAAAGTGCATGTAAAATATATTCTATATTTTTATGTTGGTAAAACTATCTTAATATCAAATTCTGATAAAGATTGTAAAGGAAGACAACTCACAACTCACTTATGAATATAGGTACCAACTGTTTCAATGAAACATAATAATTAAAATCTAACATTGTATAAAATAAACATCAGGTATAGTTGATTCCATAATTATAAGGATGATACACATAAAAATTAATGTAATCTATTGATTAATATATTAAGGAAATACATACCACTTAAGTAAAAAAGCATTTGGTATAATCCAAAAATATGCTTGTTTAAAACCTCTTACCAAAATAGCATTAGAAGGGAGTTTCTTTAATCTTGTACATAGTACATATATATCATCATCATCACAGTAGTTAAGTTTAGAAACAACCAATTAGAATCAGAAATAATACAAGTGTGACTGATGTCACCTCTACTGTTCTTCAGTCTTGGTAATTATAGCCTATGTAATAAGAAAAAAATATTTAAAGGAAAAGATAAAATCATTATTTATAAATAAAAAGATCTACAATATAATCCACGAAATTTACTAGCCAAATTTATAAATTAATCTAAATTCTAAGTGCCTTTTTCATGACCCTTGACAAAAATACCTCTAAAATTTAATGGAAGGTGGATGGAAGTTCCAATAATAGTTAAGATAATTTTCATGGAGACAACCAGAAAACTCCTTCTATAATGAACACATTTTTGCTGTTGTTGTTGTGGTTAAGATAAAGTGATTAAAATAGTACAATATTGATGTCAAGATTGACAAGATCAACAGAACATATATAGAAACTCAAAACAATGACTTAGTAAAATGGCATTGGAAAGTGGCTGGCTGACATTTGAAAATAAAATTAGGGGGTGCCTGGGTGGCTCAGTTGTTGGGCGTCTGCCTTCAGCTCGGGTCATGATCCCAGAGTCCTTGGATTGAGCCCCGCTTTGGGCTCCCTGCTCAGTGGGAAACCTGCTTCTCCCTCTCCCACTCCTCCAGTTTGTGTTCCCTCTCTTGCTGTCTCTCTCTCTCTCTGTCAAGTAAATAAATAAATACTTTAAAAAATAATAAAAATTTAAAAATTAGTTCACTATTTAGCATCATATAAAAATATTATTGTGATAATTTTAAAGAAGACTCCCAAATTTTCAAAGACAACATAGGAAAACATTATTATAATTTGAAGGTAGAAAGGATTTGTTAAAGAAAACACAGGCATAATAATCCAATCAAGAAATGGGCAGAGGACATGAACAGACATTCCGGCAAAGAATGAGATACCACAATGAGATACCACCTCACACCAGTCAGAATGGCTAAAATTAACAAGTCAGGAAATGACAGATGCTGGCGAGGATGCGGAGAAAGGAGAACCCTCCTACACTGTTGGTGGGAATGCAGGCTGGTGCAGCCACTCTGGAAAACAGTATGGAGGTTCTTCAAAAAGTTGAAAATAGAGATACCCTATGACCCCACAATCATACTACTGGATATTTACCCAACAAAGTGATCCGAAGGGTCACATGCACCTTAATGTTTATAGCAGCAATGTCCACAATAGCCAAACTATGGAAAGAACCTAGATGTCCATCCACAGATGAATGGATAATGAATGTACATATATACAATGGAATACTATGCAGCCATCAAAAGAAATGAAATCTTGCCATTTGCAAAGACATGGATGGAACTAGAGGGTATTATGCTGAGCAAAATAAGTAAATCAGAGAAAGACAATTATCATATGATCTCCCTGATATGAGGAATTTGAGAGTCAGGTTGGGGGGTTTGGGAGGTACGGAAGGAAAAAATGAAACAAGATGGGATCGGGAGGGAGACAAACCATAAGAGACTCTTAATCTCATGAAACAAACTGAGGGTTGCTGTGGGGAAGAAGGAATGGAGATGGTGGCTGGGTTATGGACATTGGGGAGGGTATGTGCTATGGTGATTGCTGTGAAATGTGTAAGCCTGATGATTCACACACCTGTACCCCTGGGACAAATAATATATGTTAATAAAAATAAAAAATAATTTTAAAAATAATAAAAATAATTTAAAAATTTAAAAAAGAAAACACAAGCAGTACTTGGAAGAAAAGGTTGATAAATTTGACCAATTTAGTATTGAAAATACCATAAAGTTATATATTAACTTATAGACTAAAATGGATTTGTGCAACATATTTATCAGAGGAGCTCAATATTAAGAATATATAAAGAATGCATATAATCCAGTAACTAAATGATTAACAACTCAAAAGAAAAGTGGGCAAAAGTTAAAGCAGAGGAAAGGAACCCAAATGGTGTTTAGACATAAGAGAAATTCACCTTCAGTAGTAATCAGAAATGTCAACTAATGAAAACAGTGAGGTAGTTTCCTGTTAAATTAATACAAAACCATTAAAATTCATCATTTTCTATAGTAGTGGTGTGCATGTAGCAAGTTTGGAGAGTTTTGTCTACTACTAGTTTTTTTCCTCCTAAACTCATGTGGGATTTAAATTAATAAGAACAAATGTAAAATGGACTGTGCATGGCTGATGGCTATGGGAGAATGAACAATGGCTAGTGGGGGATGTGCATGGATATCCCTGGAGCTTGTGACTTGACTGACTACCTTATATGGTAACCAAATTAAAGATTAAAGATGGGGAAATTATCCTGGACTTTCCAGGTGGGTCCCATACAATGGCAAGCCTCCTTACAAAAGGGAGGCAGGAGGATGAGGGAAAAAGAGAAAAGCTGCTGTGAGGATGGTAGCAGAGGCAGAAAAGGCAATGTGATGCAGAACCTTGAGGTAAGAAATGAGGGGCAACCTCTAGAAGCTGGTAAATGCAGGAAGAGTTTTTTTTTTTTTTTTTTCTAGAGCCTCCAGAGGAGTGCAGCTAAGCTGTTACTGATTTTAGTCCACTGAGACTGATTTTGGACTTCTGGCTTTCAGAACTATATGATTATATATATATATTACTTTAAATCACTCATTTATGGTAACTGGTTACAGCAGCAGTGTGAAACTCATACCTGTATGGAGTATGGAATTTTGCTTCCACTATTTAGTGAAATTACATCAGAAAATCCTTGATCCATCAGAAGGTTCCATCTAGTTCCTTTGACCCCAGCCTATCTATTTGCCTCTACCCAGGCAAATAGCTCCCCAGGAGAAGGGTCAGGTTACTGAGAGAAACACTGAGTTTTTCAGGTAAAAGCATCTCAGCATATATTACTTTGTTACTCCCCAGTGACTCCTTCCGTGAAGCCTGCTTACATGACACACATTCTTGGGCTGTCATGAGAATTGATAAAGATGTAAACCAGTCCTTGAGAGGTAAGAGACAAGCTCTCCTCATCTGTGGGCAGGAAATAACCGTCGTTGAGAGTATAAATAGCACCGATGGTAGATAGGAAAGAAGACTTACCTAAATTTATGCAACCTGATGTTATTTTTGTTAGGTTACTTCGAGGCTAACATTTGGAAAGTACCGCGAGATTCACAGCCACCCTAACCTGAGTTCCTTCAGCCTGGGCTTTGCACGTCTAGCCAGTGCATCTCTTCGGGGGAAGGGAGAAGGGCAGGTTTGGGTTCCAGCTCAGTCAGTGACAGGTTTCAGTCTGTCCTTGTGTAGTCTTTGATTTGTGAGGTGACCGAAAGTGCCAGACAGACTGAGAATGAATGGCCGCAATTTTCAGTGTTCTTGCTAGCAGACACTATGTTCCTGTAAGTTGCAGGAGCCAGGCCAACTCGTTACAGCTGACGTACTTTTAATGTCTTTTTTTTCTCTGTGTCTGTGGCTGCCTATATCTGTGGAAAGTGGTCCATTTGTGTTCAAATAGAGATGTTCTCATGTAATCGAATGTGTTGGTCACCTAACAGGGACCAAAGAGATCACTGAAAAGAGAACGAACCCCCACAATGGACCACAGGTGGGACATGTGTTGAACAGTAACTGCCAAAGAGATAGGAAAAGGCACCATTAGAGTAAAAATACTGTGTTATTAACCAGGGTATACCTTGTGTCTTTTCTAGGCATACTGGGCATGCTAGACTGTTCTAGAATTTGTGAAAAAATAGACTTTAGTTGGATTTTGGGAGCCTGAGGTATACCTGGTAAGATTATAGTCAGCTGTAAATAATGTCCATTTAAAATGTGGTATAAGAAACTGTGATTAATGGGGCACCTGGGTGGCTCAGTGGGTTAAAGCCTCTGCCTTCGGCTCAGGTCATGATCCCAGAGTCCTGGGATCAAGCCCCGCGTAGGGCTCTCTGCTCCGTGGAGAGCCTGCTTCCTCCTCTCTCTCTGCCTGCCTCTCTGCCTATTTGTGATCTCTCTCTGGCAAATAAATGAATAAAATGTTTAAAAAAAAAAAAAAAAAAGAAACTGTGATTAAAAATTCCAAGTGAAAATTTGCAGTGTGAAAGACAGATTTATAATTTATTTTAATCCTCTGGCTTGTTTTTAAGTGTAAGTGGTCAGTTGTTTTTCTCGTTTTCATAAAGTTATCGGTGTCTGGGTGTTCAAAGGTAGAGTGTCTCTGGTAGGTGAAGGCTGTTACAGTCAGAAAAAGAAATGTTGTTTTGCTCTTCTCCGTATCAGGTGCAGAAGTGCCCCAGCCCACCCACCAGGTAGATGGTCTCAGCACTTTGTGCTCCAAATGACATCTTCAGCTCATGGTGAAACAAAGCATTCTTGGCAGTCTATAGCTGTTGCTTTCCTTTGTATTTTTCTTGGCCTATATTGACTTTCTTCCTTCCTTACAATCACCTTTGCTAGGTACATAAGAAAACTGAGTCTTAAATAAGCTGAGAGATTTTCCCAAGTTCACAAAGCAGGTAAATAGCAGAAGTAACTTCTTGAGCTATTTTTTGGAGCAGCTCATACATTTTTTTAAAGATAAGTCCACAATTTAGTTACACAGTATTTCCAAGAAATGATTAGAAATTATACATTTACTGATTTGCATGAACTTGTCTGATGAGAATATTTAATAATTTTCCTTTAGATGTATTTGTCACATATTCACAATCTTAATTCACAAGAATTGCAGTGACCTAAATATAATGATTGTTCAGTTCTTTGCATATGGCTTTTAATATTCTTTTGTGTATTTGTTATTGCCATTGTACTTTTTTAAGCCACAAGAAGTTGTTAGCACTCAATTTAGGCTCCTTATTACCATTGGGTTTTGCTAAGCATCAGATAATAACCCAAAGATTAAAAACCTTACTTTAAAAATTCGAGCCTTTATTATGCATTTTCCAACACATACTTTAAAGTAGCAGTGGTACGTTCAAATGATAGGGGCTGCTTCGTGTGTTTTGCTTTCATTATTTTTCTCTGTATTTATAATTACACCAAGCTCCAATATATTTTTAATAACTTAAAAAAGTCGTTGCAAAGGCACAAAAAATAGAATGGCAGAGATTTGTAGCATAATAGAATTAATTTCAGTGTCCTTTTCATATGGCTCATAACAGTTGCCAGGTTTAATCACAGCTATCCATCCCCAAGGAACTATTTGGTTTGCAACAATTTTAGATATGAAAGTTCTTTGACCTGAATGCTTGGCGTCCTGGAGTGGGGAAAAATGAGGGTTATAAGTAAAAATGATATCATCATTTAAAATATTTAAAATAAAAAATGTATATACTTTGAAATCACTAAAAAGCATATTCATAAAAATTTTAAGGGGTGTGTGTGCATGTGTGCGTATGTTGGGAAGAGGGAGCTTGTTTTGTTGCTCATTTTTCTCCTGAACAGGTGTGAAGAACATGCTTTGCCAGCGGGAGCCTGGGTGATTCATTAATTTCTTCTCACCTCATGCAAGGGAGCTTTCTCTCACACCTGAGGAGCTTATACTCTGACCCACTCTGACTTATCTAAGGCCAGGGAATCCACCTTCAAAATAGCAACAGAGGGCATGTGTGTAGTCCGCACCCCTCTTCCCCCTGGGTTATGTGGTCTCCAGCACTTTACCCATTTAAAGGGGCAAGACACATTAAAAATAAAGAATTTGTATCCAGACAAAACTCCATTTGAGTCCCAGGTCTACTACTGGTAGTTTTGTTAAATTGTGGAAGTTACTTTACTGCTGTGAGCATTAGTTGTTTCATCTGAAAAATGTAATTAGTGGTCTCTGTCTTGAGGGACGGTTTGGGAATGTGAAATCATGACATACACAGTGTATGGGACACAGAAAGCTTTTGATATATGGAAGCTATTTGTATAGATGTTACTGTCTTTGACTTTTCCATTAAATTCCAGTCAGTCGGGATTGTGGATGTCCTTTTATGTAAGGTGGAACTAATAGGGTCCAACTTGCTTGGGAATATTGCTTCAAAAAGAAAAAAGTGATATGTCCAGAGTAGGGTCCACACAGGAAAACAAATTTGGCCTCTTCTTACCATATTGAGAGAATCAAAGATTTATTATTTAAATTGGAGTATAATTTATGTAGAATAAATTGCACAAATCTTAAGTATACAGCTTAGTAAATATTTACATATAAATGTACCTGTTTCATCTGTACCCAGATCAAAATAGAGAAAACATTTTCAGTACTCTGGAAAGATTCCCTCCTGCCTTTTTGCAGTCAGTGGCCTCCACTGTGCTCGGAGATAATCAGTAATCTGACTTTTATAACTATAGATTAATTATGTCTGTTCTTAAACATCATATAAAGAGAATCATATAGTATGTCTTTCCGGTCTGGCTTCTTTTGCTCAGTATAATGTTTTTGAGATTCAACCGTATATTAGTAGTTCATTTCTTTCTCCTCTGAATAGATATTTGGGTTGTTTCCAGCTCTTGACTATTATGAAAAATATCTATCAATCTTTTATAAGTATTTTTGAGGACATAACCTCTCATTTCTTTTGACTATATACATAGAATTGGTAGGTCATAAAGGAAGCATGTGCTTAAAATCGTTAGAAAATACCAAGTGTTTTCCAAAGCGATGTTCCAACTCTTACTCTCCATGGAAGTATATGCAAGTTCTAGGGCCCCACATTCTTACCAAAACTTGCATTGTCAGTCTTCCTAATTTTACCCTTTTTAAAAATTTTCTGATAGCTTCTTATTGAGTGTTTAATAAGTATCTTCCTGAATACCCATCAAGTTGAATATATTTTCATATGCTAGTCATTCAGATATCTTCTTTTGTCAATTGTCTATTGATAGAACCAAAGAATTACTGACCAGTTGCATTTTTGGGGAGTCCTTGTGTGTTGACGATAGATAAGTATTTTTCTTAGAAGTAATCAGTTTTTAAAAAACACTAAAACAATACAAATATACTTTAATTTTCTAGACGAAAGCTAATTGGTTGTAAAGACCAATGTCTTCCTTTAAGAAAAAGACACAGTGGTCTCCTTCAGTTGGTTCCCAAAAGATCCTGTAATAAGATGTTCCTACTGCTCACAGCCTGTTGGAACATAGACATCACTGGGGAATGCTTTATTGCTAGCCTCTGTTTTGTGCCTGGGGCTGGATGGCTGCTCGCACATAGAAGATATGATTAGGCATTTTCGCAGAAGACAGCTCAGAAGGGAGCTGACAGCTTCCCTTGTGTCTGTTGCTCCACTGAGGTGTTCAGAGGCCCTCGGGGTGACATCCGGTGAAAAGAGTGGTTTAAGCAGAAAGTGTCTGGATGGCTATTATTTGGTGGCTGTTATTGAAAACGCACTTTGGCAGGCAGAATGTCATAAGCAAAAATGAACACATGGCACATAGGATTTTAAAATTAGAAGGGGCCCTAGAGATGATCTAGCCTAAACATCTCATTTTATGAATGAGGAAATCAAGGCTTAGTATGATACTGGACTGTCTGGAGCTTGCAATGCTAGTCAATGTAGGAGCTAGATTTTTTTTTTTTTTAGAGATTATATTTATTTATTTGAGAGAGAGAGAGCACAGCAGGGAGAGCAGCAGGCAGAGGGAGAGGGAGAGGGAGAGGGAGAAGCAGGCTCACCCAGCAGGGAGCCGGATGCAGGGCTCGATCCCAGGGATCCCTGGGATCATGACCTGAGCTGAAGGCTCAGGTGCCACCCAGGTGCCCCAGGAGCTAGATTTTTTTATAGTCTTCATAAGAATTAGATTATCTGGAGTAAAATTAGATTGAATGCAAGGACGTGGGGTAAACTTTTCTTTATTTAAGAGGTCTTACTAACTCTTACCACTGCTCTTTATTATACTCCCCTGAGCTCCTTCTAGTGGGAATCTGCTGTGTTATTCTTCTGTTCCCCAGCACATGCATAAAGCCTTGCCTGGGGTCTGAGCCCCTTTTCCTAAGAAGGAAACTATGAAAAGCAGGCGGCAAGTAAGCAGCAACTTGAGTAAGTGGAATTGAAGAGTAAGTCACAGAATTATGCCTGAAGAAAAAGTTCATGATCAAGCTGAAGAAGTTTCTCTCAAATTTGGTAAAAGTCAAGAGCCTTGATGTACATTTCAATGTATTGAGCAAGTAATGGGAAATTCAACAAAATGTTGCCCTTTATGATCTCATAGATCAGTAAGCCTGGAGGCAGGGACTTTCCAGGTTTGGGTAACTTAGTGGATCAATGGCATCGACAAGGACCCAGACATCTGCCATCACTCCATATGAAATCCTCAGCCGACTGGCTTGCCCTGTGGTAGATTGGGGAGATGTGCTACCCAGGTCTTTCTTCAAGAAAGCGCTTGCTATGAGGTGACCTTCAGAACCTGTCTGCCATCATCTGTCCACTCCTTCAGTAACCTAGGCCTCAGCTAAAGAGAGCTGCCTCATTTTTCAGATATCTGAGTAAAGTGAGGGTGTAAGGAAACCGCAATTTCAGCCTAAAGCAGGAAAACTTCTAGGGTATTATTGGTCTAGAGCTCTTCGTGTGGTTGGCTGGAGCTTTGCAGGGATGGCATCACAGTTCACTTCTGCCTTGCCCTAATCCTGCTCCTTCCCATTTTCTCCCACAGGTCTTGACCCCATCAAACACATTGTACTTTAATCTCTCTGCGTGTATGTGTGTGTGTGCATAAAGATTTTATATATTCTAAATTATTTTCTCAGGTTATGTTCTCAGATGTAGAATTACTGGATTAAAGAGTATGCCATTTTAAAGGCTTTTTGATTTTACAGCTTACAATTGAGATACAACTGATATGCAAATGATGTAATTGAAATACAACTGATACACAAAAATTATAGATATTTATACATTTTGGTGAGTTTGGACAAATGCATATACTCGTGATATCATCATCACAATATATTCATCACTGTCAATAGATTCCTTGCGTCCCTTTGTTTTTTGTGAGTTTGTGGTTAGATCATTTAACATCAGATGTACTGTCTTAAATTTTTAAATGCATATCACCATTAACTACAGGCACTATGTTGTACAGATCTCTAGAATTTATTCATCTCCTATAACTGTAGCCTTAATACCATTGAACAGTAAGTCCCCATTTTCTCCTCTCCCTTTCCTCTAGAAACCACTATTTCATTATGTGCTTCTGTAGGTCTGACTGTTTTAGATATCTCATAAAGGTGGACTCGTACAGCATTTATCTATCTGTGACTGACTTATTTCACTTAGCATCAGGTCTTCCAGGGTCACTCATATTGTCACAAATGGTAGGATTTCCCCCTTTTTCAAGGTTAAGTAATATCCCAACCTCTGTCTTAATATCTGCTTCTGCCATATCCAGTTCACCATAGCTTCTAATGCTGGGGCTCCTTCCTAGGATTGCTGTCCCAACTCCAGGTGGCAGAAGTTGGTAGAAAGGTAGAAAAGAACATACCTCTCTTGAATCCCATTTAAAAAGTCTGGAAATCCATCCTGGAACCACTCAGCAGATTTTGTCTCATTTTTATTGGCTGTCATTGTATCACACGCCAATGCCAAAAACAATCACTGAGGAAGGTGAATGAGACCATCATTATTGGTTTAGACCAGTCAAAACTTACCCCTTGGGACGTGGGTTGTGGCCCAGCTTCTCATTTAGACCAAGACTGTACTGAGGACAGCAAATAAAATTTCAGCTCTGAAGAAAAAAGACAGGGAGTAGGTGGGAGGGAGGAGGATAGGCAATAAGACTTGCCTTGGTATACAATCAAAAGTGGCCAGGAATCTTATGGCTGAGAGGGATGTGTGAGACTTATGAAAGGCAAAGGGAGAAGCAGTTTTATTGTATTGGAACATGTACATGGCATGGCCTTAAAAGAAGGACACAAAATAATTTGGCCAAAGAATACTTGCTGAATAAGAGAGAACAGGTGTATTTCTTTTTTTATGTATTGGTCCCTTTTGGGTAGTGGTCTTAAATCTGCCTTTCTAAATTGTGATTCCACCACAAAACTACACATATGATACTTTAATGGACATGTGCACATTTTAATAAAGTCACACCAAATTTGTAAGAAATAAGGCCTATCCCTATAGACATTTTCCCCTTTCAGCCTGGCACTTATAAAATAAATTCTATAAGTACATGAATCACAAAGTTACTTATTTCAGGATTTCAGAATAGAAATTTACATGAGAAAATAAATATAGCTGTAATAATTAAAAATGAATTACTGAATTTTAATTTCTCTTGATAAAAATGTGATTTTTTTCATAGATAACATGAATAAAGACATGTATGTCTATAAAACAGTAAGAAAATTAACTTTTATAGTTAAAATGTAAATATATTGAATTTACAGATTATTTGAATTTACATTTTAACAAGTTAACATGAATAATATTAATAATAACACATGCATCATTAATTTGCCTGCTTTTGACTTGATATATAAAATCATTTCATCTTTACAAAGATATCCTAACATTCTTCTTCCTGAAAAGCAATGCGAATATACATGCACTAATCACCCTGCTTTCATCTATTTCTGCCCTTTTTCCTTATTAGCTTTTTACCCATGGATCAAATGAAAATCAGAAATATAAAGTCACAGCTAAGATGTGCAGTGATAATTTGCAAACTACTGTGAGGTGTGCCCATGGAGTTCTGTCCCTAGAATGGATGAATGAGACAAACTGTGTAATTGTAGCTGGCAGTTGCTACAACTCTACCCTTTCTATACCAGTTCAAAAAGCATACTAAGATGCAAATGTGTGAGAGAGGTAATATTCCAAGACAAATCTTGAATCAGGACTGATGTGTATAAATACCAGCCTTCACAAATGTTTTACGTTGACCACTACTGATTATAAAATATTAGTGACCTACCTCTCAATATTTAGTTGGGAGTTGAGAACTGAAGTCATACTTAGAACACAGAATAGTTTATTTAACTCTAGGGCACCTCTTATTTTAGTGTTTTTTTTTTCTTTTTTAAATTGAGATGAAATTCTCGTAAGATAAAACGAACGATTTTCAAGTGCACAATTTAGTGGCATTAGTGCATTCAAGATGTGAAACTGCTGTCTCTAAGGGATTCTGAATCATTTTCACCACCCCAGAGTTTTAGTATTCTTCTGATCTCTTGTGCTGCTAAATTTTACATAAATCTTGTCTTAGATAATGGAGGGGCAGTATGTAGAGACCATTTAGGAATGATGCTCTAGTAGAAAGTGGGTATATCCACCTTCTAGGAAAGTGGTAGATTTGGAAAAAGGCTACTCCATTATTTCATTTGTTTGGCAAATTGATAAACATTGATGAACATTATTCCATCTGTTTGGCAAATTGATAAACACTGATAAACACAGTCATTCAGTCATCGACTTTGGGTATTTAGACAACTGAAATGAATGTTGCAGTGCACACATGCACACTCACACATGCCATCAGACATGTCTACTGCTAAAATGTGGAAGTATTTGTTCTAATCATTAGACTAGCAAGTAGCAGGATAGATGGAAATTTTTGTACAGTCTTAAAATAAAGATTATTTCATTTTGTTGTGCCATAGCACTTCAAAGATGGCTTTTCCATAGGTTAAGTTGTCAGTCATTGATCCAGAATGACTGCTCAGCTATCTCCATGGCATCCACCATCTGTCAGTGGATCCGGCTTTTGAGATGTTAGGTTGATGGTTGTTGAAAGACAAGAAGAATCTGTTGTGACTAACTGTTCGTCTCCTTTTCTTCTGGGACAGATATTCCCATAAATGGGTGAGAGCTCTTGTAAGTAAATTGCAGAAGTTCAGTGGAGGAAAACCTCTGTGCTGTGTGTTTTTCTACTTAGGTTACATTCTTATTTATTTACAGTATGAATTTATTTGCAGCCCTGATCTCTTTTAAGTTCCACTGTTATCCTTCTTGTGTTACAGTTGCTTGAAAATCTTTGTAGTAAACCAGAGAAATATTTGTGAAAAACTATTTGTGGATACTCTTTGTGGAGAATGAAAGGAAAGTGTTACTGGATGGGAATCTTTACATTTAACCCGAATGTTAGATCTGTCAATGTATGAAAAATACTAAAGAGGAGGATGCTTTCAAAGATTCAAAACATACCAACAATAAAGGAAAAACTTAAAAAAATTGAGGAAATAAAATTTTTAAAAATAAGAAAACCCCAAACTTCTATAAAAGAAACAGAATAAGCAAAATGAAAAAGAAATACATAGGATGAAAATCAAGGGTACATATAAAGGAAATTACACATGAATGTAGAAAACAAAAGCTATTCAACAGGTGACTGTCCTAAGAGGAATCTTAGTACTCAAATAAACCCAAGAAACTCAAGATCACTAGTAAAGGAATGTATGCAAATCAAATCCCAAATCAAATAATTAACACCATTTCAGACTGACAAAGTTGAAAAAGACTCAAATACCAAATGTTGGAGAAGTAGGGAAATACCAACTCATATTATGATGTTATGGGTTGTAATATCAGTTGGTTATATTTAACCAACTCAGAGATTAATTTGATAATATCAAATATGATTGAATGTTGACATCCTCAGTTATTATTCTCCTGGCTATAATTCAGGGAAACCTAATATAGATCACCAGGAAACACAAAAGGATGTATATTCCAGAATTATGAGCAGCATCAATATTTTAGAGAGAACTTAAATGTCAACCATATGAGTGATAATAGCATTCCGCTTTTAAAAGTAGGCAAGATTAAATATTATGAAGGGCTTTGTGCTGAGATAAAGAAGAGATTGAATACAATTAAAACTTATGTATAAGGAGAGCGATTATCAGGAAGGAGTGAAAAGAAAGGGAAAAGGTGGTCCAAATTGTGAAATCAGGGCCATAAATATTAATTGCTTAAACTTTTCAATTAAAACAGAGTGACTACTGGCCTCCTGGGTGGCTCAGTCAGTTAGTGTAAAGTGTCTTAGTGAAGGCTCAGTGTCTGCTATCAGCTCAGATCATGATCCCAGGGTCCTGGGATCCCATCCAGCAACAGATTCCCTGCTCAGCGAGGAGTCTGCTTCTTCCTCTCCCTTTACCCCTCCCCCTCTGCTTGTGTGCTCACGCACGGGCTTGTCTCTCTCTCTCTCTCAAATAAATAAAAGCTTTAAAAACAAACAAACAGGGGTGCCTGGGTGGCTCAGTGGGTTAAAGCCTCTGCCTTCAGCTCGGGTCATGATCCCAGCGTCCTGGGATGGAGCCCCACATTGGGCTCTCTGCTCAGCAGGGAGCCTGTTTCCCCCTCTCTCTGTCTCTGTCTCTGCCTCTCTGCCTACTTATGATCTCTGTCTATCAAATAAATAAATAAAATCTTTAAAACAAACAAACAAAAAAACCCCACAGTGACTACCAAACTGGATTTTAAAAAGTAGAGAAACAAAAGTAGAACATCAAAAAGCCCCCCACCTTTTTTTTTTTTTTTTTTTTTTTTGCTATTTGTATGAACCATGCTTTAAACATAAGACTATAGGACAGTAGAAAATTAATTTGAAAACCAGAGTGTTTCTGGAGGGTTAGTGTTGGCTGAATATCTTTCTGTATGCTTTTCCTGCTTTTCTGCAACTTAAATTTAAGGTCTAGGTCTTAGAAACAGCATGGATTTGTGTTTGGGTGGTCACCAAGAGTAGACAGACATTCCAGACACAAAAGCACTTCATAACATCTCCATCACTGGGAAGTTTTTATGCATAGATGTAATAATGTATATAGCTTCAATATGCAAAGGAACATAATAAAATAAATATAATGCATATCTCTCAGAGACGATAAAATAAGCACATATGAATAACAAGAAGAATATATATCATTTGAGCAATACAATCAGCAATTGATACACAGGACATCATACCCAACAGCTGCAGAACACACATTCTTTTCAAGCACATATTTGAACATTTATAAGCATTGGCTGTGGGCTTAGCCAGAGAGCAAGTTGCAATGAGTTTCTTAAAATATTACAGCATAGGGATGCCTGGGTGGCTCAGTGGGTTAAGCCTCTGCCTTCAGCTCAGGTCATGATCTCAGGGTTCTGGGATGGAGTCCCACATTGGACTCTCTGCTCAGTGGGGAGCCTGCTTCCCCCTCTCTCTCTGCCTGCCTCTCTGCCTACTTGTGATCTCTCTCTCTGTCAAATAAATAAGTAAAGTCTTTAAAAAAAATTACAGCATACAAACTATATTCTTTGATAATTGTGAATATGATAATCAACACCAAAATGACACTGGAAAATTTCCAAATAATCATTTCTAAATAACCCATAGGTCAAAGAAGAAGACAAAATGGAAATTAGAACACATTTGAAATGAATAATAATATCCGGTATGAAATCATGTGAGATATAAACCATAAGTGTATATATTAGAAAAACTTGCTGAATACTAATGTTCTAAGATCCAGCTCAAAAATTTAGCAAAAGAATAACAATTAAAATCTGAAAAAGAAAGAAAAAAGAAAAAAGCATTAACCAGAAATCAATGAAATGAAGAACACAATACAATTTACAAAACCCAAATTCACTTTTTTGCAAAGGACAAATAACTTGGAAAAACTTGGCAAGACTGATCAAGAAAGAAAGCACAAATAAATGATATTGCATAAATACATTAATATATTTTGGACAAATTCTTAGAAAAACACAACTCACTAAACCTGACATAAGAAGATATATGGGAAATCTGAATTGTCCTATAGCAATTAAAAATTATTAAAGACCCTCCTACAAAGAAAAATCTAGACTTAGATTGCTTCATTTGTGAATTTTTCCAAACATTTAAGGAAGAATTACCACAACTCTTCCAGAGAATGAAAGACGATGAAACCACTTCCTAATTTATTTTTTTTTTGAGGCCACCAGAAGATGGTCATGAAATACTATTGAGAAAATTTCATGAAAGAAAAATTATAGTCCGTCTTTCTCATCTACATGGATGGAAAAATCCTAAACAAAAATATTAAGACTATAAATCTAGTGTGACATAAAAAGGCCAGTATATTATATATTTGGTTTATACTAGGAATATAGCAGTAGTTTATTTGAAAATGAATTGATATAATTCACATTTACAGTAAAAGACAAATTACATAATTTCAATAAATGTAGGAAAAGCATTTGATAAAATTCAGCAGCCATTGATTGTTCAATAAAAATCTTAGGACCAGAAGGATACATTCTTTTTTTTTTTTTTTAAAGATTTTATTTATTTATTTGACAGAGAGAGAGAGATCACAAGTAGGCAGAGAGGCAGGCAGACAGAGAGGGGGAAGCAGGCTCCCTGCTGGCAGAGAGCCTGATGTGGGGCTCGATCCCAGGACCCCAAGATCATGACCTGAGCTGAAGTCAGAGGCTTTAACCAGGCACCCCTGAAGGATACATTCTTAATCTGATAAATGACATCTTTAAAATTTTAGAGCAGTTGCCATACTTAATAGTACAATTTTAAAGCTTTCTCCCCTGATATTTGGAGGAAGACAATATTTGATATAATTCTTTTTATTGAATGCTGTATTAAGTATTCTATTAAGCACAATTTTCCATTAAAAATAAATAAAACTTGCAAGAACTAGAGTGGAAAAAGTGATGATGTTATTTGTAGAAAACATAATTGTGTATCTAGAGAGTCCAAAAGAATCTACAGCTTAAATGTTACAATTATTAAGTAAATTAAGTAAGGTTTCTGGATACAGTAGGAAAACTTTGAAAAATCAATATTACTATTATGTAGTATCAACAAACAACTAGAAAATTAAATTTTAAAATTATAATTTAAGGTTGTATTAAAACATCAAATATCTAAAAATCTAACAAAGCATGTTTAAGAACTCCACACAGAAACTATAATAATTGAGAAAAAAATAAAGCAGGCAAGTAAATTGAGGAATATAGCTTGTTCATGATTTGAAACACTCAATGTATGTTAAGCTACCCATTCTTCTCTCAAAGTGTCTAAAGATAAAATGCATTGTTAATCAAAATTCAGTAGGTTTTTATAAAAAATAACAAATTTGATCCTAATCTTGTGTTGAGAAATTCAAGGGGCCAAGATAATCTTCAAAAGACAAAGTTGGCTGATTTTTTTTTCTACTGATCATCAAGTCTTACTACTAAATCATAGTAATTATGAACATGATATTGGTACAAGTATAGATAAAAAGAACAATAGCAGGGATTAGAAAGCATGGAAGCAGATTTTCACAATCATGAATAATTTATTTATGGGAAAATGGCACTTTTGGACAGCATTTACTGTAAGGTTGATGTAACTTCCAAATGAAGAAAAAGATGTTGACTTCAAACATCATGCACAAATACCTGTCCCCACATACATACAATTTTGAAGAAAATAAATACAGGTCCAAAAATGTGTGATTCTATTCATATAAAATTTAAAAATTACTTAGAAGGGGCGCCTGGGTGGCTCAGTGGGTTAAAGCCTCTGCCTTCGGCTCAGGTCATGATCCCAGGGTCCTGGGATAGAGCCCCACATCAGGCTCCCTGCTCAGCAGGGAGCCTGCTTTCTCTTCTCTCTCTCTGCCTGCCTCTCTGCTTACTTGTAATCTCTGTCTGTCAAATAAATAAATAAATAAAATCTTAAAAAAAATTACTTAGAAACCTTCTATGACATCAGAGGGGTCAGGGTAGTCATTGCTATGGTGAAGGAATGAGGAAATATACCCGAAAAGTGCTTCTGGGTACTGCTGGGGTTTAATTTCTGGAGGTTGGTGGTGGTTACATGGGCTTGTTCATTTTATGGAATGTCATTTAGCTATGTTTTTGGTTAGCATTCTTTTCTTTTGGTGTGCTATACTTCAATAAAAAAAAATTATTTCAAGATACGGTTAATAGATATTAACATTTGTCAACTATGTGTGTCTGATAAGTAGGTGTATGCTTTATTCCTTGCACTTTTCTTCATTTCTAAAATAATTCTTAATTTATAAATAATAAAAATAAAGCAAAACAAAACCATTGGTAAGCAATCTTTCTCTTGAAAGGATTGAGCCTTAGTATACAGATAGACTTTTCCTAGTGTCAGTAATCAATTTATGAATTCAATGAATTAACTTAAGAGTTTAATCTTCCATTTTCCTGTTCTGCCCACTGCCTCTCTCACCCTCTTAAAATTAACCATCAAACTATTTTTTGATTATATATATATATATCTATATGTCAGTATCTATATCTTTTTTTCCCATAAAATTATAGCCTTTGTGGAATGTTCATGCTCAGCACTTTCTGGGAAATAGAGTATTCTCTGAGCTAATGAAAAATCCAAGCATCTTAACTCCTGTGTCTTCTCCCAGAAAGCTGTTCATCAATGAGCTAAGAATCGAAGGGCCACAGGATAGTAACACTTAAAGTTTTTTCTTAATATCATAAAGGAGTTACATATTTATTACATGAAAAGATAATTATCCATATTCTCAGATAGTCTACCCATCTCTTCTTATATGCTGATTTTGTAAAGAAAAGCTAATTATAAAATTATAGTACTCTATGTAAATAGTTTTATAATCTGCTTTTTCCCCTTAACAAAGCGTGAACATTTTCATGTAATTCTATTTGATGGTATTCTTTAATCAGATGTTCTAGGATCTTTAAAAATACAATGAATGCATAGAATGTAAGGACCATCATCCTTATAATTCAATTATTTACCCAATACTCGTGAGTATTGCTTTCTTGGGTGCTAGCGTAGAGTGTTCACTGTTAAACTGTGTATTTTCATTTTTCTTGTAAAACAGGCCCAACTGTGCACCCAAGCTTGGATCCCCGTTCCATTTTAAAGAAATGCCCTTAACCTCTGAAACAGAGAGTGACCCTAACCAGTCCAGATGGGACAGTGCTTTCTCTGAGGAGGTTGCATGATGAGGGACTCTTGAGAAATCTCCAGTCCAGGGTTGCTGCCCCATTTCTATTTCTGAAGTTACCTTTTCTCCTCCTGTCTACTGAACTCAGAGTGGATTTTTATTTCCCTTTTATCCCTCGGCACATAAAATCATGATCAGAGTTACTCTAAGACTTACTTATATGGACTTGGGAAAACTAAGCTCACTTCTTTCCAAACCTAATTATAGGAACAAACAATATTCCAAAGCCATTTTTTGGCTGTCTTTCACTTAGTTTCTCTATTTCCATTTTTAGTGTAACTTTAGAAGTCTTTAGAAATACTAATTACATTCTTTGTGCTTAGCTTGACAGAAGAATGGGTAAACTGTTTATTAATACCACATTATTTTATGGTTATAATATACATGTTTAAATTGTCATTTTAAGCTAGCTTGTGCATCAACCCAAAGATCTTTATTTTTAAGATTTTATTTATTTATTTGAGAGAGAGACAGAGAGACAGAGATAGAGCACAATGAAGGAGAGGGAGAGAGGGAGAAGCAGACTCCCTGCTGTGCAAAGAGCTTGATCCAGGGCTTGATCCCAGGACCTGGGGATCCCAACTTGAGCCAAATGCAGCTGCTTAACCGACTGAGCCACCCAGGTGCTCCAACCCAAAGATCTTGATGTGCTGCTTCAAAGTATATCATCTGCCTTAAATTCAAGCATAATTTGGAAGTCCCCTCTGGTAAATGTACAAAAACCTATTTAGAGGACTGTAACCAGAAAAAAGTTTTTGTAATTGAGCTACAAAGAGAATTATCTATGGACTTACACTCTCAACTTACTTTTTTCTTCTTGCTAGATTGAGTCTGTAGGTACTTTAAATGAAATAATCAGAAATTAAATACATATAAAGAAACTTCTGACCCAATGTATATACAATTCATAATAAACCACTAGAACATAATGGAATTTACTGATTAAATAGTAAAGACAATGTTTTAGTTTATAACATTCTTTGGAAGAAATAATACTTTTTTAAAGAAGTTCAAAATGATCTGAAATGCTGCTGTTCCTTTCTGGCAAAGATGGGATGTCTAAGTGAATTCTGGCAATTGGCTTTAGGGACTTCAAAGCTTCATTTTATCCATGAAGTGCTTCATTATTAATGCCCTGATGTAGCTGGTAATGTTTAGTCTAATTGGATTTAAATAGCTTATTGTAGGAAGTCTTCATTTGAAGTTATTTTTACAGCCTCAGTGATAATATCTTGAGTTACTTACTGACTGTTTTCCTAAGAATCTTTGCCAGGAGACAAACATTGTCAGCTGAATAGTTGTATCTGATCATCAGTTAATGATGGGATAGATTAATCTAGTAACTTTACTCATAATAATGATCCTAATTTTTCCTGAGTATATAAACATCAGAGAGATTTAGTTCATTTTAGTTGTTTAATCATAAGATGATAGGCTAGCCCTGTAAGGTTCGGGTAGAGAGAAAGGGCTGCTAGTAAATCTACCTCTATCTCCACAAGAATCTCAATACCCTTGATCCTGCCCCACTGGAGCAAGACTAAACAGGGACTGCTGGGAAACCAGATGATTGGGACAGGATCACTGTATTCCACAGCTTACAGTCATTCACAAGGAAAAGTGAGTGACATCTATGTATGTATGTATGTATGTATCTACCTACCTACCTACCTACATACCTATCTATCCATCCATCTATCTATCCATCCATCTATCTATCCATCCATTTATCTTACATGGAGTCTCACTGTGAGCTAATCATTGTTCTAAGTGCTTTGAAATATTAACTCACTGATGAAGAAGCAACATTCATAACGAGGTAAACTCTGTTTTGTATTTATGGCTTAAAAAGAAAGACCAGTGGTAACATCATAAAACAAAACCAAGCTATAGCCACAACATCATGAATTATGAAAGGCAAGCAGACATGGGAGGTTAGACCTAATAGAGATTCCCTTCAACCAATCTTGACTGGGAGATGGGCTTTCTCCTATGAGCATGGTAGATTGTGTCTGTCAAAGGACTAGACAGCCTCAGGGAATAACTGATCAGGAGCAACTAGGAAAGTCAGAAGAATGGATAAACCCAAATTTTTCTACTTTGCTCTATTGATTAAATCATTTTACAGGTGTCATGGAATTCACTGGTTATTTTGGAAAGTCCCTGTGGTATTTAATAGAAATCAACAGACTGTCTGTTGTTCACTTTTTAAAAGAATACAACATGGGCCCCAATTCCACAGACGCCCTAAAGTTACAGTTGGAATCAGTGATGATTTCACTGTTACCAGCTTTCTTATCTTCAATCTCTAATGTGTTTTTATTTTCCTTCCTAATGATCTACCTTGACTTTTACCTCCCGAGCCACTGGAAGGGATAGATTCCCTTAAGCATTTTGAAATAGAGTGGAAATTACTTCACTGCAATGGCCAGCAACTATCTCAGAGACTAGGAGGCTGTCAGGATCACTAGACAACACCTGGAGTTATCGTAAGCACATCAATTCTGAAAAATCAGGTTTAGAAGAAACAATCTCTTTAACAGATTATTCTAATAGTCACCACCAGCAATATTATTTTTCTGCATTCAGATGAGATTTTTAGAAGTAGTAGTATAAATCTAAATAATAGCTAAAATACTTTAAAAAGGAAATGAGTCCAAAAGCAGAATTATCTTATGTACTCTAAGACTGAAAATCAATTTCTAGAATAGTGCTGTCCAGTGGAACTTACTGTGATGATGGAAATGTTCTGTTATCTCTACTGTCTAATATAGCCACTGGCCACATGTCACTGTTGAGCAACTGATATGTGGCTAATGGGATTGAGAAAATGAATTTTTAAATTACATTTAAATGTAAGTTTGATTTAAATGTAATTTAAGTGTAAATATGTGCCACATGAGCCAAGTAGTTACTGTATTAGGGCAGTTCTAATTCCTTTTCTAAAATTCTAAATAAAAATTGTGTATGACGGGGCGCCTGGGTGGCTCAGTGGATTAAGCTGCTGCCTTCGGCTCAGGTCATGATCTCAAGGTCCTGGGATCGAGCCCCGCATCGGGCTCTCTGCTCAGCAGGGAGCCTGCTTCTCTCTCTCTCTCTCTCTCTCTCTCTCTCTCTCTGCCTGCCTCTCTGTCTACTTGTGATCTCTCTCTGTCAAATAAATAAATAAAATCTTTAAAAGAAAATTGTGTATGATAAGAAAATTACACACTGAAGAAAAATTGTATGTATTTTACATTATACACTATATATCATCATGTAATTTATAAGAACTATTAAAAGGAAATATTTGGTTAAATACATGAATTTCCAAAATTACATTTGGCACTATGTTTTAGTATTTCAAATATTTTTCCTATTGACACTATGCATTTTTAGTTTTTTCAAGAAATGTGATTTTTGCTAAAAACATATAATTCTGGCAGTATTGAAACATTTTTAATTTGAGGTTTTATTCACTTGCTGAGAAGAGCATATATTTTTAAAGTTTCAGTGAGATACAATTTATCTACCATAAACTCATCTATTTAGTGTAAAATGCAGTGTTTTTTTAGTGTACTTGAGTTGTGCAACCACCATCATAATCTAAATTCAGAACATTTTCAGCACCTACAAAAGAAACCTTATTCCTATTAGCAGTCATTCCCCATTTCGTCCCCAGCCCCTTGCAACATCTTTCTCTATTGATCTGCTTATTCTAGATAATTGATAGGAATTGGAATTATATACTATGTAGTAATTTGTGACTTCCACTGGGAGATGTATTTCTTCACCCCAAGAACCTCTTTCTTTGTCTGAAACAAAATAAGTATTAATAGTTTAAAAATGATAAATTTCACTTATAGAAATGTTATAAGATCCTAGAAAAGAGAAGAAAAAAGTCCAACCAATCTTAATAGGGAAGTAGTATAATTAATACAACATCTACAAAATCAGTACCAGAAACCTAGTCCATAAAGTACTTAGTCTTTCTTCTGTCTACATTCATTATACTTGAAGGTGCCCAGTGTAGACACAATGACACAAGGAGTTGTCCTGGGAAACTGTAATCTTCTTGAGCATGCTATTGTTGTCGCTCAGGTTCTCTGTGCAGTCTATGCTCCTTTACAGATGCTGCCTGTTCCATCATGGGAGTTCAGAAAGACTGCATGGAGTATACTGAATGTTGTGGTTAGTGAGGGAAGGTATCCTCGTCTGATTTTCTAGTGGTTTACTCCTTAAAGGAAATACCAAGACAGATCTGTTTCTGTCCCAGTGTTTTATGGAGTTTTAAGTGAGTAGTTTCTTAAAACTTTTGCCTACTTCTTCCTTTTTCCCTCTTGCTTTGCCCTCACATGCATTCAGATAGGTGTACATTAAGGGGGACTAAAGGGTAAATGCCTCCCCCAGAATTGATGATCTGATCAGAATATCTCCTTTTTGCTGAGGAATAAAGCTGTACTACTGGATCAGTCCAACTTACTGTGTCCTGCTCATTCTTCCCTATAGTGAGTTTTTGTCTAGAAATTGCCTTAGTTCCTCATAAAGGTTGGTTTCCAGTAGGTCAGACTCCCCAGTTTGTCAGACATGTCCAGCTATTTTGGAACACCAGAAAAATGTGTAGTTAAACTAAAGTTGGGAAATCCATTAAATTTCTCTTTGTTGTGCGGTAGGATCTTTCAGTAGAGAACAGGGGTGGAAATCTGTGTGTGGAGCCATCTGTTGATAGGATCAACACACGAACCTTCTGCCATGCCAGATTTTGACTACTGTGGAATTCTCGTGTCATATAGATAGAGCTTTTCCCTTACATCGGGGATGGTAGTTTCCAATTCTCTAGTAATGCCAAAAACCATCATATCTAATATGATCTAATATCCAGTAAGCTGACTTCTTAAAAGTATTTTACAATTAGAACTAAATATAGTAAATGCTTATCTAGAAAGTTTATCTTGAAAAGGGCGTATGGAGGTGCCTGGTGCCTCAGTGGTTTAAACCTCTGTCTTTGGTTCACATCATGATCTCAGGGTCCTAGGACTGAGCCCCACATCGGGCTCTCTGCTCAGCGGGGAGCCTGTTTCCCTTCCTCTCTCTCTGCCTGCTGCTCTGCCTGCTTGTGATCTCTCTGTGTCAAATAAATAAATAAATCTTTAAAAAGAAAAGAAAAGGGCTGTCAGTGGCAGCAAGACAACTAGAAGGACGACTAAGCATTGTGGTAGGACGACTAAGCATTGTGGAAAACATTACAAGTCAAATGTTCAAAACATTCAGAGTTATTTGGTGCTTTATGACCCAGAAACTGGTTAACTGGTTTTTGCTTATAGTAATTACCAAATTCTGTCAAATGAATGGTTTGTGTGCCCAAAGGTACTTACTATGCTAAAAACATGATATAAACGGAGTGAAAAATTGCTCATTCTCGTCACTGACACCATGAAAAAAGAGAAAGATGAAGAGTTTGGACTTTCTTGAGAAGCTATGTAAGTCAGTATTTAAAATTTTTTATTTTATTTTTTTAAGCTTTATTTGACAGAGGGACAGAGAGAGGGAGTGAGTGCACAATCAGGGGGAGGCAGAGGGAGAAGCATATTCCCGGCAGAGGATGGAACCTGATGCAAGACTCCATCCCAGGACCCTGGGATCATGCCCTGAGCCGAAGGCAGATGCCTAACCAACTGAGCCACCCAGGCGCCGCCCCCCCTACAAAAAATATTTTAAAGGAGCCAATATAGATACAGACCTGAGAAGGAGAAAGGAAATCGCTTCCTTCAAGAGCCTTGGAATGTAGCAGACACCGTTTCCGACTTGAGGGCTTTTTTTTTTTTTTTAAGATTTTGGGAATATTAGAGGTTAGATTTTATTCACAATACTTTAATTATTTTGGTCTCTAACATTATTGTATGGACAGATGTGACCAGCATACAAAAGATGACTCTATTCTAGGGTTAGAGCAAGGCAAAGGACAGTAGCTGTTCTGGGCTGTGTCTTCCTGGGGGAATAAGGATGCTGATTTCAGGACAGAAATAGTTATTTCTCCTCTTTGAGAAACTTGATGTTTTCTAGACTAGTGTGTTATAAGAACTCTTCCCATTCTCCTTTCACTTCCTTTGTCCTCTAACTGTAAAGAATATATCAGGAGTAGAATTCAGAGATAGTCTTCTAACTATATATAGTTAGTATGGGGTGAGCCTTAAGCCTTCCTAAGTTCTTTCGATTATTTTTTTTTTTCATTCTACAAACATGTATTGAGTTTAGAAATTATTGGAAACAGGAGGAGGGTTAGTAAAACAGATCAGTGATAATGGATAGTTTGACACGGGGTAAAACAGAGGCAAAGTTTTCCTGTACCTTGGAACCATACACTCTTGGTTGGAGAAGAGGGACTTGAGATATTTTTTAAGAGAAACTGGTGCTTTTATAGGAGGAGTGGGCTAGTATGCTGTTGAAGGCTCTATTATGGTCTGTGAGTTCTGATATCAAAGCCAATTTTTTTTTAACCTAATGAATACTCTCCCCTCCCTGTGGCCCTGGGTGAATTCCAGCTTGAAAGCAAGAACAGTGTCTCTTGACCCATGATTTAGATTTGGGAGGCCACATTAGTATCCTGACAGACACTGACAATAAAACAAGACATTCTTAGTGTTCTGAAGGAAATGATGATCTGATAGTAGGCACTTCCAGGTAAACAATCACAACCTGGCATTATATGTAGTGATAGAGACTGTTTGGATTCTAAAGGGAGCCTAGTAAAGAATACAACTCTTTCAGTTTGGGGAGAGTGAAAAGTATAATCTAGTAGGTTTGACCTAGGTATTGAGGGATGAGTGGGAAATTTGCAGGTAGTAAGGAACAGAAAGGGAAAAGAGTTGTTGAAATAACACCTTGGGAGAAAGGTGTGCAGATAGGCCAAAACAAGCGACACTCTCCACTCCATCCCCCAACAAAAACAAAACAAACAAACAAACAAACAAAACCAACTTTCCATTTTTATAATCCTTGGGTTGATAAGACCTTTGCAATGTGAGTGGGAGCTGGGTTCTTACTTTCTTTTATGCTATTCTGTAAGTTGATGTATGTGCGATGCCAAATGGAGTTTGTGCTTGAAATTTCCTAATCCATTAATCTTCAGGTGTTTTTCACATTTTCCATTTGAGTGACTGCAGTAGATCCACTGACCCCTCAAAAGGTTGGTAATGCAGAGAGAAAACAGCAGACTCTCTGAATGATAAGTATTTATAGAAAAAGCAGTTCACTTAGAGTAATTGCTCAGTGAAGTTAGGGGGGAGGACATGTAGAATGAATGCCCATCATTTATTAGTTTAGAATTAAACCAAGTATAATCGATGGACAATGGATAGAGATCAGTTTTTAAAGTAAAACCTTTCACCCTAGTAATGCAAACCTCTGACACGAGGGCTGCTTCTGTGCTGAATCACTCAAACTGTGGCTCAACGCCCAAAACTCAATTTCTTTTGTTTGGTGCCCTCTAAAGCATGTTCTCTCTGAGACTCCACTTATCCTGGCAGAACTTTGCCTCATTGAATTTTGCTTGATTTGCTCTTCCTTTTTGAGTCTGATTAAAGTTTCCTACTCTTTCCAGCACCCATTTGTTTCTGCTTCAAGCGAGGAGCTTGCTTAGTTAGCTCGATTTGATTTCCCTTGTGGGTTTTCCCCCTGTATGTTTCTTTATTGCGGAAGCCCTTACAGATAGAAATGTGGCCTCTTGAGCAGATAATAACAGCTCTTGTTAACTAGCAGTACTAACCCCTCCATGGCTTTTATTACTCGCTGGGTACGGTTCTAAATGCTTTTCATAAATTAATTCCACCTTCACAAAAACTGGCAAGTATCATTATTCTTCCCATGTTGTAGATAAGAAAGGGAGGCCCAGAGAGAAGAAAGAGCTTGCCAAAAGCTCGCAGAATGGTAGCAGAGTTCTGCTTCCGTCCCAGGTGTCTGTGCTTCCAATAGTATACTCTGTAACCTGTCACTGAGAGCCAGGGACTTTGTGTGAATTTGCCTTCTTACTGCTCACACCCTCCTTGGAAGGAAGGTGGGTAGTTTAATCTTAATTTACCTATGAGAAAGCAAAAGTTCAAAAAGCTTATGTAACTAGCTCAAGTTACCCACTGGCTGAGATGTGTTTCAATTGCTGGGGTCTCTAACATAAAATTCCTTGCTCTTAACCACTGTGTTCAGCACTTTTGTTTTCCTCCCCAAAGCTGTGATCCTGGACCTCAGACACAGACCTCCCCTTTTTCCTTGCATGATCCTCACTTATGGCTTTAAATAGTTATCTGTACTCTGATAATTCCCAGGTCTGACATCTTCCCTGAGTTTCACTTCATGTATCGGGGGTTGTGTCAGGAAATGCTTTCTGTAAGACCCAGCTAATAAATACTTTAAGGTTTGTGGGTCATAGGATATGTCTCCAAAGGCGTGAGCAACTTGAGTGTAGGAATTGGATCTTGTTCATCCTATTGTCCCTGGTGCCTAGATCAAAATCTGGCAAACTGTGTTCTCGGAATTTGCTTGTTAGCTGAACTAATAAATGGATATAGAATATTATCCTTGAAAAGATGTTGCTGAAAACCTTGCTTATAGACACTGTTTGTTGACATACTCCTAATACACATTAGCTGCTCAGTGCAAGGGAAGTATTTCTCAAAACCCTGGTACCTCTGAAAGAAATAGGTTCTCTCTCCCTACTCTTAAATACAGTACTTTTGAAAAAAGTCATATAAAAATACAAGAGGCCATCATCACTGTTGGTATTAATTTTGATGTGCATGGTTGTTTAGAATAGTATTTAGAGCCAGACAAAGCTGGTATCAAATGGTAATGATTCCCATTCGTACTTTTATGACAATATGCAAATAATTTAAGCTCTTAGCCTCAGTTATAAAAGATGATGTGAAAGTTTTACAGCCTCTGTAAAAGGTGCATTATGTCATAAATTATATAAAAGATCATAAGGTTATTATGAAGATTAAGGAATATATGTTCTAAGTAATACAGTGTCATAAACTACTAGTTGCTCAATTAATGGAAGTTGGTGCTGTTGCTGTTCTCTTGTTAGCCACCATCTCGGTACAGGAAATCATAAACACTGTACCAATACACTGATGCTAGCCATGAAGAAGTTACTGTTCAAGGGGTTACTAGGAATGGAATATCTAATATCAGTGTGGTTGATATTGATTCATGACAAAGGCAGGGTTCTGACACTCTCTTCAAGAGAAGCCAGCTGAGATAATCAATCATAGGTACTTCCTGGGTCAGATGCTATGCTAACAATTAGGCCAAATGAAGAGGAACCCTCCACCTTGAGGAGCATGTCATCTAGTTAACGAGATGGTATACCAAAGGGAAGGAAAACAGTGTAGATTCTACTGTAATTGCTTGGTTAAAAAAAAAAAAAGTGTGGCCTAGCATTTTAGAAGACAAAGATAACCCATCTAGTAGTAGGATTTTCAGAGGCTCCCTTCCTTTTGTTATAACCCTCATCCTAGAAAACTATCCATTATTTTCTTAAATTAAATACTTAGAGAAGCATGGAAGATGATGCTAAGGAATATATTCCTCCTCAGTGTTCCTGGTGCCAAGCCCAGTGCCTGATATATACTCCATGTTCAATAAAATCAGTTGAATAAATAAATGAATGAATAAAACAGTGCTCAGCACAGAACATGGAAGGGATATAGGATTATAATAATATTGACAGATTCTTTGCCCTTCATATTACATATTTAACTTCATTATCCATAACTAATTCATGGAAAGGTAACTTCCTCAGCATCACCTTTATCATAGCATAAAAGCCTGAGGGACATTAGTGAAATTTTAAGCAAATTATCTTACCAAATCTTACCAAGAGCATGATGGTAGCTAAAATAAATATCTGGTTAGAGCCACTGATTCTTACTAGGTCCAAAGTTTCTTTCAAAAACAACAGGATTTCTTATTTCTAAAAATTTTCATTTAAACTTATTCATTAATACATACCATAATAAGAATCTCAAATACACAATTTAGTGATTCAACACTTCCATACAACACCCAGTGCTCATCACAAGTGCACTCCTTAATCCCCATCTCCTATTTAACCCATCCCCCACCCACCTCTCCTTTGGTAACTATCAGTTTTTTCTCTATAGTT
Organism: Enhydra lutris kenyoni; assembly: GCF_002288905.1. Taxonomy (NCBI): domain Eukaryota; kingdom Metazoa; phylum Chordata; class Mammalia; order Carnivora; family Mustelidae; genus Enhydra; species Enhydra lutris. The sequence continues at coordinate 6,876,930 of NW_019154123.1, forward strand.
AAGAATTCTTGGTTTGCTTCTCTTCCCTCCACCCCTCCCCCACTGTTGTGTTGGTTTTGTTTCTTAAATTCCACATACAAGTGAGATCAAATGGTATTTGTCTTTTTCTGACTTATTTCACTTAACGTAATACACTCTAGTTACATCCATGTCATTGCAAATGGCAAGGTTTCATTCTTTGATGGTTGAGTACCATTCTAGCGTGTGTGTGTGTACCATTTCTTCTTTTTCCATTTATCAGTTGATGGACCTTTGAGCTGTTATAATTTGCCTATTGTAGATAATGCCGCTATAAACATCAGAGTACATGTATCCCTTTAAAATGAGCATTTTTGTATTCTTTGAGTAAATACCCAGTAGTGCAATTGCTGGATCCTAGGGCAGTTCTATTTTTAAACTTTTGAGGAATGTTCACACTTTTTTCCCACAGTGACTGTACCAGTTTGCATTCCCACCAACAGTGTAAGAGGGTTCCCCTTTCTCTGCATACTCAACAACATTTGCTGTTTCTTAAGTTAATTTTAACCATTCTGAGAGGTGTGAGGTGATCATTGTAGCTTTGATTTATATTTCCCTAATGATGAGTGTTTTGGGGCATCTTTTCATGTGTCTGTTGGTCATCTGTGTGTCTTCTTTGGAAAAATGTCTCTTCATGTTTCCTGCCCATTTTTTAACAGGATTATTTGTTTTTGTCTTTTTTTTTAATCAGACATGTCATTGCAAATATCTTCTCCCATTCTGTAGGTTGCCTTTTAGCTCTGTTGTTTCCTTTGCTCTGCAAAAGATTTTTATCTTGATGAAATCCTAATAGTTCACTTTGCTTTTGTTTTCCTTGTCTCAGGTGGCATACCTAAAAAGAAGTTGCTATGGCTGATGTCGAAGAGGTTACTGTGTTCTCCTCTAGAATTTCTATAAATTCCTGTCTCATTTACATATTCCATTTGAATTTATTTTGGTGTATGGTGTAAGAAAGTGATCCAGTTTCATTCTTCTGCATGTGGCTGTCCAGTTTTCCCAACATCATTTGTTGAAGAGACTGTCTTTTTTCCATTGGATATTCTTTACTGCTTTGTTGAAGATTAATTGACCATATAGTTGTGGGTTCCTTTCTGGGTTTTCTGTTCTGTTCCATTGATTTATGTGTCTGTTTTTGTGCCAGTACCATACTGTCTTGATAATCACAGCTTTGTAATAAAGCTTGAAATCTGGAGTTGTGATGCCTCCAGCTTTATTTTTCTTTTCCAAGGTTGCTTTGGATATTTGGGGTCTTTTGTGGCTCCATACAAATTTTCGTATTGTTTGTTCTAGCGCTGTGAAAAATACTCATTTTATTTTGATGGAGATTGCATGAAATGTGTAGACTGCTTTGGGTAGTGTAGACATTTTAACAATATTTGTTCTTGCAATCCATGAGCATGGAATATCTTTCCATTTCTCTGTGTCATCTTCAACTTCCTTCATTAGTGTTTTTCAGTTTTCAGAGTATAGATCTTTTACCTCTTTGGTTAGATTTATTCCTAGGTATTTTATGGGTTTTGGTAAAGTTGTAACATGGGATTTATCTTTTAATTTCTCTTTCTGTTCATTATTGGTGTGCAGAAATGCAACAGATTTCTGTTGATTTTGTGACATGATTTTGCTGAATTTGTATAACAGATCTAGCAGTTTATTGATGGAGTCTTTTGGGTTTTCTACATAGAATATCCTGTCATCTGCAAATAGTGAAGGTTTGACTTCTTGCCAATTTGGATGCCTTTTATTCCTTTTTCTTGTCTGATTGTTGTGGCTAGGACTTCCAGTACTATATTAAATAACAATGGTGAGAGTGGACGTCCCTGTCTTATTCTTGGCTGTAGAGGAAAAGCTCTTAGGTTTTCTCATTGAGGATGATATTAGCTGTGGGTTTTTCAGATATGGCCTTTATTATGTTGAAATAGATTTCCTCTAAACCTACTTTGTTGAGGGTTTTTATCATGATGGATGTTAAACTTTGTGAAACACTTTTTCGGCATCTACTGAAAAGATCATATGGTTCTTGTGTTTTTTTTAATTAATGTTATGTATCACATTGATTGATTTCTGAATATTGAACTACCCTTGCAGCCCATGAATAAATCCTACTTGATCATGGTGAATGATTCTTTGAATGTACTGTTGGATTTGGTTTGCTAGTATTTTTTTTATTGTGTTATGTTAATCACCATAAAATACATCATTAGGTTTTGATGCAGTGTTCCAAGATTTATTGTTTATGTACAACACCCAGTGCTCCATGCAATATGTGCTCTCTTAATACCATCCACCCCAAACCCTCAGTTTGTTTCTCTGAGTCCACGGTCTCTCATGGTTTGTCTCCCCCTCCGATTTCCTGAAATTCACTTTTCCTTTCCTTCTCCTAATGCAGAACATTAGGAGAAGTTTTGCTAGTATTTTACTGAGAATTTTTGCTTCCATGTTCATTAGGGATATTGGCCTGTAGTTCTCTCTTTCAGTGGAATCTTTATCTGGTTTTGGTTTCAGAGTAACACTGGCCTCAACATGATTTCTTTTAGGTCTTAATCCTAGTGGTTTATTTTGTACAACTGAATGCTGCTCAAATTTTAATATGTCAAAGAATCACCTGGGGATCTTAATAAAAGGCAGAGTCTGATTCTAGAGGTCTGGGTGGGATCCAAGATTTTTCATTTCTCAGAAGCTCCCAGGTGATGTCGATCCTGCGGTTCAGGGACCATGTCTTGAACATCAAGCACATGGTCATGATTTGCCATATTTCAGGTGGTTCTTTTCTTCATGGAATTAACCGCTGGCTATTTTGGTCACCCTGTCATTATTGCGACTAATCTTAGAACCATCTCAAGCTGAAGTTCATGTATATACTTCAACATACTTATTATTCATAGCGTGTCTAATTCTATGGAGCTCTGTCTTTTTATCTGGAAAGCTCTACCAAATGAATGCAACCCCCAGGGGCTTCTGCATTTGAGAGCAGCTTTTGTGCCATCCAAGATGATAGTATATGTACACAGGGTTTGACAACATAAATATCATAATTACTCATTACAGATTATAATCCTTAAGGGAAAAATGAAGGATTGCTTGGACAATAGGGAACTTCAAAATTCTTATCAGACCTTACACAGCCAACTTTGTCACAAAGAGGTCAAATACAATCCTGTGATATTTTTATATTACATCAAGAATAAGTGTTACATAAAAAATGAATGAATGTTATATTATAAATGAATGTTGTTAAATTAGCTCTGAATCTGTGTGTATATATAATGCAATGTTTTCAATTTCTTTTTATAAGTAATTATCTAGCTATAAGCCAGGCAATTTTACCTCCTAAATTTTCAGTGAGTCTTACAATATGATTTAAAAGACACATATTGGGGCGCCTGGGTGGCTCAGTGGGTTAAAGCCTCTGCCTTCGGCTCAGGTCATGATCCCAGGGTCCTGGGATCGAGCCCCACATCAGGCTCTTTGTTCAGCAGGGAGCCTGCTTCTTCCTTTCTCTCTCTGCCTGCCTCTCTGCCTACTTGTGACCTCTGTCTGTCAAATAAATAAATAAATTCTTTTAAAAAATATAAAAAACACATATTTTAAAACATTAGCAATGTATTTTAAAACACTGGCATTTTTCATCAAAATAAATTCTGTGTTGGAACTTCCCAGTTTTATCCCAACATTTTACTCAGGATTTCCGTTACCACTGCAGATATATTACATCATTATTTTGAATATTTTGTCACTTGACAATATGTTGATATTTTTTAGAAATAATTCTAATAGACAATGCCAAGCATTTTTTAGTGCTTAAAATAGCCAGCCACATAAAATACTGAAACAGAAAGCTATTTAACCATTACCTGGAGAGAAATAGAAAGTTTTCAGGGAAGGACATGGTCAAATGCTTTGAAGAAGATAAATATGCATTTGTGTGTGTTTGTCCCATAGGTTATTTTATTGTCTAGCAATCATGTGTTCTTCCCACATAAGGATTTTAATAAAGAGTTTGTTGCCAGATTTAACTAGAAAGACAATTAGCCCCAGAAGAGGATCCAAACCTTTGGCTTCTTTTAAGCTCAAAAGATCTCAGGTCACTAACTGCCCAAGGGAAAGACAAAATCTGTTATAAAATTGCCAGGCCAAACTTTGAACTTTAGATTGAAGAAACTGGAAAAGAAAAGGAAGCATGAAAATAAGCTTTTCTCTCTCTCTTAGGCATTAGTAGGTCCAATCCTGGAAATGTTTAAAATCAAAATGAGAGATGTATGAAGAAAAATTGGGAAACTCATACTATGTGATATTAAAACATCCAGTGTTTATAAAGGCTTGTGTTATCTAGGGCATTGCAAAAACAAAGCAAAAATATGCACTCAGTTTTCTGAGAATAACTAGACAATGACTGACCAAGGAAGAAAATCATGGTAGAAGGGGTGGTGTTTATACTTCAGGTCATACTTTGAGTATAGTTGACACACAGGATTATGTTCGGAAAACAATCGAAGTAAAGTGATTTTATTTCCAGCACATTATTAGTATGGCTCTTTTATTTATGAATAAAATAACTATATTGAGTCGATAACTTCCCTTAGGGATTTAAAATTTTTGCTTTAAAATTAAGTATTTTATAATAATGTTAATACATTTGCAACATTTTTATGTTAATCCTAGATTTTTGTATTACACTTAAATCTATATATAATAAAAGAGCAAGAAGTAAAATATTTTTTTTAAAACTTTGCATGATAAAGCTAAGCCAGGTTATGCTGCAGAAGTCATCTCTTGCCCCTCCTGCTATCTTCCCCAGAAAGTGGTTTGGCATAACACACAGTGTTCCTTGGGAGTCTGAGTTGCTCTCCAGGCACTTCTGCAGGACGATCAGTCTTTCAGGCTGTTTTGCTTCTATGGCTCCTGCAAATAAATGCCTCCAGGTTGTTGAGGGCTGAGAGGACATGGAAGAGCTCCCACAAGCTCTGAATGTTTGTAACCTGCAAGTTACAAAATCATTTTTACCCATACTTCTTTAGTTGAAGTAAGTCCTACACTTACATGTATTTATCTTCAAAGGACAGTTAAGTATAACCATCCTATGTGCTGGAAAGTAACATTTCCTACAGAGCTCTCTATTCGTATATCTCTGGTTAATTCTTTTCTTTCCTTATGTCACTTTGCGGGTGAGGCCTTTTTAACCTCTCACGTAGACCATTTTTCTAGCCTCATCCGTGGACATCCTCATTATCCTCTCCTAACCCTTATTCATCTTACCCATAGTCACGAAATATGTTTCCCTAAACCAAAGAGGTTTCTATTCAACCTTTGCCCCATATCAACCCATTCTTTCCCTACTGGCCCATCTCCTAATGTGGCATGACACAGAAGGGCTAAATGTGATTGGGATCTAGGATAGAGGTGGGGAAAAGGCCAGAGAACAAGCTTAAACTATATGTGACCCAAGAGAGAGTAATGATAGACAGAATGTGGCATTCATCCAGATAGCAGTTGGCATTGAAAAGCCTCAACCAAGAGAGAGAAGGGTCTCTTTTCAGTTAGGCAGATCACAGACCTAAAAATTTAAGAGCACTGACTAAGAATAGGAGCAGGAAACAGAGTGCCAAATAGAAAACTGGGGTCTCAGGATGCCTGGGTGCCTCAGTCGGTTAAGCCACTGCCTTGGGCTCAGGTCATGATCCCAGGGATCGAGTCCCACATCAGGCTTCCTGCTCAGCAGGGAGCCTGCTTCTCTCTCTGCTTCTGCCTGCTCCTCTGCCTGCTTATGCTCTCTCTCTGACAAATAAATAAATAAAAATCTTTTAAAAAAAGAAAGAAAAAAAGAAAACTGGGGCCTGGGACTAGACTCCAGTCATTGAGCAATGTGGAAGGAAAGGAATCTGTTTTGAAGCACTGAACAGGTTAAGAAACTAGGAATTCATGTTTTAGAAGACAGCTAGAACTTAGAGACATGTAGTCATCTACAAGGCACTAGCTTTTAAATCTTTTACTGTTGTTTCAAAGGAAATATTCAGAGCCTTAATATGTTTAGATGACAGCGGAAATTCTCTGGTTGAAGTAACCATGGTCTTCACCCCTCCTTGCTGTACAGTAACAACCCCGACAGTAATTTTTTCAGCATCCATAGGATTCCACTGAGCAAAAATATAGTCTTAGTTTAAAGAAACGTGGCAGATGTAGAGGTTCCAAAGCTGGGCAAGGCAGAGAGGAGGGCAGGAGGCAGAAGGTCAAAGGAGTGTTAGTAATAAGAGCAACTGACAAGTGTTGCACTGTGACCCCTGTGTGATGAAACAGACCAGACTTTTAAACCCCATCGGATGGCTGTAGGTTGGACCTAAATCTGGGAGCAGAGGGAGCCTACAGAGAGGAGCTAAGGGACCCTGAATGTGGGCAGCAAGGGCAAAAGATGAGATGGCACCAACCTCTCCTTCTTTGTTCTTTTTCCATGGAAAAATGTCCCCGCTACAATCAAAAGTATTTGTCTTTGGATCCCATGCCCTTACACCTTTTCAAAAACTTTACTCCTAAAGTTCTTTCTGCCTTTTATCACCGATGTCTTTCTCTATATAGGTCCGTTTTCTGTAGCACAAACACATATTCTAAGGTGTGGTTCTCAAAGTGTGGTTCCTGGATCAGCAGCAGCAGCATCACTTGGGAATTTGTTAGAAATGGGATTTCTCATGTTCCAACAAAACCTCCTGAATTAGAAACTCTGGCCCCACAATTTTGTTTTTTTTTTAAATAAGACTGCCAGATAATTCTTATGTAAGTTAGAAATTCTGAGAACTTCCCTAGCATAACACACTTAAAGAAACTTGGCTCCTTATTTTTCTGTAACCACTGCCCATTTTCCTGTTCCCATCTATGATAAAACTCCTCCAACATGCTGTGCACACTGTCTTCACCTCCCACATAGCTTTTAATCCAACTTCAGTCCCTACCGCTTCACAGAAGCCGTCCTTTTCAAGGTCACCCAAGATCTCAATGCCAAAATTAATGGGCTCTGAAATTCACAAATGTAACTCAGTCTTTTATCAGGATGTTTCTGTTAATCTCATCCTTTTGAAAGAAATTTACCTTCTTGATTTTCATGACATGATGGTGTTCTTTTTTTTTCTTCCCTGTCTCCTTCACTGACCTTACCTTCTCTACTTCATCTCTAAATATTGGTATTGTATGGGTTTTGGAACTTTGCCTGTTCCTTTCCCTCTTTTCACTCTCAGCCAAGTTGATTTCATCCAGGTCCAAGGTTTAAATGACACCTGTATCAGACAACCCCCACATTTAGAGTTCTAGTCTGGATTTCTCTGAGCTATAGATCTGCAAATTCAGTACATCACCATATCTTAAATATAACATAATATAATCATATATTATACATTATTATGTGTAGTAATATGTATTATATATATATATATATATATATATCACAGTATAATCAGGCATACTAAATCCTTCCCCACAGCTCTGTTCCTCCACTCCAGCTCTTCTTACATGATTCACTAATACCACCATTCTTTAGTACCACCATTTACCTCTGTCCAAGCAAAACATTTAAGCATTGTCTTAGAATTCACCATTTCTTTTTTTTTTTTTAATATTTTATTTATTTAATTGACAGAGATCACAAGTAGATAGAGAGGCAGGCAGAGAGAGAGAGGAAGGGAAGCAGGCTCCCTGCCAAACAGAGAGCCTGATGCGGGGCTCAATCTCAGGACCCTGAGATCATGACTCGAGCTGAAAGCAGAAGCTTTAACCCACTGAGCCACCCAAGTGCCCCAGAATTCACCATTTCTATTTACCTTTTCCCACCCCTCTGATTAATTTTTTTAAAAGATTTTATTTATTTGAGAGAGAGAAAGAGAGAGTGAGAGCATGAGAGGGGAGAGGGTCAGAAGGAAAAGCACACTCCCTGCAGAGCTGGGAGCCTGATGTGGGACTCGATCCCAGGACTTTAGAATCATGACCTGAGCTAAAGGCAGTTGCTTAACCAACTGAGCTACCCAGGCACCCCCATATTACTGATTCTATCATTAAAATATATTTCAAATCTGTCCATTTCTCTGTGTCCACTGCCATCATCTTGGTTGTGATCATGGTGGTTTCTCATTAGCACAAAGTCTACCACCTGGCCTCCCAAATATCACTCCTTCTCTATGTAAACCCATTCCCTACATAGTACTGAGAGATCTTAACATAGAAATAAAATCTCTTTCATTCTTTCCTTAGAAACCCAGATTTCCCAAAGTGGGCAAAGGACCAGATTGGCCTCCTTCCTGCTTCTGCAGGGTCATTGGTGATCCCTCTTCTTTTCGACTCCCTGTACTTAGGCCACATTCATCTTGAGATACTATTTAAACTACTCTTGGTTCTCTCCCTGTTCCAGACCTTTACAGTTCTGTTCTCTCGCTCGGAGGACTTTTACCTTGGTTCTTCCCATGGCCAACTCCTTCCCATGTTTCAGATTTCAGCTCATATGACCCTGTCATTTGGACCTGGATAATCATATCATCTAAAATCCTGCCAGCCCAGTTATTCCCTATTACTGAATCCAATTTATTTCCTGCACAGCAGTTAGTACATTCTGTAATAATTTGATGTGTCTGTTTGTCTCCCCACTAGAATAAACTTTCCGTGAGGGCTGAGTCTCTCATTTTTCATTGTATCCTCAAGACCTAGATAAATCCTGATAATCAATAAATATGTTTCAAATGAATAAAGGAAGAATAAAGAACAAATGCAACACAGATCTTGATATGCATTCTTTTCCAGATAAAATTCCTAAGCCTGTCATTAAATGGACCCTCACAGAGACCTGTTTCCTTTCCAGCCCTTCCTTAGGTCTGTACCCATGTTCCACCTTCTTCGTGATAGTGTTCTTTATCATCTAGCTCTTCAGCGGTAGTTAGTTATCTCCACACATCTCACACTGATGCTGTAGTATTGTTATTCATTTTGTGTGTTTATGTCTTATCCAGCTAACCCATTTATTGAGAAAATGCCCTGTATCCTCTGGTGTATTTGGAGCTCCTACTATGTGTTGTAGTGGTCTTAAGGGCAATGATATACTTTAAAACGTACAGTGTTAGGCAGGGGGTTGCTCATAGAGTGCATTCAACAAATGATTGATGATTAATTGAATCCATCCTTGATGGATGTTATCCATCAGCATGGCTGTTAACCAGTAGTTGTAACCTTTAGGGTAAGTATTGTAAGAATTTTAAGTTTTGTTTTTGTTTTCATAATGGAAAAGATTCAGCCATCACTGGGGTATTCTGGAATCCCAGGGGCATCAGAATGAATTATCAGTTGTCAGATTTTTCTTTTTTTAACAGGAATAGGTCTCATAGTTTTTGCCTCAACATCTAGAAAAGGAGTCCTTTCCTTATTTCAAACCAATTAAGTATTCTGGGAGAAACAAGTCACTCATTTGCCTATGACCTTTCGGAAAAGTTGTCATTTTGTTAATATATTGTACATATTGCTAATGTGAATTTGCAGTGACTATGTTTTATTGTACTTAAAAATGGTGAACTCAGTTTTTGAAATTAAGCTTCTTTTCCACAATTAATATTTTTTTAAATCTAAAATTTTCATGGCAAGTTTTTTGTGTGTGTGGAATTCACTCAGTCATCCTATACTTGTTGGGATTTTGAGATCTATCTCAGATCTTCCTTTTTATCATATATTTACTTACTTTCTGGGTCTGTATCCTGACTCTGTCATTTACTAGTTGTATAACCTTAGGCAAATTTCATAACCTCACTTTGCCTCAGTTTTGTTGTCTATGAAATGTCTGTGTACAGGAGATACACCTCCTTCATAGAATTGTTATGGATTAACATGTTTGCTATTGAGCACATACAGTTCCTGGCATAGAGTATAAGTCAGAATGCTATTTTTATTTTGAATATCTGCTGTAAGCCAGGCATTAGTGAGGAACAAGACTTTTTTTTTTTAAGATTTTATTTATTTATTTAACAGAGAGAAAGATTACAAGTAGGCAGTGGCGGGGGGGCAGGTTCCCTGCTGAGCAGAGAGCCCGATGTGGGGCTCGATCCCAGGACTCCAAGATCATGACCTGAGCCGAAGGCAGAGGCTTAACCCACTGAGTCACCCAGGCACCCCAGGAACAAGACTTTTGACTAATAATTTTCATTGTATATTGAGGCTGATAATAATTATACATCTGATTCTGCCTTGTGGACCACCTATATTGTGAAGACATTTACTCTTGTCTACCATGTGGTACTTGGAGATGGTTAATCTGCCCAACACTGTCACTAGCTCTTAATAAATATTTCTTTTGTCTTGAGTCTGTGACATCAATTTTTCACCTTCCCTGCATACACATTCTTTGTCATATAACTATGTATTACCCTCCCACTCTGACACTGGACTTGACAGTGTGACTGGATTTGGTCATTTTATTGTTAAAAAGTACTTTGAGAGTACATGCTTTCTCTCCTCTGCCTTGGCAAGAAAGTGCTTTTAGGTGTAGCAGGTAGAATAGCCTTCAAAGATGCCGCACCCTAATCTTCAGAACCTGTAGTTGTGTTAGGATACATGGCAAAAGATTTTGAATATATAATCAGGATTAAGATAGAAAGATTAGGGGTGCCTGGGTGGTTCAGTGGGTTAAAGCCTCTGCTTTCAGCTCAGGTCATGATCCCAGTCCTGGGATCAAACCTGCATTGGGCTCTCTGCTCAGCAGGAAGCCTCCTTCCCCCTCCTCCACTGCCTACTTGTGATCTCTGTCTGTCAAATAAATAAATAACATCTTAAAAAAAAAAAAAAGAAAGATTATCCTAGTTTTTAGGGTAAGATCAATGTATCACAGTATAATAGCGGAGAACTTTCTTAGTCTGGGGTCTGAAAATGGGCAGAAGAGGCAAAAGATTGATGCAACAGAAGGGTAAATAAAAGAGAGTCTATGGGTGAGAAGGGCTCAGCACCCTGCTGTTGGCTCTAATATGTAGGGGCTCACATGTGAGGACCAGAGGAAAACCTCTAGGAGCTACAGTCAGCAAGGAAAGGGGACCTCAATTCTACAATTATAAAGAAATAAATTCAACCAACAACCTGAATAAGCAAACTGAAAGTTCATTCTTCCCAGAGCCTAACAATAAGAGCCTAGGTAGCCGACAGCTTCATTTCAGTGTTGTAAAGTCTGGAACATCAAACCCAACTAAGACACACCAGGGTGGCTCAGTCAGTTAAGCATCTGACTCTTAATTTCAGCTCAGGTCGTGATTTCAGGGCTGTGAGATTGAGTCCTATGTCAGGCTCCATGCTGAGCTTGGAGCCTGCTTAAGATGCTCTCTCTCCCTCTGCCCCTTCCTTCCACCCATTCTTGCTTTCTCTTTGTATACAAACAAATAATAAAAATGAAAACAACAACAAAACGGCTAAGATAACCCAGACTTCTGAACTGTGGAATCAAGGGATAGTAAATTGAATTGGTTGAAGATGTTAGGTTTGCGTTTATTTGCTAAGACAGCTATAGAAAGCTAATATACAGGGTTATGATAGAACAGGGATGAATTACCCTCTCTTCCTAACTGAGGGCAACATAGATGAGTTGACAGCTATGCGATCCCAAGGTATATGAGTGTGCCCAGCCACGGTCAGCGGCCCCACATCTCAGCCAACCACCCCATGTGCATGAGCAATACAGGATTGTCTGTACCTCTGATGTTTTGTTAGTGGTTATGCAACGTGGCAATGGGTATTGGATGTGGAAGCCAAGGGACAGCTGGGTGGATGTCATGTTTTTTTTCATGGAATGTTCTCTTAGAATAGGTGGGTGAGAATAATCTGATTAGTTATGAGATTCAACCATGGAGTAAGACTCTAAGGTAGGTTCTGACAGAAATACTCTGCTAAGGAAAAGAGAGAGAAGACTTGGTTTATTTATCTGTATCATTGATTTTATATTTATGAGAATACATTTAAGGGGAAGTGGAATTTATTAGAACTTCACTTCTATTACAAGCTTTTTATGTATGGCCTAGTCAGTCCAAATGATGTTCACATTTTGAAAGGTTTGGAATTCATTAAAAGAAAACAAAGTATCAGTCACACTGCTTCTTTGCCAAACTAGTAAGTAAACAAAAATCCAAATGAAGCAATATAATACTTAGACTTAAATGAGATAGAAACTCCACAGAGTTAAATAAAGCATAAAATGGATATTTCCACTAAGGCTATCGTAACTGAAGAAGCTATTTTTTAAGACAAAATTAATGTAATTCTGGCTTAATTTAGTTTTGTTTTATCAAGTCAGCAGAGTTAATTCTATGTCAATAAAAAAAGAAACTCAAACTGTGCAAATCATTTTACACTCTATGTGAATTTCTGGAGGAAATACTGAAAACATATTTAAATTGCACCACAGGAACTGTGAGTACATTTAATTTTACATTAAAAAAAAAAGTGTCGTTTGTGTTTCTTGGAGAATAAAACAGATCCAAACAAAACAAACCATTCCATAATTCAGTGTTTGGGACACAGTGGGTTACCAATTGAAGAAATTCTCTTCCAGGCCAAAAACAAACACTGCCTAACATATTGTTCTTCTAATGGATACCAGACTCAGCAAGGCTGAGGGCTTGTGGCTGCCTGTTTTCTCTCTAGCAGTTTAAGGTAAGTATCCATACTGTTTTATGAATGAAGAGATGTGGCTCCTGGTGGAGTGATAGCGTGGGAGTTATTGCACACAATTCCCAGTGTTCTTTTTTGACCCTCTGAGAGATGTTGTCTGGTCTGAGCTTGTACCTGTAGGTAAATAACTGGTTAAAGAGAACCAAATAAACCAGTTGTGTGATGTGTGTACAGCCCAACTTCATCTCCGAATAGACTCTGAATAGTCTCAAAAAAGAATAAAAAGCAATTAAAATTCACATGCTATGTGCTTTAAAAAGATGAAATGAAAGACAGTCATTTGCTTTACAGGCTGTTTTAATTGATTACAATTTGCCCTGGACTATGTATGTGTGAGAAATTTGTGTACCGTGAGTTTTGTTGTCTATTTGATCTATCCATGGTAGTCCAATTTTCCTGTATTTTGAGAAAGGGAAGAACTGATCCAGGTCTTTCCAGGAAAGATAACTTTATAGTTTTCTCCAAGATGGAAAATAGAATTGGTATTAAAACATCAATTCTGCCAGCAGGATGAGACTGGAACCTTGGTAAGGAGACATGCAGGACAATTCATAAACATAGCTGATACTTCAAAACAGAGATTCCCTAACCATGGGAAAGAAAAAAAAAATCATTCAGATGTTACTTCCCTGGGGTGTTTCTATGTGTGGCATCTGTTCCTACAGCTCTGAAGATCCTGTCATCTGATAGAATCTCTGAATATTTTAAAGTAATTTCCTCCAAAAGTACATGATTTATTTATTTCAAATGAGGATGAGATGATATGTTTTTGACATTGTTATTTGCATTTTGAGTTTATTATTCATTCATTCATTGCCTTCTTTAGACATTTATTAAGGCCTTGCTGTATCTAACAATATTGGATATCTGGAGCAGACCATTTCAACATCCCGCCCTCCACCATGTATTTCAGCATCGTGTTTAGTAATAATGATGAAGTGAAACAAATACACACTTGTAACTGAAACTTACACTTACCAAACAAAAACAGTACAGAATGCAGCTGACATTCTACTTCACTCTTCTGAAATTTAAACATAAGTAAAATCTGTGTGGTCATATGGAAGGATAGAATTGGACTAACCCAAGTTCCATTTCTTTATCCTTACAATCACTATGTTACTGTTAATTTCAAATCAAATGTTTACATGCAGGAATCTTAGTACCACAGGGGTTGGAGGCACACTGAGTCTGAAGTGTGTCCAGGTATTCCTAACTGCTATGAACTTATTCTTAAAATGAGCACAGGGTAGCTGAGTCCACATATGCTGGGGCAGACTACATAACTGAGATTTCTCCAAATTAATTCCATGTAGAATATAAGGCTTATTAGAAGATAGTAAAATTTTACTAACTTTAAGCACACACACATAAATATACACATGTGTATTGTTATATATGAAATATCACATAAGCGTATGTAAATGCTTATATATTATCTATCTTTCTAGTTAAATCTCAATGTTGCCTGTAGCAGTTGTTTTAGAATTTAAAGGGAAGATATTTTGTGGGGGGAAGGAGTATTTTGCTGACATTATTTAAAACTGCTACAGTACAGTGATAATAAAAAGCAGCAAATTTTTTTCCTTCTTTCATTGGGACAAAATATACATAACATAAAATTTACTGTCTTAACTGTCTGAAGGTATAGTTCAGTGGGATTAAATACACTCACACTGCTATGAAGTATCATTATTATTCATCATTAGAACATTTCCATCCTCTCAAACCGAAGCTCTCTATCCATGAAGCAATAAACTTTCCATTCCTCCTTTCAGCCATTTCCTTGCGGACACCATTCTGCTCTCTGTCCCTGTGATTTTTAATACTTTGGGTACCTCATATAAGTGTAATCATTCAGTATTTATGCTTTTGTGCCTGGTTTATTTCACTTTATTGTCTTTCACCTTGAAGACAAGAGCATATTGTCTTCAAGGTTTATCCTTGTTGTAACTTGTATCAGAATTTTATCCCTTTTTATGGCTGAATAATATTCCATTGTGTGTATATGCCACCTTTTGTTTATCATTTAACCATTGGTGGACATTGGGGTTGTTTCCACCTTTTGGCTATTGTGTCCCATCCAAGTAATAACCAGGCCTGACCCTGCTTAGCTTCCGAGATCAGACGAGATCAGATGAGATTGGGTGCATTCAGGGTGGTATGGCCACAGACTCACCTTTTGGCTATTGTGAAAAATGCTGCTATGAATTGTTTACAAATGTGTTCAAGGTCATAAAGCAGATTTATTTCAGTTGGGTTTATTATCTTTAAATCTCCACAATGCTCCCTCTTACCATCGTCCCTTACCGTCCCCATGCACTTGGTATCTCAATATACTGAGCCACTGTGGTGGTAGGGAAAAGGTACTGTGGTAGGTACAAGATTCAAATTTTTGTATCAACTCAGTGGCTGTGTGAATGCAGGTGTCACATCCAAGCCTCTGTTTCTTCACTGCTAGAATGAGATTGATGAAATCCTATGTACTATTCACTCCATCTTACGATTTTATGAATGTGGGCAATAATGACACAACTCTGTTTGGAAAGTACTTCTGCCTTCAAGCGTCTCATTCTTCACAGTAGTGCTGTGATGTTAGTTTTATGGTCATTCCCATCCTATGAGGATAGTGATCCTTTTTTGTTTTGTTTATACTGTCTCCCAAGACTCTAGCATACTGTCTGGTTATAAAAGGCTCACAGTAAATATTTGTTAAGGGAATGAATTTTCAAATGATATTAATAGAGTTCAGAGAAGTTGAATTACTTATCTTGAATCCTTTACCCAGTAAATAATGTCTGTTCTGGAACTTAGTCTTCTAAGTCCAATTTCTTTGCGATTTTCACCATTCATTTTGACTTACTATATTTCCAGCTGTAGGAGCAAATATTTATTAGTTTTGTGCCTTGCTGAAGACTTCATTTTCATTATTTCATTAATTTTACAGTGTACCCTGAGAATATAAAACTGTTCTGATTTTTATAGATGAGGAATCTGAACTTAGGGAATTGATGTGATGATTGGTCCAAATAGGTAAGGGGTAAAGCTAGGATTTAGACCCCAGTCTTCCAAGTTTGGAGGGAAGTCCTGTAAGTAACTAGAATGAGCAGATTCTGCTACTTGATAAAAAGGTATTTGAACTTAGCCTCAAAAGAATTGCAGAATAACTCGGGCAAAGTTATGGGAACAGTAGAATAAGCAAGATTAGGGAAGAAGATGAATGGGTCTGTTCAGAGAGGGCTTCTTGGGACATAGAGAGGTAACTGGAGCTGCTGGAAAAGTTCAGGGCTGACAAGGTGGGTATTGAGAGATGGAGGGAAGTTTCTCACTATTTCAGGGCACACTTGTAGTGGGTGGTAGGTTCAGCTGTCTATTACTTAGCTTTACACAATAAGCCATTCAATTCCATGAATACACCAAGACATCATCAGCCTCTGGCAAGTTGATTCATACGGACAAAATCATAAGAGAATGACTCAATAATCAGAATTTTACTTATGTTTAATAATCAGAATTATTTTACAGTAGGAAATTTGCTTCACCTGAGAACTAGTGAGGCCTGGTGGGTAAGGGAAATAGAGTGGAGATTTGGTAAGAGGACAGCAAGCATCAGTGCGAGAAGTTACTTTAGCTCAGGAGATAAAGCAAATGATTTTTTCTTGCATATTAAATCTCCTCCAAAGGAATTGATATCCTTTCTTTCCAAAGTAAGTTGATGAAATGTAATTCTAAACTCTAGAACTATCTGTGTAGGGGCCTGAAACTCATCATGTAAAAATCTCATCTCCAGCAGGTACGGGATAAACACTCCTTCCTTCTTGCCTTTTGCTGCTCATTTCTTATACCAGGATGACATTCTCATTTGATCATTGTTTCCCTGACAATCCTGAAGTTAATAGTTGCAAAGCCATTTCAGAGCATTGGGTTGGGAGTTGAGGCCCATATTCAAATCTCGGTTTTGTCAGTAATTAGACAGGGGACTTGAGCAAGGCACTGCCACAGATAGGTCTAAAAATTCCATAAATAAGCCTACATTTCCTCATCTTTATCAGAAACGTTACAGTAGAGAATAATAAAGATTCTGTTCTACTCTAATGGATTGTAATATATCTAAAACTGCTAAAGGCACGTATTTACTTTTAAGGTAGTTTTCTATAACGGATCTCTGCTGTTTTTTTGACTTCTCAGCATCTATTCATTTTGTTAGTTGGCTTAGTTGGAAGAGGAGAAGTGACCTAGGGGAGTTCCTTGTGTGGGTTTTTAATAAGTCATTGTTAGAAACTGAATTCTAGTGCTCTGCCTCACACAGATTTGTACGTTGAAATTCTAACTCCCAGTGTGGTGGTATTAGGAGGTAAGGCCTTTGGGAGATGGTTAGGTCATGATAGTGGAGCCTGTATGAATGGGATTAGTGAGTTTACAAAAGAACCCCAGAGACCCGTCTTGCCCTTTCCATCATGTGAGGACACAGGTAGAAAACGGCCTCGTGTGAACTAGGAAGTAGGCTCTCTCCACACACTGTCAATACCTTGATTTGCTTTGCAGCCTCCAGAACTGTGAGAAATAAATGATGTTTACACCACCAAGTCTGTGGTATTTTTGTTACAGGTGTCCAACAGACTAAGAGAGTCCTCTTAATTCAACTCAATCAATCACCCATCTCTGCTTTTTCCTCTTCTTGGTGGTTAAGGAGACTCTGAGGGATCTGGCTGGTATCCACCTCCCACAACCCTAGGTGCTTACATTCAGTGCTCTGTGAAGTCAGATGTCACTCCTCCCTCTGCTGTCCAGTGTCTCCACCCTGGTGGACATCTCTACTCTTTTTCTCCTATTTTCATGGTCCTTGCTAGTTACATTTTTTTTTTTTTTTGAAATGTCTCTACTGTCATTTTAATGGGGTTTCAGGAAATAATGGAGATAAACACATGCATTCAATTTGCTGAGTTTAGCCAGAGAAATCACCTCTGTAATATTTGATTGAAGGGATGCAATGGAAAATGTTGGGGGAAATTATTTTGGCAGCCATATGTGAATAATGGACTGGAATAGGTCAGGATCCAGAGCCACGGAATCAAAGAAGGCTGTTTCCATAAGTATAGTGTAAAATGATGAAATAGGGGTTTCCTGATGAGAACAGCTTGAATCAGAAAGTTATATTTGGAGAAAGAATAAAGTAGGGTTTAATAAACTTTAAGGTGCTGAATAACCATGGTCAAACGGGAGAGAAATTGAAGTAAACTCTGTGATTCAAAGCTGTTTGAGTGCTGTTGATTGGAGTCAGGGAGACTGTGTCAGTGTTAAAATGAAGCCAGACTTACATGAATTGTTGAAAAGTTTAACACTGAAGGGAAAAGGCACCAGGGCAGGAATTAAAGGCACAAGAATTCAGACAAGGATTTCAGTTTTATTTTGAAGAGGCTGAGACCTGACCTGAGCATTAAACCAGCGAAATAATAAAAGATTTTGGTCTATGGGAGGAAGTGGGTGCTCCTGTTTATACAAAGTGTGTATTCTGGTGGTGCCATGAAGGCTGGTTTGACTACAGGATACTTTGTGAATTTGATGGGCGCCTGCCAGCACTTGGAAACTGTTGCCAACACTTGGAATCATCCTGCTTCTTCCTGGCTGGTCACCTTCCGGTTTGCCCACTAGTTGCTACTGTTAAAATGATCAGAGCTACCTAATCAGATGGTTACAACTAGTTCTATATGATCTAACCTATATTTCTGGCACATTTCTGTTTCTCTGTATAGATTTTTAAGAGGACACTTACTGATTTTCCCTTAATTCCTGATGAATCCAGTTTCAGGGTCTGTGCCACGTGTTCTAAGACTGAACACATTGGTTCTAAGACTGTACACTCCAACCCAGTGCCAGAACCCCCTCTCTGCCTTCTGAGTAGTTGACTGATAGCTCTTACACCCCCCACCAGGCATTTATGACTTAGGATCTGCATATATTTGATACTTCATTTTGTGTTTAGATATTTTATTCATATCTCAAATCTTGCTTTATCATTTTAAAAACCACTTGAAAACTATCATAAAATTATAACATATTTGATGTTGTTACAGTTACAGTCTGGCTCCTTCCAGCTTCTGGGATTAGTCTTTTGCCCTTTTCCTGATCCCTCTAAAAGAAGAGATTCCTCTTGACATCGACATATTCTAACTTTAGAGGTGGATTTCTTTCTTTCTTTCTTTCTTTTTTCCCCATGGCTGTGTCTCAGATGTTTCAGTGGGAGCAAGGTGTTTTAGGTAGTGTCATTCTTTTAATTTTAGGATTCTTCACACTTTGCAGAATCCCGCTTTGTCAGCTGCTGCTGTGTGTGTGTTCACAAGGGCAATGTATAGGCACGGTTAGAAAATAGCCGTTAAGAATCCAGAAGTTAAAACTTCTGAGGGTAAATTTGGGAAAACTTGGGATATACACATAGGAAGTTTTTTATTGTGTAATTTCATTTAAGAATGAAGAAATACTATCAGTCTTAGGAAAAAAAAACCCTGAATACCAAGTATAGATTAGCCAAAGGTGTTTGTGACACAGATGGACAAAATATCTAGTTTTATGATGAAGTAATTGGGAGGAATGACAGAAATGAAAATATGTTTCTGCCAAGGAACTGACTAGGGTCAATAAATAAAATACAAGGGAGTATGTGTTGTGGTTTGAACTGAATAGATTATTAATACAGATAGGAAACAAAGAAGTAACTGAGTCAGTACAACAGAATATGGTGAAGAAGCAGTATATTGATTCATATACTATAACTGCTCTTTTTTTCTTGGAATTTTTAAAAAGTGAACAGGTAGTTACTGTTAGAGAATATTGAACTCTAGAGTGTTTACATAAGGCATAGAGAATGGAGGTATTAATACATTATCTTAGGAGTTTGATGGAGGTCTCTAGATGGTGTGTCTGGGGAGCAAACCAAGAGACTTCTAGGACATATTTTAAATGTGTATAGTTAAAGGAATTTCAAAGGGTAGAAAAATGACCAGAATCTAAGGGATTCATAACTTTCCAAATTTTCTACAAATAGAGATGTATTGAATTATGTATATATGAGTGGACATGATATGTTGAGGAATGGTGCTTATGAAGCAAAAAAGATTATAAGGTAATAATTCATTTTTCTCCTCTTTATGTTGAATCTGTGGACACAAAATAGCAGTGAGAGTTTCTAATGACCACAAGGGGAAGTGAATTATGATCTTAGGTTGAAGTACTATAGCTGGTGACAGTTAGTCTGTCTGTCTATCCTGAGTTTGGAAAAATTAGCAATATTTATTAAGTCTCTGAAATAATAAAAATAAATCCCAATACACCCATGTTTTGCTTTAAAGCCACCTAGATATTTGAGCATCCAGACTTAGATTCAGAGACGTTCCATATTGCACTGGATGGGAAAGGTGCTTTGGAAGTGATACATAATTCAAAGACAAAAATGAAGAATCCTTCTTCCTTCTACATTTCTGGTCATAAGGAGTTAGAGTTTTTAAATGAAATTTTTCAAAAAGAATCTTGGAAGAAATCCAAGTTGTTAGTTGTATTGTTACCAAGACCCAGTAGGTTTTATTGTTTCCCTCTTAATCTAATTTCAAGAGCATATGTACTCTGACAAGACTTTTGGATTCCCTCATTCTTCTTGCGAGGTTCATTTCAATAAAGTATGCTGTCAGTTAAGCTAGAAGTACCAAGGAAAAAGGTGGAGAAATATTACTTTTGCTTGATTATAAAATGCTCTTGTTGGATACATTGAGTTGAAAAAATTACAGGAAAGCCAGTGAGTGGATCAGAATGAGATACTCATAGAGGAAATCAAGGGAAAGAATCCATCACATGTAATTTAAAAGGAAATCAGGTTGTCAGAGGAAAGCAAGTGTTCAGAAAAGATGTGATTAGGGGGAGGAGTCAAGATGGCGGAGAAGAAGCAGGCTGAGACTACTTCAGGTAGCGGGAGATCAGCTAGATAGCTTATCTAAAGATTGCAAACACCTACAAATCCAACGGGAGATCGAAGAGAAAAAGAACAGCAACTCTAGAAACAGAAAATCAACCACTTTCGGAAAGGTAGGACGGGCGGAGAAGTGAATCCAAAGCGACGGGAAGATAGACCGCGGGGGGAGGGGCCGGCAAGCGGCGGAGCAACGGAGCACAAAATCGGGACTTTTAAAAGTCTGTTCCGCTGAGGGACATCACTCCAGAGGCTTAACCGGGGTGAAGCCCACGCAGGGTCGGCGTGGCCTCAGGTCCCGCAGGGTCACAGAAGGATCGGGGGTGTCTGAGTGTCGCAGAGCTTACAGGTATTAGAACAGGGAAGCCGGCTACAGAGACAGAGCCGAGGAGTAAGCGCTAAGCTCGGGGTTACCTTGAACCGGTCGCAGGCTCGGTCAGCTCGGAGCGCGGCCGGAGGCAGGGTGACGGGAGTAAATCGGCGCTGTTCTCTAAGGGCGCACTGAGGAGTGGGGCCCCGGGCTCTCGGCTCCTCCGGGCCGGAGACCGGGAGGCCGCCATCTTCATTCCCGCCCTCCAGAACTCTACGGAAAGCGCTCAGGGAACAAAAGCTCCTGAAAGCAAACCCGAGCGGATTACTCAGCCCGGCCCCTGGTAAGGGCGGTGCAACTCCGCCCGGGGCAAAGACACTTGAGAATCACTACAACAGGCCCCTCCCCCAGAAGATCAACAAGAAACCCAGCCAGGACCAAGTTCAACTACCAAGGAGTGCAGTTTCAATACCAAGGAGAGCAGCGGAATTCCAAAGGAGGAGAAAGCAAAGCAAGGAACTCATGGCTTTCTCCCCATGATTCTTTAGCCTTGCAGTTAATTTAATTTCTTTTCTTTTTCAATTTATTTTTCTTCTGCTGCTGAATTTTTTTAACTTTTACCCTTTCCTTTTTTTAACGTTTTTTAACTAGTTTATCTAATATATATATTCTTTTTTTCCTTTTTATATTTTTTCTTTATTGGTTTTCTTTTTTTAATTGTTTCTTTCTTTTTTCTTTTTCTTTCTTTCTTTCTTTTTTTTTTTCTTCTTTCTGAACCTCTTTTTATCCCCTTTCTCGCCCCTCACGATTTGGGATCTCTTCTGATTTGGCTAAAGCATATTTTCCTGGGGTTGTTGCCACCCTTTTAGTATTTCACTTGCTCCTTCATCTACTCTTATCTGGACAAAATGACAAGGCGGAAAAATTCACCACAAAAAAAAGAACAAGAGGCAGTACCAAAGGCTAGGGACCTAATCAATACAGACATTGGTAATATGTCAGATCTAGAGTTCAGAATGACGATTCTCAAGGTTCTAGCCGGGCTCGAAAAAGGCATGGAAGATATTAGAGAAACCCTCTCCGGAGAGATAAAAGCCCTTTCTGGAGAAATAAAAGAACTAAAATCTAACCAAGTTGAAATCAAAAAAGCTATTAATGAGGTGCAATCAAAAATGGAGGCTCTCACTGCTAGGATAAATGAGGCAGAAGAAAGAATTAGTGATATAGAAGACCAAATGACAGAGAATAAAGAAGCTGAGCAAAAGAGGGACAAACAGCTACTGGACCATGAGGGGAGAATTCGAGAGATAAGTGACACCATAAGACGAAACAACATTAGAATAATTGGGATTCCAGAAGAAGAGGAAACAGAGAGGGGAGCAGAAGGTATATTGGAGAGAATTATTGGAGAGAATTTCCCCAATATGGCAAAGGGAACAAGCATCAAAATCCAGGAGGTTCAGAGAACCCCCCTCAAAATCAATAAGAATAGGTCCACACCCCGTCACCTAATAGTAAAATTTACAAGTCTTAGTGACAAAGAGAAGATCCTGAAAGCAGCCCGGGAAAAGAAGTCTGTAACATACAATGGTAAAAATATTAGATTGGCAGCAGACTTATCCACAGAGACCTGGCAGGCCAGAAAGAGCTGGCATGATATATTCAGAGTACTAAACGAGAAAAACATGCAGCCAAGAATACTATATCCAGCTAGGCTATCATTGAAAATAGAAGGAGAGATTAAAAGCTTCCAGGACAAACAAAAACTGAAAGAATTTGCAAACACCAAACCAGCTCTACAGGAAATATTGAAAGGGGTCCTCTAAGCAAAGAGAGACCCTAAAAGTAGTAGATCAGAAAGGAACAGACACAATATACAATAACAGTCACCTTACAGGCAATACAATGGCACTAAATTCATATTTCTCAATACTTACCCTGAATGTTAATGGGCTAAATGCCCCAATCAAAAGACACAGGGTATCAGAATGGATAAAAAAACAAAACCCATCTATATGTTGCCTACAAGAAACTCATCTTAAACCTGAAGACACCTCCAGATTTAAAGTGAGGGGGTGGAAAAGAATTTACCATGCTAATGGACATCAGAAGAAAGCAGGAGTGGCAATCCTTATACCAGATCAATTAGATATTAAGCCAAAGACTAGAATAAGAGATGAGGAAGGACACTATATCATACTCAAAGGATCTGTCCAACAAGAAGATCTAACAATTTTAAATATCTATGCCCCTAACGTGGGAGCAGCCAACTATATAAACCAATTAATAACAAAATCAAAGAAACACATCGACAATAATACAATAATAGTAGGGGACTTAAACACTCCCCTCACTGAAATGGACAGATCATCCAAGCAAAAGATCAACAAGGAAATCAAGGCCTTAAATGACACACTGGACCAGATGGACATCACAGATATATTCAGAACATTTCATCCCAAAGCAAGAGAATACACATTCTTCTCTAGTGCACATGGAACATTCTCCAGAATAGATCACATCCTCGGTCCTAAATCAGGTCTCAACCATTATCAAAAGTTTGGAATCATTCCCTGCATATTTTCAGACCACAATGCTCTGAAGCTAGAACTCAATCACAAGAGGAATTTTGGAAAGAACCCAAATACATGGAGACTAAACAGCATCCTTCTAAAGAATGAATGGGTCAACCAGGAAATTAAAGAAGAGTTGAAAAAATCATGGAAACAAATGATAATGAAAACACAACGGTTCAAAATCTGTGGGACACGACAAAGGCAGTCCTGAGAGGAAAATATATAGCGGTACAAGACTTTCTCAAGAAACAAGAAAGGTCTCAGGTACACAACCTAACCCTACACCTAAAAGAGCTAGAGAAAGAACAAGAAAGAAACCCTAAACCCAGCAGGAGAAGAGAAATCATAAAGATCAGAGCAGAAATCAATGAAATAGAAACCAAAAAAACAATAGAACAAATCAACGAAACTAGGAGCTGGTTCTTTGAAAGAATTAATAAGATTGATAAACCCCTGGCCAGACTTATCAAAAAGAAAAGAGAAAGGACCCAAATAAATAAAATCATGAATGAAAGAGGAGAGATCACAACTAATACCAAAGAAATACAGACAATTATAAGAACATACTATGAGCAACTCTACGCCAACAAATTTGACAATCTGGAAGAAATGGATGCATTCCTAGAGACATATAAACTACCACAACTGAACCAGGAAGAAATAGAAAGCCTGAACAGACCCATAACCAGTAAGGAGATTGAAACAGTCATCAAAAATCTCCAAACAAACAAAAGCCCAGGGCCAGATGGCTTCCCGGGGGAATTCTACCAAACATTTAAAGAAGAGCTAATTCCTATTCTCCTGAAACTGTTCCAAAAAATAGAAATGGAAGGAAAACTTCCAAACTCATTTGATGAGGCCAGCATCACCTTGATCCCCAAACCAGACAAGGATCCCATCAAAAAAGAGAACTACAGGCCAATATCCTTGATGAACACAGATGCAAAAATTCTCGCCAAAATACTAGCCAATAGGATTCAACAGTACATTAAAAGGATTATTCAGCATGACCAAGTGGGATTTATTCCAGGGCTGCAAGGTTGGTTCAACATCCGCAAATCAATCAATGTGATACAACACATTAATAAAAGAACAAGAACCATATGATACTCTCCATAGATGCTAAAAAAGCATTTGACAAAGTACAGCATCCCTTCCTGATCAAAACTCTTCAAAGTGTAGGGATAGAGGGCACATACCTCAATATTATCAAAGCCATCTATGAAAAACCCACTGCAAATATCATTCTCAATGGAGAAAAACTGAAAGCTTTTCCGCTAAGGTCGGGAACACGGCAGGGATGTCCGTTATCACCACTGCTGTTCAACATAGTACTAGAAGTCCTAGCCTCAGCAATCAGACAACAAAAGGAAATTAAAGGCATCCAAATCGGCAAAAAGGAAGTCAAACTATCACTCTTCGCAGATGATATGATACTCTATGTGGAAAACCCAAAAGACTCCACTCCAAAACTGCTAGAACTTGTACAGGAATTCAGTAAAGTGTCAGGATATAAAATCAATGCCCAGAAATCAGTTGCATTTCTCTACACCAACAACAAGACAGAAGAAAGAGAAATTAAGGAGTCCATCCCATTTACAATTGCACCCAAAACTATAAGATACCTAGGAATAAATCTAACCAAAAAGGCTAAGAATCTATACACAGAAAACTATAAAGTACTCATGAAAGAAATTGAGGAAGACACAAAGAAATGGAAAAATGTTCCATGCTCCTGGATTGGAAGAATAAATATTGTGAAAATGTCTATGCTACCTAAAGCAATCTACACATTTAATGCAATTCCTATCAAAGTACCATCCATTTTTTTCAAAGAAATGGAACAAATAATCCTAAAATTTATATGGAACCAGAAAAGACCTCGAATAGCCAAAGCAATATTGAAAAAGAAAGCCAAAGTTGGTGGCATCACAATTCCAGACTTCAAGCTCTATTACAAAGCTGTCATCATCAAGACGGCATGGTACTGGCACAAAAACAGACACATAGATCAATGGAACAGAATAGAGAGCCCAGAAATAGACCCTCAACTCTATGGTCAACTCATCTTCGACAAAGCAGGAAAGAATATCCAATGGAAAAAAGACAGCCTCTTCAACAAATGGTGTTGGGAAAATTGGACAGCCACATGCAGAAAAATGAAATTGGATCATTTCCTTACACCACACACGAAAATAGACTCAAAATGGATGAAGGATCTCAATGTGAGAAAGGAATCCATCAAAATCCTTGAGGAGAACACAGGCAGCAACCTCTTCGACCTCAGCCGCAGCAACATCTTCCTAGGAACATCGCCAAAGGCAAGGGAAGCGAGGGCAAAAATGAACTATTGGGATTTCATCAAGATCAAAAGCTTTTGCACAGCAAAGGAAACAGTTAACAAAACCAAAAGACAATTGACAGAATGGGAGAAGATATTCGCAAATGACATATCGGATAAAGGGCTAGTGTCCAAAATCTATAAAGAACTTAGCAAACTCAACACCCAAAGAACAAAGAATCCAATCAAGAAATGGGCAGAGGACATGAACAGACATTTCTGCAAAGAAGACATCCAGATGGCCAACAGACACATGAAAAAGTGTTGCATATCACTCGGCATCAGGGAAATACAAATCAAAACCACAATGAGATACCACCTCACACCAGTCAGAATGGCTAAAATTAACAAGTCAGGAAATGACAGATGCTGGCGAGGATGCGGAGAAAGGGGAACCCTCCTACACTGTTGGTGGGAATGCAAGCTGGTGCAACCACTCTGGAAAACAGCATGGAGGTTCCTCAAAATGTTGAAAATAGAACTACCCTATGACCCAGCAATTGCACTGCTGGGTATTTACCCTAAAGATACAAACGTAGTGATCCGAAGGGGCACGTGCACCCGAATGTTTATCGCAGCAATGTCTACGATAGCCAAACTATGGAAAGAACCTAGATGTCCATCAACAGACGAATGGATAAAGAAGATGTGGTATATATACACAATGGAATACTATGCAGCCATCAAAAGAAATGAAATCTTGCCATTTGCGACGACGTGGATGGAACTAGAGGGTATCATGCTTAGCGAAATAAGTCAATCGGAGAAAGACAACTATCATATGATCTCCCTGATATGAGGGAGAGGAGATGCAACATGGGGGGTTAAGGGGGTAGGAGAAGAGTAAATGAAACAAGATGGGATTGGGAGGGAGACAAACCATAAGTGACTCTTAATCTCACAAAACAAACTGAGGGTTAATGGGGGGAGGGGGGTTGGGGGGGTGGGATTATGGACATTGGGGAGGGTATGTGCTATGATGAGTGCTGTGAAGTGTGTAAACCTGGCGATTCACAGACCTGGACCCCTGGGGATAAAAATATATTATATGTTTATAAAAAATAAAATAAAAAAAAATTAAAAAAAAAAGAAAAGATGTGATTAGAAGAATTTCTAGCTGTAAGTAGATTGTTGGAATATTTTATTTTAGTTCTGCTGTGATACAGTCAGTATATAGGTATGAGGTCTGTGTGTATACTTAAAGTTATTAAATAAATGGACAAAAGAGAGTTGATTGTACCTAAGAAAGCAAATTAATAATATGTGATTCTTTTAAGTAAAAAATGATTTAAACTAGCCAATGAATAAAAGAAATGTGGAAAAATCAAGCTTACTCTGAATACCTCAGAAGGAATAAACTTATAACCCTTGTAAATGATGACCTGTCAGGATTAAAGAATGTCATGGTATTCCTTTGTTAAATTTTAGTAGTGTGAGCCATCAGCACAATTGCTAATAACTTCCTACTTTTGAGACATGGGCTGTAGATTTCATTTCCCACATGGGCTAGATAGCTACAACATCTGGACTACTCGGTACAGTTTGGTAGTATGGCTCCTTACGATAGCCACTTATGAGCTCTGGGTAATCAAGATGTGCCATCCTAGTGCATACAACCCAGAATGTCTGCCTTTTTGATGCATCTTGGCACAATGGAACTGTGGGTATAGACATGACCTTGCCATAAATTTAAGTGTATAAGGTCCTGTCTTTGGATAGTGGTGCAGGTAAAATCCCATTGCAATCTGTATATTGTTTTGTCGAGAAACTATTTTCCACATAGTGTATATAACTTGTAGCAGAAGTTAATGGTGCTACCTGTGGCAAGACTCCATTCTGTAAGTGGTGTTGCTTGCTTATCCAATCAGTTTGTCATCTCCATCTGTCTACCAGGTTTTATCTACCCATTTCTTTATCTCATCAACTTTGGGCTTTATAATAGTCACTAAACCTCAGTAAGAATTGAAGGCTATAGAAGCTTTCTGTACATTCCGTGTAACAAGCATGTATTAAGAGGCTTTTTGTCAGTTCCAGAGAATTTTCAGTCTCTGAAAAGTCTAGTGTTAAACACAGGGTTTTCAACAACTGCATTTTTACTGTTCCAGCTATTGTGTAGATGTATGCCTGTAGAATTTAAGATGATTTCATCTTTAACATAATTTTCAAAATGGCTGCTCCAGTGGCTGCTGTCTCTAGGAAGAGTTGTACTGTTTGTGTGGCTTTAGTGCTTTCACCCTCTCTAATCTTTAGAATATCTATCTGTACTGTTCCTCTCTTATTAGGGGTGGGAAATAGCTTTGTTGAGCTTGAAATTTAGCTAACGGTACAAACTTGTAACAAGTATTAAATAAAGCGAAGAGAACTAATATACAGTATGATGAATATAGACAATATTATTTTAAATATCACTATGTACTATGATAAATATCACTACATTGGCAATCATATTATAATATACAAACATATCAAGGTAACACCTGTACACCCTAAACTTATGCAATGTTACACATCAAATTCATTCAGTAAAAGATGGAGCAACAAATAAAAACACACAAAAAAAGGACCTGATTTGAACAACATGAAAAACCCTTAACTCCTGTCTATTTCTCCTGCCTTTTGTCTTTCCTGAGTGGAATCATCTACCCCTTCTCTCCAGGAGGAGCATCTGCTCTCAGCCAAGAGCTCTTAGTGTCTTATTTAATAATCCCAACCAAGCATTCGTTCAGTTACCCTTGGCTTTTCAGCCGAGTCTTGTGACAATGCCTCTGTATTTCTTAAAAAAGAGAGAGAGAGAGAGAGAGAGAGAGAATGGGAGGAAGGTAGGAAAATAACCATCTCTAATACTTGTAGTGTATTTTATGGCTTTATATGTTTGATTTCTTGTAGCTCTCTTCATAGTCCCATGAAATAGACCATTGTTGCTGGTGATATTTTACTTCATAAAGGAACTAAAACTCAGAGACATGTGTAAATTTGTAGGAAACAAAAGCAAGAATTTTAACATCCTTTTCTCCTTCCATGCTATCCTTATAAATCATCATATAAAAAGTTGCTTTCCCAGAAAGACTCTTGTAGGACTTTAAATAGGACATCTGCCAGCAACATTGACAGGAAAGGGTAATCACCTTAAGAAGGGAGAAGAGAATGGGTCCAGAAGCCACTGCCCATAATCTCTTATTAGGGATCAGGCATGGCTTGAAAAGGTGAGGGCTGCAATTATAACTCTGCAGGAATTATAACATTTTCAAGTGTTAATTACCTCAGCTCCTGAAGCCCTGAATTATTGCTTGGCACAACTGAAACTGTTGGGTGTACAAAATAACAGTCATAAATTTAAGAGTATAAGATCCTGTCTTTGAATGGTAATACAGATAAAATCCCATTGCAGTTTGTACATTGTATAGGTTATGAAATACTTCTGCATAAGTGTAATTGTCTATTAGTAGTAACAGAAAAATATCTACAATAAATTTCCAAGGCTCCCAACAGGGATGTGTGTGGGGGGAAGGTAGAAGGGATGTGGAAAGAACGTGTGTGTATATATGCATCTCTAGTAAATAAATGCTTAGCAAAAAAGCAAGGCCTAGAATGTCTCAGACTGATGATATCTATTTGGATATGTTCCAGCATTTTAAATTGAAAATATTGCTGACTCTGTATTTTGTTCTCCCTTGTGTGTTATAATGCCAGTTGGGACATAAAAGCAGAACTTTTAAATGAGACTCAGCTCAATGCAAAACAGCTTCACTTCGTGCAGACACAGTTCAAATAGAATTATTTTAGGGAGTGGCCCTTTCAAAGACATGGTGCTCATTCATCTCAGGAATCTTAAAAAAAAAAAAGCTCAGGAATCAGACAACTTTTAACTTTTTGTTGTACTATTTGATTCTTTAATTTTGCAGGTTTCTATTGACTGAATGTGTCCCCTTCAACTTCAAAAGTTAAATCTTAATATTCCATGTGATGGTTCTGGGAGGTGGTAGACCATGAGGGTAGAACACTCATGAATGGCATTAGTGACCTTGTGAAAGAGACCCTTCACCATGTGAGGACACAGCAAAAGGATAGCCATCTATGAATCAGGAGCTGGCCCTAACCAGATAGTGGATGTGCTGGCACCTTGATCTTGAACTTCCCAGTCTCTGTGAGGAACTGTGAGAAATAAATTTCTGTTATTGATAAGCTACCCAGTCTATCGGAGTTTGTTATAGCAGCCCAAGCAGAGGAAGATATGAGTTAAAGGTTTGTGTCAACAACATGAGCTTAATATCCAAATAAGAAGTGGTCTCTGGTTATGACAAATGAACACTCATGTTTGGACACAAAAATGATACATTGGCCACGTGTAGACATTAGTCATAAATAATAATTATCTTCCATTCTTTGTGTTATGTTACAGTTCTCACCTCCCTCCTTACCTCTTATCTGGCATCTTCAGCTATTGTCACCTAAATGAACAGATTGTTCAAAGAATGAAAAATAGACTCCAACCAGCTATCCCAAGCACACACCCACACATCGTCAGCAGTGTTATCAGCCTTAACAAGAGAGTGCGGCATTTAAATCAAATTGATTTTTTGAAATCATGAGTTATTCATTGGAAAATGGGGAATGAAGATAACCGGAAATTTTTTTTTTTATCTTTTATTAAGGTAGATAGCATAATTCTTCTCTAGAAATGGTTTGTTTGAAGATAACCCAGCAGTGGTTCGGAAACTATCTTTTGGTTAGACAAACAGATGGTATAATCTTTTTTGTTATCTTAGTAAAAGTCATTATTTGCTAAAAAGACATGAACACTTTCCCTCCTTTGTTACCAGTCTTTTGCCTTACTCTTATATAACTTAATGCTTTTCAAAATACTTCCACTATTTGATCCAAAGGGATGTTTTCCAGCTCTCAAAAGAACAGCAGTAACAATAAAGCCTGTCATGGTAAAAAGATAAATACAAAAGGCCTGGAAATGAAAACACAACTAGATGTAGCTGAAACTATTGAGAAATAAGGACTATGAACCCTCCATCCCATGTGATAGGATGGTTCTTTAAATCAGGGCTATACTAATTTACAAATAGCTCTGTTTTAGGCACTGTTTACATACTGTACGTGAGTTTTAAGTCATTTCATTATCAAAACAGCCCTATGAGTTTCAGGTCATTTCATAATGAACACAACCCTGGACAGTGTCACAATCTTTATTTTACAGATGAAGAAGCTGAGGCACAGAGATATTAAGTAAATTATTCAAGTTATGTGGCTAGTAAAGCTAGAATTCAAACCCAAGGAATCTGTCATTCAAGTCTGCCTTTTCATGCATAGCTTATCAACAGAATTTGTTTTGGAGTAAAGGAAGAATTTATCTTTGAAAAACTCAACTGAAATACTGAAAATTTACTTGTTCTTATCTAACTTTAATCTTTCTTTCCCCTCATTTCTCTTCTAAGCAACACTGTTGAATGTTAATGAGTATATATTTTATTCAACCTCAGCCAGTCATTTGGGGGTAATTAATCTGAGTTTTACACATCCAGCCTCTGTTTTAATGAGTAAACTTTGAGTAAAGCATGCTTCCACCACTGAGTATTTGCTTCTGCTTATAGAGGTAAATGAGCAGCATATACTTGGTTCCTATTTTGCTGTCCTTGTTACTGAATTCAGTAGTAAAGAAGAGTGGTAAAACCATTAATCAGAGTGTAACAATTCATTTTAGCAACAGATTGTGGGAACCTTGACACATACAGATACCTAAATGCATCAACAAAAGACAAACACAGCCTGTGATTTGCACAGCTGACACGTAGGCACCAGTCATTCTACAACACAGACAGTGGTATTTAAATAGAAAACTGTCAGCAAGCCATTTGCTCTTTAGGAATGACCAGCATTAAGTATCAAGTTTAATAACAGAATCAGCATGGTTTCTCCATCTCTGTTAATTTTGCTTACATTTTTCTGACTTTTAACCTTGTTTGAGGTTTTGGGGCATCCTTGAGTTTTGTTTCACAGCTTATCTGGTCATAGTTTCCCAAGATTCTGCAAGTTCCTAGGAAATTCTTAAAGTGCTTGTACATGTTTAAAAGAGATGAGGGAACAATGTTCGGCTTCAGAGTATAATACTCGAGGAACTTGGGGTACAGGACTGCCCAGGGGGGTGTGGCTTGGGCTCAGGAAGAGATGACTAAGACTTTAGGAAAATTTACATTGGAGGGCTCAGCCCCCCTCCCCCCCCCCTTTTGTGATGTGCAGTGTTTGAATCATGGTGGATATATCACAATCCCTTAGGGATTGAGTGTATACATGACAGACCCACATGTGTGCACGCACATGCAGTCAGCCTTACCTCCATTTGTTCCAGCTCCACCTGCTGTTGGGGAGGACTGGGAAATGGCTATGAGGGAGGCACTGGGTTGGGGGAAGAGGCAGATGTGTCATGGTATGTAATTTTATGCTCTAGTTGTAATCCTTGCACATGACATATAAAGGAATGCAACATACCAGGTAAAAAAAAAAAATCGCAAGAGCTTTGGCGCCAGATAGTCAAGGGCTTCAACCACAGCTCCGCGATTCGTTTTTTGTCTGTCACTGGGCAAAGCTTCTCTTTCTAAGTCTTACTTTACTCTTTTGTGAAATGGGAATGGCACCACCTACCTTGTAATGCTGCTGTGGGGATTTTCATGAATATATACAGCACTAAACCAGAACTAGATAAGTGGCAGTCATAAAATTAAGGAAAACAAATAGTAGGATTTTTAAATTACACTTATTAGAGCATATCTATTAAGCACTTTACCCAGTTGACTATTAACTCTGTCAATTGGGTAAATTATTGACTATTTTGATAGAATTATCTGAATAATTAAGTGAAAAGATTGAACCTGACTGCTTTTGAAAATTTAACTATTTTTCCCTACTACAGATCTAAATCATTTGAATAATGGTGATTTTTTTTTTTTTGGTTCTTTATTGTTTTTGACTTAGCACATGTACACATGTTCTGATGATTACCACAGGAATATAGAAACATGCATGGTTTTAAAAATATTGGCTGAAAGGTTTATTTCTTCATATATTTTTATAAATAATATATGGTAAAGAAAATTTTAAATCAGAAAGGAGAACATACCCTGAGCAGTATATGAGTCATTGTCAAGAACTAAGGACAAGAAACAATGAGTATTGGCAAGAATACGGAGAAAAAAGGAAGCCTTGCATACTATTGGTGAAAAGCAAACTGGTACAGCCAATCTGGAAAACAGTATGGAGGTTCCTCAGAAAGTTAAAAACAGATCCACCCTATGATCCAGTAATTGCATTACTGGGCGTTTGTCCCCAAAATATAAAAAGACTAATTCAAAGTGACCCATGTACCCCTATGTTTATTGCAGCATTATTTACAATAGCCTAATTATGGAAACAACCCCAGTATCCACCGACAGATGAATGGATAAAGAAGATGTGATGTACACATACAATGGAATATTATTCAGCCGTTACAAAGAACAAGATCTTGCATTTCCAATGATATTGATGGGGCCAAAGAGTATAGTGCTAAGAAAATTAAGCCAGAGAAAGACAAATACCATATTTCACTCAAATGGAGAATTTAAGAAACCAGTAGAGAGGAGGAAAAAAAAAAAGAGACAAACCAAGAAACAGACTCTCAACTGTAAAGGACAAATTTATGGTTATTGGAGAGGAGTGTGGGGGGATGGGTGAAACAGGTGAAGGGGATTAAGAGTACACTTATCACAATGAACACTGAGTGATGTGTAGAATTGTTGAATCACTGTACTGTACACATGAAATTAATATAACACTGTATGTTAACTACACTGGAATTAAGACAAAAAACTTAATAAATTTAAAAATTAAAAAAAGAACAAAGCATAGGATAGATTCTCAGCCTCCCCACCTTTTATTCTTCCCAAAGCACACCGAGATAGCATAATTAGAAGATATTATAGAATGAAATGATTAGAAATAGATAGAGTGGTCCCCCCTCACACCCACCCAGGATTATTTGGAAAAATGAAATGTGCTTCTCATTTGTAGCATGCATGTGTTTTTTAATTTCAAAAATAAAGATAGAAGCATATGAAACACTCAAAAGAGCTAGTTTATGATTAATTCAGAAGGATCAGGCTGGGATAGTATGTGTATTATATGTAATTCACTGCACATGTAATGATTGCGCTTAGTGTCAGCCCATTAAGAAACATCTGCCTTCACAACTGCCACTAGACTAAATTATGTTTGTGCCTCAGAGGACATCTTCAGTGTAGATAAATAATATGTTTAGAGATTTTATGGATTAACTTAAATGTGTCTTATTTTTCAATTCTATGGGAAACACACTCCTCAGGAACATTTGACTTAATTTCAGTTCGTTTTGATTACCCTGTTTCAGACTTGAAAATCTCATCCACAAAACCATTTCAGATCATTTTTATCAGCATGTCCTCAAAATAATTGTTTAAAAAACTGATATTCAGCCTCTTCTAAGTTCATTTTCTTGGTACCTTTTAATAGTTTCTACTAAGGGTTTTTGAGAACCATTTTAAGATGTAGTTTAGAGTATTATTTGTCAGAACTTGTAAAATGCTTAGAAAAAAAGCATTTACAAAACCTGCTATCATGTTGATTGTTACATTTAATGTAGATGTGTGTCCACATTTACATTAAAAGTACGTTTTGTGAACAAGGCAAAAATATTTTCCTCTAATCTTTGTTCCAAGACTATACTAACCGGTAAATGAAGGAGATTATTTTAACCTCACCACATTTGTAATATTGTTACAATCAGTAGAAATCACATAGAAAGCAAATGGATTTATTAAAAGCAGCTGCATGTGTGTATTATGGTATCATATGTTATTTAATATAGCTAAAGTTATTTCAGATATGAAAGGCAAAAGGTATATCTTGGAGAATTTCTCAGATGGAAATTTTATGAAGAGATGTTAGGGAAAAGAAGACCTGCCTGATCAGGCAGAGAACATGAAATGACTGATGGGAATGAAGGAAGGTGTTTTCTTGGATTGGCCAAGGGTCTGAGAGAAAGGAAAGAGTTTTCTTGGATTGGCCAAGGGTGTGAGAGAAAAACTCTGAGAGAAAGGGTCTGTGCCTGGGGTCAAGGTGAATTGAAAAGAGCTGGTTTTGAGAAGGGGCTCTCTCTCACTAGTTGTATGGTCATGAGAAAGTAATTTGGTTTTACTGGCCTTCAGTTCATTTATTAATGAAGAGAGAAGATTTGGGCTGGTGATTTCCAGTGTCCTGTCCTGTGCTGTAGTTTATCATTATATTATTCCAACATCCAAGGCTAGGCCATACTCTGCATCATTGCTCCTATGGTTCTGTTAGGACCAAACCTGGGATTGTTTTTTCCAACAACCTTACTCTTCAGTTGCAGTGTGCCTGCTGTCACTTGAATTATTTGATTCATACTATCACTACTTTTCATACTTTATAAAGTGTTGTTTTCAAGGACAATTTAGTATTTAAATGACTTTGTTTCTCAGAGAATGTATTATTCAGATATTGCCATCATCAAAATTACAGAATCATGGAATATTAGAGTATAAAGGGCCCTTAGAGGAGCTGCTGCTTAAGGGGATTTGCTTTTTTAAAACACTTATCCAGGGTGATAAAAGCTCCAAAATAGAAATAGCCACACAATCACTGAGTTGAAAATGGAAGTTTCAATTTAGATACAATCTACTAATTAAGCTGATTGTTAGTGAAGAATAGCCAGTCATAATTGTCAGCAGTTCTACTTTTAACATGGAACTTGTCCTACACTATTAGAAAATATAATTTTAGGAAATAGTTTCTGTGCATGTTTAAGATCAAATTTTATCAAAAGAAAGTAATCAGCTTCATGTTTCCATAACCCCTTCTTTCAAATATATATGTTGATATATGTATATACATATATATATATTATTTTATTTTTTCAGTGTTTCAAGATTCATTGTTTATTCACCACCCCCAGTGCTCCATGCAATACGTGTCCTCCTTAATACCCACCACCAGGCTCACCCATCCCCTCACCTCCCTCCCCTCCAAAACCCTCAATTTGTTTCTCAGAGTCCACAGTCTCTCATGGTTTGTCTATATCCCCTTCTGCTTCACAGTCATAGGCCTCATCAAAGCTAAAGTTGACCAAGCCTTTTCTAGATAATAGTGTCTTAGGTCAGGTTTCCCTTGAAGTAGACTTTTTAAGATGGAGATGGGTATACATGAAGTTTGTTAGGAAATGATATTGTGATCATCACCTGTAAGAGAATGAGGGATGTCCAGAAAGAGAAGATGGACTTTAGTACAGTCTTCTCTGCCACTCCATGGGTAGCTCAGGACCTGGCCTTTCAGAGTTGTCCTGAAATGATACAGTAGATATCACTGACCAAGAATTGGAAGTAGGATACCACCAGGAAGAGACAGCTCTTTGACTGAGGGCAGTTCCCAGTGAGTGACTCAGCTGAGAGCCATGAACTGCCAAGAGCAGTGGAGGAAGATCTGTGTGCCTGTCTGGAGGTGGAACCCCATAATCAGGCACTGGCCAATGTGCCTTACATGACCTATCTTGTATAATCATAACAGTAATTCTGGAGTTAGTAATTATGGTTTTTCCATTTTTACCATGAGGAGATAAAGTCTTAGAGAATTAACTTGGTCAACATCATACAGCAGTAAGTGGGTGTGGCCAGATTCTTAGCTGTCTGACCAAAGTCTGAGCTCTTCCTTCTCTCTCTTCTAAGGATATGACCACCTGGATAATGTCCACCTGAAATTATGATGCTATCTTGAACTATGTAATAACTTTATAGTTTAGTTCTAGATTCATGACTATACCATAGCAGAGTGATGCCAATACTAAACCCAATCATCTTGAACTGTTTCTTTGAATCTATATTTCAGATCTGAGATAATGTGGCACATTATATAGACTAAGTAGTGGCCTGAACCCATAAGGTAATAGTTTCCCATCTAAAATTCAGTTTGTATACATATTTTGCTAAAGCATGGCTCTTCTATCAAATCTATGAATCACAGTGTCTATTGTTCTGGAATTTGGGAAGTGGTCCTTGGCTGGCATGGGGGTTACTGATTACTGATGTGGATTATATATCATATATATAATCCAGGGTTACTGATGTGGAATATATATAATACTCATCGCTTATTTTTTAAAAAATAAGTCTCAAATGGGGCACCTGGGTAGCTCAGTCAGTTAAGTGTCTGACTCTTGATTTTGGCTCAAGTCATGATGTCAGGGCTGTGAGACTGAGCCCCACTCCAGGCTCCATGCTGGGCATGGAGCTTGTCTGGGATTCTCTCTCTCCCTCTCCCTTTGCCCTCCCTAACCCCCATTCTCTCTCCCTCTCTCTAAATAATAATAATAATAATAATAATAATAATAATAAATAAAATAAAAATAAGTCTCAAACAATATAAAACATATTGATAAAAACTTACTATCAGATATAATACATTATGACAGAGTGAAAAAAGAATAATTGTGAGAGAGCTAGTGTTCAAAAAGTTGACACTAGCCCAACTCTTCTTTTTATTATGGGTAAAATCTTTAAATAAAATGACATCATTTAGTTGTAATCTCCCTCCTAGTAAATGTGCTTATATAGTCTGTGCTGATGTGACTTCCGCATACTCTGTTTTTGTAACTAATGTGTATATGTCTAAATGATACCAAAACAATTACCTGGCCTTTTAAATAATTGAAAAGACCTTTGGCTCATGGAGCTAAAATTGTGAAAAGGAAAAATATTCACATTTAATTACATTATTTTCCCACATTCTCTACATACTGGTAATGGAGGATTTTGCCTAGGGTTTGTACATTACAGGAAGGATTTTATTTCTTGTGTATTCTCAATCTCTTCATTCCAGCCACACTGAACAAACAGCATTAATTAGTATTCCTCTTGACTGTATGTGGCTGAAAACCCAACTTAAGCTGGCTTAAGCAAAAAATGGGATTTATTGATCCAGGTAATTAAAGAATCAGCCATAGTGCTTGCCTCAGGCCAGGAGCTCGGGCAACTCTCAGGCTTCCTCTCTACCTCTCACTTACACTTTTTCTGCTTTGGTCAATATCTCTGATTTGCCCTTCCTGCCTGATGGCAAGAGGGTTGGAGTAGTTCTAGCTTATATTCTCTCATGTTCAAGATCGGGAAAAAGCACTTGCCTCTCTCTTTGGAGACCAGTAGAAGTCTCTTTTCTCATTGGTTCTGGATCAATCACCATGGCCAAGTCAAGCCTAATCGAAATGCAGCTAGGAGTAGAGTCAATAGCAGCTAAGCCCCACAAGATATCTCCATGAATGGGTTCAGAGACAGCCTTTTCTCAGAGTGTAACTAGAAATGTTTTTCTTCCAAAACTAGATGTTTTTCTTCCAAACAAAATGTTTTTCTTTCAAAAACTAAAACCCAGTGCATATCCATCATTACTATTTAAATCTGTAGTTTACTTTTCAGAGAGCTATTGCCAACAAACTTAAAGCCTAAATCATGTGATATATTATATGCCCTAGGGTCTGAAATGAAAATAAAGCAAAAAACATGTAAGAAATAAACTGTAACAGTAAAAAGGAGCTTCAAGAGAGAGGAAATATATGCACAGAAGTAAGTCTCAAGAGCAGGTATGAGTTATATGCAAAGCACTTTTAACTATTCATGAATGTTGAGTTTCCATGAACCTTAAGAGATACTGTTTTATTAGGATGAGAAACTTCCTTTCAAGCTCACTGTGAGTTGATAATTTTGCAAACTGTCTTTTATTGTTGCAGGAAAGATGTGGAATACCCCTATCAGTTTAGAGAGTGTTGATGGGTGGCAGCTTGTCAAGGTTACTCTTGTCAATTGGAAGAGTCATGTTTAAACATGAGTGCATTATTATCAATGTTTGATTTTTGTCATGATTTTTAATGGCTTTTGTGATTGTTCCGGGGGGATTGGAAAATATATATATATAGTAGATGACACTTTCCATTAACCTTGCCAGAATATAATCTTATAATCTAACTACAAGTAACAGAGCTGATGGGTTTCTTTCCCTAGCAAGTTTTCAGAATTTATACATGTAGCTCTTCTGAAAGTTACAAGGGTGATTATAATGGGTGGATTAGAAAAGATAATTCTAAGCCTTGTTCTAGAGTTCTGCATAGACTAGTTTATGTAACTTTCAGGCTCACACACTGAAGACTGCTTTCAAATAAAGAATCTGCTTATGAATATACACATTACTGATGGCATACCTTTGATGGGTTTAAGCATCTTTCTCCTCTTCCAATATTGAAATGGTTTCTCTTGCCACAAATGGGTGTGAAAGCTTTGGCTGCCAGAAAATGGTGGTGGTGAGGGTATTACGGGAAAGTATCTAGAGTGAAACTACCCACAGTGCTTGAGAAATACTGAGGGGACAAATCCACATGTGGGCAATTGGAAGATTTTCCTTTGGGCACATCCACACTGTGCCAAGACTACCTGTGGTGCTCCAGGGAAGCATTTGGTGCCCACTTTAGTTTAAGGAAGAGAGGTGCATGTACGGATAATGAAGCAATGGAGGCAACGTAGCAACAGTGGATTTACAAGCATGAATTCTTCAGGGATCCACAAAGGAAATCAGAGTCTAGGACCTTGTTAAGAGTAACTTCTATTCCTAAATTCAGAAACAAGTTTGCAGACTCTGAGAGTAATTGTTAGCATGTATCTAGGACCTCAGTCCTGGAGGGATTAGAGTTACCTAACCAAGGACACAGAACAGGAGAATAAAACAGAAATCAAGTAATTGGAAGAGGGCACAACTGGAAACTTTGTTTCAAAAATAAGGCAAAAACAAGGGTCTGCTTCAGGAATTATGATCTGTGGTCCAGGAGCTACAACATGACCTAGCTATTTACTAGAAATGAAGTATCTTGGACTCTCCAAGATTAAGTGAATTATAATCTGTACTTATGCATTTTAACAAGGTCTTCAGGTGTTTCATGGGTTCATTAAGATTTGAGACATTCTAGGACCCAAGGCCAGGGCTAAAAGACCCAAATTTTGGTGAATCTTTAATTGGTTAACTTGAAGGGGACTCATGCCTGTAGAGCTCCCTCCTCATATGGACCCTATCCCTAGTTCTTTTCTTCTATCTTTTCTCTTAATCTTTACATCAACTTTGTGATGTGAACATTACCCTTATTTATTAAATCATAGAAATGGGATTCAGAAGAGTTAAATTACTTATGTAGGATTAAACTATTTATAAGTAATGGAAGGGAGATTTCTAAAATCTTTTTTATTAGGGAAAATTTCAAGGATGCACAAAATTAGACTAATATTAAGAACTCTGTGTCTCCTCACTCAGAGATTCAATAAGTGTCAACATTTTGCTACTTTTGTTTCATCTTCCCATATCCCTGCTCATATACTTTTTTTCTTCTTCCAGTTGCCACCACTCTTGTAGAACCTGGATTGAATGTGGGCCTGGTTGACCCCACAGAGATTATGTTATATCTAAGATGCATTTGTTATGGAATATTTGACCATGCTAGTCACCTACTTCAATTGCTATGATTGTTACAAGAATTGCCACAGATGCTGATAGGGAACAGAGTCCAGAGACAATATAAATAGAGCAAAAGAGGGAGGGAAACAGGGGGAGGGAAGGTTTGGAGCCTGAAAATCAGACCCAAAGACAGTTACTTGATAGGAGTTCTGTAGCCAAGGCATCCTTGTATGAGTAACACACTTTTTGCTTCTAGAAGTAGTTCATTTCTCAGTCTATAAACATTTGTGAACATCTACACTGGCACTCACTTCTTTGAAGTTCATTTGAAACTTATGGTCCTACATGGTGTTTCCTCTGTCTAGAATGGTTTGTACCTTGCCATCCAATTAAGTCTCTCTCAAATCCCAACATAAATCTTACTCAGAACAGCTTTCCTTGACCAGTGTGCACCATGCTTTACCACCATCACAGACAAACATAGACTAAGTTAGATTTCATTCTGTGGACACATCATACTTAGTAATTAGCACAGCCTAGAATCTGAGCTCTGAAGAGATGGTGATTGGGTTTATATTGTTTGTCACAGTCTGCATGGTTATAGAAGACTGGTCCTCAGAGATAAGACAGATAGAATGTATGAGAACTTGGGTATTCCTTCTCTTTCCTTCATCCATCTAAGAAAGAACATTCTGGCATTGTTCACTTACTTTCTTCTTCTCCCTTGCTCTCCACTGAGGGCTCTACCATTGCTAGACCAGCTCTTTGGGATGTTTGTTATACAGATTTCTTGGAAAAATCATAGGCTCCTCAAGGAAATAGAAGAAACTTCTATAGGAGATTTTGGAGAAGCTGTAGAGTGTGAGGAAAACTAATAGTTACTATAACTTATTGCTTATGAAATGTCTAGCTCAATATTAGATGCTCATGTGCCAATTATTTAATCCTCACATCAATTCTGTAAGGTAAGTATAATCACTGTACAATAAATTGACTATATCATTACTGAAAAAATGGCAATATATTTTTGCTTCTTCCTGCCTCTTAACAAATCCTTATTGGTTAGAGCCTGATCTTAAAGTGAAGGAGACATGTGAAGAAAAAAGAGAAGAGGCTCTAGGAATAGAAATAATAAGAAAAGTTGATTTCTATTCAGATATTATAGTAATGCTACATGGTCTCTACTTAGCCCTGTGCAGAGATCACAATATTGAATATAGAATGGGATATCAGCCATTTACTGAGCTCCTGTATTGGGATAGAGGTTTGTATATAATTTAAGAAGCAATAGCATATAGCAGAGTGAATTATTTATTTTCAACTCAATTCTGAGCAGGAGCTACTGTGGTTCTGTAATTCTTAAAATACCTTGGATACTTTTAAGCAGTTCTGATACTAGGATGAACTTGACACTATGTGCATATTTACTGTGGCAGTGGCCATTCCCCAAACAAAAACAAAACCGCTATTGACTAAACTGGTGGTGAATCTTAGAATTGATAGCATCTTAGAGAGGGGAAAAAAGTACTTTTTAGGAACATTTTCTAACCTGATTTACTATACCTTTGCTATAGAATAAGAAGAATGCTCAGGTTAGAGGAGAATACAGAGCCATGTCATAGTTACTACTGGCCATACCAGATCAACCAGTTAACCAACATTTGAACATTTTCTTGGGACTCAGTAAATTGTCAACTGTTAAGATCTGCATTACAGAGTACAGAAATATCCTTGATTAACCAAATTTATTCTTTTAAGCATATAGTAAAGGGGGTGCACAAGTTCTATAGTAAAGAACTGGAAATTGATTTCAAACATATTTTTAAGGTCATTTTATATAATCAAATGTATGATAAACTACCTCACAGTTCTTGTTCCAAAGAGTAGACTGGTCATTTTCTACATATCTATTGCCATCTTCAAATTTTTCCAGTAAGTTTCCAAAACTTTCAAATATTATATATATATATATATATATACATATATATATATATATATATGTATATATATATATATGTATATGTATATATGTATGTTATATACAATGATGCCTGAATTTACTGGCTGCTTCTTGGCAATTAGTGAAGATGATGATGCCTAGAGTTGGAAAACCATGTGAATTGTCTTTGCTTTTTTATTGTATTTTGTTTTCAGAATAAATTGTCACTATCTTTTAAAAATATTTTTAAAATCCCCTTCATACAAAGTACACCCTTTGGAATTATTGATCACTATACATATAGTGATCAATATATATATATATTCCAAATATATATATTACATATATAATTCCATATATACATATATATACACATATATGTATACATAATTATAGTTTCAAGCATTTGAAACTTAATGTGAATGCTACAAACATGTACCCAGTGCCTCGCCAACCTCCCAGATCAACTGCAAACATAAAGAACTGGTTTAGTACTATCAACTTGTCTCTTTTATGCTTATCTTTTGCATACATGCATGGATACAAATTTGTCTGGATTATATATGTTCTTGCTGGTTTGGTTAGTTCTGAGACTTCTGGGAATTCTGAATGAATGACTCTGTATGCAGAGTAGAGTGACCAAACTTCAGTGTGACTCAAGAGAGGCTCCATTCCATTAGACTCAGATCTTATTTTAGAGACGATGGAGGTGAACCATCAGAGGGTAGAGAATTACCAAATGCATCCTTTTGACTTTGGAGCCTCTTATACCCAAATTGGCGGCACTCTCTACCCAGCCTTGACAATCTCTCAGGAACAGATTGGCATAAGCCACCTGGTAGTACAGGCATCTGGTAATTCTCATCCTAGGATATTCTTAGCAACCCAACATGACTTTATCTTCTGATGTAAAATACTTGCCATTTTGTTTTAAATTTTAAACGGAAAATGCTGTAGGTTGTTTGTTAATGATAGTAAATCCTTGCTTAGTTTTTTGCACACAGACTAAAATTCCCCAATAAATCAGTTTCAGGGCACTATCTTCTCTAGTGTATTTCCCAAATATGGATCATTTTTATTTTTTGTTTCTAAACCATCTCCAAGTTTCCTTTTTATTCAAGTGCCGGTTCTCAGAAGGGAATATGGTCTTCTTTATGAGAATGAGTATCCCCAGCAGGAGATATTATTACTCACTGGTGTTGGTTTGTCTATGTGGGAGAGGCCTGGATTTGAAGTTACATAACATGGTTTCCAGGACCAGTCTCCCACTGATTTCCTTGGCCTTGAGTAAGTCCCTTAATAATTTCTTTTGGAAGTAGGTTCCTTGATGACAAATGGGAATGGTTATTCCCCCCCATGACTACTTGACAGAGATGTCAAGGTAAGGATATAATTAAGTGGAAGTTATGAAAGTGCTTCATAAAAAGTTAAAATCCCTACACAGGTGTAAGCTATTATTACTGAAAATAAGTTTGAAAAGCTCAGATCATTCATCTAACCTTCACTTCTCCAGGGCTAAGAATGCATTTTTAGATGATATGTGTACTTTCTTTCATAGGATCTTTTTAATCATCACATTAAAGGATTTCATTAGGACTGTCACTATTAATTTTATAACAGTATGCTGTGCCATATCAGCCTTTAAAATTATGATTGCCCCCCCTTTGACTAAAGACTGCTGAGAAAAGGTAATATGTTCATTTGTTTGTTTTGAGCTGGTATTATTATAATTGGATTTTTTTTCAAAGGTTTTATTTATTCAACAGACAGAGATCACAAGCAGGCAGAGAGGCAGGCAGAGAGAGAGAGGAGGAAGCAGGCTCCCTGCTGAGCAGAGAGCCCGAAGTGGGGCTCAATCCCAGGACCCTGAAATCATGACCTGAGCTGAAAGCAGAGGCTTTAACCCACTGAGCCACCCAGGCGCCCCTATAATCTAATTAATTCTTTCTAAAATCTTTTGTCTTTATCCAAGCCCTTTCATTTGCTTTCTTGCCTTTTCTTAACTATACACTTGATGCATAATCAACATACAGATTCACCCTAGTGTCCACCTCAACAAGTTGTCTTTCTTCCTTTCATTGTATGCGTCACTGCCAGCCATGGCTCCACCTGATGATCCTGGAACCAAATACATACCCACTGTTTTTGTCTCTTCCCACCTTGCAGCCCCGACAAAGGGCCTTGACTAATTAGTTCTGGTTAGTTCTTGTCCTTCACCAAAGATTTTAAACTAAATTTAACAGAATTGGTGTGGTCAAGACATGTGTCTTTTACTAAGTAAGCCATTATCAGAGGATGCGGCAGAGGGATGCTCTT
Source organism: Enhydra lutris kenyoni (assembly GCF_002288905.1). Classification (NCBI taxonomy): domain Eukaryota; kingdom Metazoa; phylum Chordata; class Mammalia; order Carnivora; family Mustelidae; genus Enhydra; species Enhydra lutris. The sequence continues at coordinate 6,921,558 of NW_019154123.1, forward strand.
TATTCCTCACCATTTATGGAAATGCGTTCTCTATGTCATCCCATGTTCTGCTTCAGAATGATTCAGAGTAGAGCACTCTGGAGATATGCTTTGATCTTTGCTATCCTAAACTTTTACTGAAGACTTTCAACTTTAAAACACTTGATGCCCAGATGATCATCAAGTTCACATTAAATGCTTTAAAATTAATCATTTAAAATTAATGATTAAGCCTTTATATCAGTCAGGATTCATTACCTTGTGCTGCCATCACAACCCCAAAATCTTACTTCTCAAGCTTGTTATATGTCTACTGATAGAGTTCTATTCATTGTTAACAGTCAAGAACCAAGAATGACAGAATTTCCAATTCACACGTGTCTTTGTAATTACCATAAAGGGGCAAAGGGAAAATGACAATCCTGTGCTTGTTTCTACAACTTCTCAGAAGTGACATATTTGCTTTCACTTATATTTGATTGACCAAACAAGTCCTATAGCCATGAGAGATCAAGAAAATACAATCTCTCCATCTGTCTGAAGAGAAAATGTATGAAAAGCCCTCTTAGGAAGCATGATAAAAACAAAGAATTAAACAAAGATATACAGTAGGGTCGTCAGCTTAAAATATTAGCCACACATAATAATACATGCTAATTGGAGAACTTTGATATTCTTAAAAAATAGAGTCAAGAGTACAGACTCACTCTGGAAAAAAAAAATACAACTTTTAAGTTAAGTAGAGGACACTATACGTATCCTATAGTAATTTTTTCCCATGTGTTTTTTTCTTGTTAGATGTGTGTTTCTGGACCTGTCCATGTTTTCCTTTCAATTACATGATGACAAAGCTACTTGTACTCTAAATTTTAGTCCATTATTGGGTATGTTACACAGCTGTTACTCGACTGGGTTGGTGACAGACTATTATTAGCTTCCATAACATATCTTTATTTCTGATAGACTTGCCAGCAGCAGTGAGCCAGTAATAGCAATTACAGTGGTAAGAACTGTGGAAGTCCATCTGGAAGGAGCTCACAGACATACACAGTCACAAGGCAGCATCTGGGGTACAGAGAAAAAAGAAACTCTCGGTTAGTTTACCAGAGAGAGTGGGAGAGAGGGTGCTACAGGAAGCACTATTATCCATGAAATTCCATTTTATTTTAAAATATTATATGAGCAAAGGCTGGTATTTATACAAACACTTTTCTCTCCAGAAGTTTCACGGGCAGTGAGCACCCCACTGCATCCTGGAACCTAACCTTGGGTTTAGGGAAAAGGAACTTCGGTAAGGGCATTCATCCTACTCCTTTTTCTTTTACTGAAAGTTACAGAGCAACTTTATATCCACACACTGTAGCAAAGGAGCCACTTTCAAAGTCTTATCTTAGAGACTTCTTTAAAGAATCACTGTCAATCCCAGAGAAGATGAGAAGACTATCGATGTCTAATCCTCTATTCTCTACAGTGAACAAACTTCAGCTGTTCATCAGGAAAATACTCTCCAGTCAAATCCATTACAGTCATTGAGTCTTTACTGACTCAATTCAGGATTTCTTGAGCGTTTATCTTGCATAACAGAGTTTTAATACCTTAATTTGTTTTATGAATTTGTGAGATATTTATTAGAAAGTTCTCATTTTACTGATAAAGAAATCTGAAACCCAGATTTTGGGCTATAACGTGTGTCTTCTTTTAGGAATTCAGGGTTCCTGCTACTAGGTGCTGTTGCAGTGAATACAGACCTGTTCTTAGGAACTCTGTGGATCTATATGAGAGGAGGAAATGACTGGTGGACAAATGATTAAAAATGCAGAATACTTTGTATGCATAAGGCAATACTATATACCATCTATTTAGTTCTTAATATATCTAGGAATTACTTCAAGGTCCAATTTAAAAAATTTCCTTTACTCCTCCCCAAACCCACAACTGATTGATAGAAGCTAAGTGTTACAGACGCCAAATAGCTTGCCAAATTTATTAGTTCACAGCTAATAAATAGTGGGCCAGGAACTGGATCTTAGGTTTGACTCCAAATTCAGGTGCTTAGCTACTTGGCTAAGCTACCTTAATAAAGATTTTTTTTTAAAAACTTTTATTTATTTATTTTACACAGAGAGAGATCACAAGTAGGCAGAGAGAGAGAGAGAGAAGCAGGCTCCCTGTTGAGCAGAGAGACCGATGCAGGGCTCGATCCCAGAACCCTGAGATCACGACCTGAGCTGAAGGCAGAGGCCTAACCCACTGAACCACCCAGGTACCCCAATAAAGATTTTAATAGGGAAAAAAATATGTTCTACTTACCAATAGAAATAAAAGCTGCAAGGTGCTATGGGTTCAGAGGAAAGATGAGTCCTACAATCTACAACATTGTCTTTAAGCCTTTTTGTACTCTTCTTACATGGACTCTGGCCTGGACTGTTTTCTATCCTGCCTTATTTATTAATTTATTATTTCTACTGATTAGAGTTTTCCCTGCTGCTCTCCCTTCTTCCATTCTTCCTCCCTCTGACCTGAGTGTAAGCTCCGTGCAGGCAGAGATCATTGTTTTATCCATGGTGAATACCAAATGTCTAGAGTAACACTTGGCACATAGTAAGAGCTCCACAAATATTTTCAAGTTAATATCTTAATAATATTCTTACTTACTTCTTAATATTCTTACTTAGGAGAATACCACTTGGAAGGCATAGCAAAATTTCCAGGTGGTCATGAGATTTTTAGTTTCAAAAATGGAGACTAAAGTATAACAAGTATGAGGATTCTTCCTAGAGTAAATAATCTTCAAAATCTTGGTGTGACCAGGAATGTATTAGAAATGTATATGTTACCTGCTGCTAGTCATTGAGACAGCTGACAGTGTATCCTTATGTGATGCAAAAGAACAGCTATTCCGTTTAGGTGTTCTTTTATATCACTTGGATTTTGAAAAGCATTATCTTTTTTTAGAGAAAGCTGAAAAGCAATTTAAGGAGTTTTCCCTTTGCTCTCATCATCCCAAATCTGTCTTTTGAGTCATTCAGATTTGTTGGCATAATATTTCCTCTGCCTTTACTTCCGTTAATGGCAGAATCCCCTTCTTGGCTTTCATTGCTGGTATCTAGATTCTGTTGGTGAACGTTCTTTGCTGAGTGAGTTCAGACAAGGTGTTGTGACTTCACACGTGGGTTTCTGTGCAGATCTGCAAAGAAACCAGAGATTGGCCATAATTCTTGGTTAAGTTTCAGAACCAAAGATGGCAATGGAATTGTGAAAGACACCATCTGTTTGAGCGTAGAAATTACCTAGCTCTACTAGTAACAATCGAAATCTGAAATGCTTTCCATTTATGTTGGAAATGATAGTGGTGGAAGCCTTCTGAGATTCGAGGAGGTGATGCTGACCTCCTGGACTAGTGAAAAGCCTCTAGTGCTTCACATTCTTTATTTCTCATCTTTTTGGTTAAGGGATTAGAAATGAGGTCCGGGTGGTTACTTTTTTTTGCTTAGGTTTTGAAACATTGGTACTTTGAGCTATTGAGAATATTAGAAATAATTTTCTGGAGAATGACAGTTGAAGACAATACACAGTCCAAAGTCAGATTCCAGTTTTCAAGCAGCTAGACATGAAGCAGCAACCTAAGAACAGGGCCAAAGTTGGGTGAACGTTTAGGAACCAACTATCAACAAGACTGAGTTGGGAAGACAACTTGGACCAGGGTCAGAGCAGTTGACTGTGGAATTCTGAGGCAAAGGCAAAATGCAGTTTTGTGTGTTTCCTGTACATCCTTGTATGTGCATATCAGGTGCACATAGATTGACTTAAACAGAATAAAAAGTATCTTGACAAGCAGAAAGAAAAATTAACATCCTCCTCACTGAAACGACAGCCAACACAGACATTTTTTTTTTTTTTTGCCACCTCCCATGGAAAACTTCTAGGATGTATTATTTTAATAGAAACCTAACTTTTATTATTCACCCTCTCCCTATTTCCTTTCACTATGAAACCTAAAGATTCCATTAGTAGGCTTGTGAGTTCAGGCATGTAGGAAGAGAGAGCTCTATTCTTTTATATCAAAGTTATGTATCTTGGTATTATAAATTTTTAGACTAAATTTCAAGAAATCTGCTAATGGGATTTTCCCAAGATTATTTAGGCAATAAACATCTTAACCTAAAGAGTCTTTGCAAAAATTAAGTGTTTGTACAAAATGCTCTACTTTTATTTTTTAATATATTTTTTATTAAATTTTTAAATTTTTTTATAAACATATAATTTATTTTTATCCCCAGGGGTACAGGTCTGTGAATCGCCAGGTTTACACACTTCACAGCACTCACCATAGCACATACCCTCCCCAGTGTCCATAACCTCACCACCCTTTCCTTCTCCCCCTTCCCCCTGCAACCCTCAGTTTGTTTTGTGAGATTAAGAGTCTCTTATGGTTTGTCTCCCTGCCGATCCCATCTTGTTTCATTTATTCTTCTCCTACCCCCACACCTCCTACATTGCATCTCCACTTCCTCATATCAGGGAGATCATATGATAGTTGTCTTTCTCCGATTGACTTATTTCGCCCAGCATAATACCCTCTAGTTCCATCCATGTCGTCTCAAGTGGCAAGATTTCATTTCTTTTGATGGCTGCATGGTATTCCATTGTATATATATACCACAACTTCTTTATCCATTCATCTATTGATGGACATCTAGGTTCCTTCCATAGTTTGGCTATTGTGGACATTGCTGCTATAAACATTTGGGTGCACGTGCCCCTTCGGATCACTACATTTGTATCTTTAGGGTAAATACCCAGTAGTGCAATTGCTGGGTCATAGGGTAGCTCCAAAATGCTGTACTTTTAGAATAGGTCCTATTTACTTCCTCTTAGTGGATATTAGGCAATACAAGCTAGAAGTAGCATACAGTGATACCTGGACACCACTGGGCCCCAGAGAGCATAAAGCAGGTCTTCCTGAGGAAGCTGGGTCCTTCTTTGCTGGATTATTGTCTGTGGTGTTATGGTAGGTTCTTCCTGTATCTCATCTTAAGTCACTGACACAGAGGATAGGAGAGTTGATACAGGAGTTAAATGCACATCCTTAATGCCCACTGTATTATCTTTGCTTTTAGTACTAAGCTCCTTGCTCTATGAAGTGTGTCTACAGCTAAGGACAGCCCTAGGCTTCCTCTCAATTGCCAGATCAGTTGATTTGCAGTCTGAGAGCACTTAGGCTCAAGGAATTGTGCTATGATGGATTAACAATATTTGCTCAGGGTGTGGGTGGGAAAGTGAGTTTCAGTAGCCCCTAAAACTGATATGTAAAGTTAAAGGACAGAGCTTACCATGCCAGTACTGGGTCACAGACTCTGTGCTCCACTCCACTTGGCCCCCACCTTGGCAAAAATGTTTAACCATACAGAGACTGAGTGGTGGTGCATCAAGACTCTGCTGTCTCCCAGAAGTATGCTGCATAGAAAGTTAACAGCTGCAGACTCTTCAAGAACAAGTTCTTCACATTATGAATACAGAACTAGTTGTCTTCACAAAGAACCAGAGGGATCCTCATGTCCTTGACAGCATTTTGAATAAAGTGGACCTTAACTCTGGGGAGCAGATGGATTTCCAAGAATTTCTTAATCTTACTGGTGGCATGGCCATAGCTTACCATGACTCCTTCATGATATCTGTCTATTTCCAGAAGAAAATTGAAGGGTTCTTGGGCCTGGTCTCCCGACTACCCACCCCCTTTCCTTCCAGCCTCCTAATTTTCTGTTCCTTACAGTACACACTTACCCTGAATCTAGCACCCCACCAACCCATGCAAGACACACCTGCTGGTAGTAATAATGCAGTAGCATTGGTAGAAGTCCATGCACACACAAATAAAATAACTTAAAAAATTGTAAAGGACAGTTGCAAAGTATTCCCCCTGAACCTTGAACATAACCTGTTTAGGACCTCTCTTTAATTACATTGCAGAACATTTCCTAGAAAAAAGAAAATGCAAAAAATTATAAATTTCTTAGCTATGGTACTGAACAAATTTTCATTCAACTGATCTTTGACACTTTTATTCTATTCAGTATTTAAAGTGGTTTTTTAGGGAGCCTGGGTGGCTTAGTTTGTTACGCAATTGCCTTCAGCTCAGGTCATGATCCTGGAGTCCCGGGATAGAGTCCCACAGTCAGGATCCCTACTAGCAGGAAGTCTGCTTCTCCTCCTGACCTCTCTCCTCTCATGTTCTCTCTCTCTCTCATTCTCTCTCTTAAATAAATAAATAAAATTTTTAAAAAATAAAGTTTTTTTTTTTAATCCTTCTCACTTTGTATTTCAGAGTCCAGTAAGTTTGCACTCTATTTTAGAGGAGGCATTTTCTTTTGTTTAGTGAAACTTACTTCAAGTATCAAAGGGATACATATTCATTTCTAATGCAATAATACATGATAACTAAACCTGTCTTGTCCTTATCCTTTCTCTTCACAATCACAAATATGTCACATTGCCTCTTGGCCTCCCCACACCAGAGCCTTGGCAGGGGTTAGGGCCACAGTGACAACTAGACTTGCTATATCTACAGAAGAAGAATGAGAGTGGTTTCTGGGTCCTGTTCCAGAATGGTATCTCTTAGATCTCAGATCCTCAGTCTCTACATTTTAGATTGCTGACCCAAATAATGGATCAGCGAACTATAGACTATGAGCCAAATCCTGACCACTGCCTTTTTCTGTATGGCCAAGACCTAAGAATGACTTCTAAACTTTGATGGAGGGAATACTAAATTTGGGTACAAATGAAGTTATATTTCTTGTTGGTCCATAAAGCCTAAAATATTTATCATCTTGCCCTTGATCGGAAAAAAATCATAGACTCCTGATTTAAATGAACACATAATTAAATAATAATACATTTAACTAACTTTGAAGCATACCTAATTACTGCTTTTTTCCCAGATATGCTGCCTCATGAGATATTCAGAATGTGAAAGTTTTGTTTTTATAAATTAAGTCAAAGAATTTCAAAATCAAAATCAGGCTGGATAATTAATTGGCAGAGATCTAAGAATTGCACACACAAGAAAGTCATTTTTTATTGGATTATTATGAGAGATTAACCCATCAATACAAGTGACACAGTTAAAACAATTTCAGATTCAGGTTGGGAGGGGCTGTTCTTGAGGTCCACCTGAAGGGCTTTGAACTGCTAGAATATATTGCACACTAGGGGGCAATCTTTCTAGCCAACCTTTCATTCATTAAAATACATCCTGAATCCCTGGAAATTGCTAAAGTGTTGATTCCAGATGGGGCAGGTCATGGGCTCAGCCCGAGATTCTGCATGTCTAGTAGGGGTTCCTGAGGCTGCTGCTCTGGAGTTCATGAGTTGAGAAGACTATGGTACTTTCCACTGGTCTTCACCACTTTTCCCTTAAGCTATGATGAAGGCTGAGTACAGAGGTAGTGCTTTGACCTTGAAAGTCAAAATCATAAAAATCACAAACACCTGGACCAAGTTTCTGTTTTACTAAAACATTTTATAGCTCTGGCATTCCATCAATCAGAGAGGTTGGTATGGAAATGATAAAGAACAATTGCCTCAAAGCGTGTATGTTTACCTCTTGGCAGAAGTGACAGTCTGATGGCTGTGCTTGTGAAATACAAATGCCTTATATTAATCGGTCCATGTAAACAGCAGACAAATGCTGATGAGGAAAAAAAGACAATCCATAATAACCACAGATAACTCACGTATCATAAGCTAAGCTAATTGTTATTGGGGCTATACTCAAGTTCAGCCCATCTGTGTCTTGTAAGTACTGCAGTCACCAACGTCCCATCGTGGCATAGGATGCAAAATCATAAAGCTTTGAGCTTTAATATTGTTCTGGTTTCTGAATCTTGCATCATCAGTAATAAAAGTGCTTGTAAGTAAGCTAGCAGATCGAATTAACAACTTCCGTTTCTTGAGAATTGAGCCTTTTGGTATTATGCTTGCTTCTGATATTCTTTTGCATATTTAAATTTATTCGTAAGGAGGATCTTCTTCCGTTTCTCCCCCCCCCTTCTTTCCTCCTCCTTTTCTTGCTATTTGCTTGATTCCTTCTACTTTTTCTCTTTTGCTTTCTTGGAAGGAGATTTTTTTGGAAGAGATTTCCTGGTATTTAAAGCAGAAAGACTTTGCTATATTTTATATTTATGTAATTCACAGTAACAGAGTAAAAAAAAAATTCAGTCTTCTTCAGTCTTTCTTTTTTTTTTTTTTTTTAAAGATCCACAGTCACATAAGGAAATGATTTGTGGAACTGAGAAGGATATGTCTATAAAGCAAACCAAGAAAAAAATAAGTTGATGTTATTATTAATGAAGAAGGTGGCACATCTTTTCAAAATCCCATTTTAGCTGGGCAATGATTTGCAATGAGAGCTGACATGTTCATTTTGCCAAACACACCCAAGGCCTACTGAAAGTCAGGGTAGGAAAAATAAAATAAAGAAAAGGAAAATCTTCTTTAATAAGCCTGAGTTTTTGTTCCAGAATTTTTTGTTGCTTTCCCTTTAGAAAGTTAATTCTTTGCTCTATTTGTTACTACAGACTTGCTAGCATGATAAGATCAACCAAACAGGAGCTTTGCAGTTACTTGTAAGAATCACCCTACAAACTAATAGTAAATGGTTATTGATGCAGGAATGGAAAAGTTTGAGGCACTCTTCTTTCTGTGGTTATTCTGTAAGACTTTTTTTAGACAAAAAATGTAATAGGTTGGAGTAATCTCTACTCAAGATTTCTGGGTTAAGCTGTAAATTATTTAGCTGTGATGAAATGATGAACATGTTTGGTCTATTAATTAGAAGTGTTCCATCACATGGTCCCTCTACTTTGATTAAATCATGTGACTAATCGAGGCAAAACAGGAGATAACTGACCTTTAAAAGTAGTCTCACATTAAATCTATCTGGGCCATAATTCTTTCTCATTTTAACAGAACAGATTTCAGTACTTATGAATATTTTAGAGTTCTACTTAGACTTTTCTCCCTTCAGTGAAAGAAAGAGCTATCCTGAAATTAATTTTTTTTGTAACAAGCATGGTCCATGTACCTAGCTAGAAGCAATTCACACGGTAACGAATCCTAATGCCCTAATGCACCTGTATTGTAGATAGGAATAGTTTAGAGCATTAGGTGCATCAAAAATGACTGAGTAATAAGGATCATATCTGATTTAGGGCTGAGTTGCTAAGATCCTAGTCTAGTAGGACAGTTGCTTCAAGTGGCACTTGAGAGCAAGTCTGAGGGTGAAGTACTAATCTGATTTCTAGAAGAAATATGTAGTTCTGTGGGACAACCTTGCTTCATATCCATGGTTTAGAATAATCAAACAACACTCTAGACCTTTATTATGTTCTTTTATACTGTATTTTTAAAAATAAAATGCTATAAAGTAACATAAGAGTGTTAGTTAGCTTCAGTTTACCTTCTAGAATGTCACTGGAGCCCTCGTGTTCTACAAAACAATGAATCATGGACCACTACATCAAAAACTAATGATGTACTGTATGGTGACTAACATAACATAAAAAAAAAAAAATCACTGAATCAAATAAATGTGTGCTACCAAAATGAGTCCGGTAAAGCAGTTCTAAGAGTATTCTTCTTGGGGGACAGTTATCATGGGGTTGTTCAGGTAGTTCAGTGTGTTTCCTCTCAATTATTTATTTTATTTATCTTTGTGGCTCCCAAGAAGATGGAACAGAAAACTCAGATGGACAAATGGATCTTTTCCCATGATAAGTTCTAATTGGGTCTGGAGTGTAGGACAGAAGACTTGCCAAAATATTGCCAAGGTTTTCCATTCTTTGCTTTTTGGGAGTTTTGAAGACATCGTCAAGTCCCAAATGGTAAGATGAGAAGATTAGGGTGAGGAAGAGGTTTACTTTAGTTAAGCCAGGCAAAACCAGCATTGAGTTAGATTAGAAAGGAGAAGCAAGCTACTCAGGAGTGTCTAGGGATACATTAAGTTGTCTATTTTCCACTATCTATTTAAATAGACACCAAATGACATTTACTGGTGGAGTCCTACTTCAAAAAGGAAAGTGTAATTAAAAACTCATGTATTAGAATATTTGAGGCCTATTACCTGAGTGGTGTCTATTTTGTTGGATCACCCTGATAGTCATTGGCATGAATTGCAAGGTACCTCATTTCAGAGCCTTCCAGAGCCCAATCTATAGAATGAAAGCAGACTTATGAGTTGTAGGGTTTCATCCTATGAGACCTGTTATATGAATTGACAATTCAAATTAAAGAACTCCTATATCTTTGAATTTTATTTGATAATAACAGTTATTCTTTTTTATTTAATGACTTTTCTAGAAATTAATGTTTCTGTTCTCTATGGTTTGTCAGAAAGGAAGCGCCTTTGAAAGCGCAATTATGTTGCAGATAGAGAATGTGTCCATAAGACTCATTTAGGATGGTTTGATAGTTCTAAAATGTGTTTATGGAAACCTTTGGGTCATGGAATCACGTACTTAGGAGCACATGAACACAGACCCGAGCTTGCATGCAGAGCTACAGTTTTGTATGGAAGCTGTAGTGCAAAGTGAAGATAAGCAGCTCTGAGTATAGCTAAGATCCTTGCCTTCCCTTTCATTTTATCATCACATGTTCTCTCTGAAGAGTCACCACCTGATACTTTGTTAATGGGTGAAAATAGTAGCATTTTGCAAAGATTGTTTCTTATGCTCTATAGCTGTTTCTAGAAGTTAGCCCTGTCTTTAACATAATCCCATATTCTTCAAAGATCTGACTCACTTTATATTCCTCTTTTTGCCTCATGTTATCCCAACCTATTTGTTTGATGATGTTGAATTATAATTTTGTGTATCCTATATTACTCTCACATCTGAATATAATTGCTCCTAACCAAGTTCACAAACAAAAGAAATTCTTTTTTTTTTAAATTTTATTTATTTATTTGATAGAGATCACAACTAGGCAGAGAGTCAGGCAGAGAGAGAGAGGAGAGGAAATAGGCTCCCCTGCTGAGCAGAGAGCCCGATGTGAGGCTCTATCCTAGGACCCTGGGATCATGACGCAAGCCAAAGGCAGAGGCTTTAAACCACTGAGCTATCCAGGCACCTCACAAAAGAAATTCTTTATAGCAGACATAATTGGCTCAAGCTGATTTTTACCATTAGTTGTCATTTATTCCCATCTGTGCAGTGAGTTTTCTCACTTTTTATCTCTGTCTTGATGATTTGTTAAAGATTTTACCTTCTGAATATGAATCCTTGTAGACTTCTGGAATTTTGGCAGGTGAGTTTCATAGGTAGATATTATTAACTGAATTTAAAGCTTTGGGAAATGACCTAATGCTGGCATTACAGAGTAGGCAAAGTGGTGTCATACTGGGTCCTCAGTGGCTTGTTGGTGATCACAGCAAAGTTTTCACTGGAATCTATTCTTTTTTTTTTTTTTTTTTTTTTTTTTAAATATTTTGTTTGACAGAGAGAGATCACAAGTGGAGAGAGAGAGAGAGGAAGAAGCAGGCTCCCTGCCTAGCAGAGAGCCTGATGTGGGACTCGATCCCAGGACCCTGAGATCATGACCTGAGCTGAAGGCAGAGGCTTAACCCACTGAGCCACCCAGGCAGCCCCTGGAATCTATTCTTTATTAAGATACTAACACTGGTCTCATAGAATTATAATGTCTAAAGAAAATTAATTCACCTGTAGGATACAGATTCTGACCCCTCAGTTCTTTCAGTTATTTAAACTGGGATGATTGTCAAAGAAATGAAGTAGACAAAAACATCATCTTCATTGAAGAAGAGTATTTTACCTTTGTATTATATAGCATATGACAATTTCTAGTACTGTGTTAAGTGTTCTTTATCTAATTATGTTTTTGAGTTGGCATTTCATTCATTGTTTAATATCTACACAAATACTGAAAAGAACAGGTGGCTTAACACCCAGATTTTCACTTTTTTGGCATTTCATGTGAAATATGGTGCTCATTAATAGCTATTCATACTGTGACATGTCACATTATTTTCTTCGAAAGACAGTGTTTTCTTTTCCTTCCACTTTTATGCACAGTGTTACTAGCTGATGAACAATGTTTAAAGGAATCCATTTTTAAGTCCATTACTTCCATAGCTTTGTCCTCACAGAGCTCGCAAATTAAGTTTACCTCTAGTTTGCATTCTTCTTTAGGTCGACCTCCACACACTTGAAGGAGAATCCCTCAGTCCTGTGGCTCTGTGAATAAGATTCTTCCTGACTCTCCTGATGCACAGAATTATAACAACAATTCCATTAGAATAACATCACCACTATTTAAGATGCTATTAAATTGCAGACACCTTGTCAATTGGATCTAAAGATAACTTCTAACTACCAAACTAACAGTGAAGTGTATTAACAGTATTACACAACCAAACCCTGCCATGTCAGAGAAGAAATAGTTGTTTGAAAAACAGTTCATGTGCAAAAAATTTCCAATATAATGTGAACTCTTTTAAAAATAGGATCTAAACTAGTTGAAAATATAAACTATAATACAAATGCATATGAAATGTTTCTCTAGACCATTCTCAAGGAAGAAAAATGAAAGGATAATTGTAAACGGGTAATGAAGTGGATAGGTTGTGACCAATGAATTTGCTTATCCTGATGAGAAAATATAACTTCAGTCTTCATTTTTGGGTAGGAAAACTCCCTCTCTGCCCAGTGAAGGATCTAATGTCTTACATTTGCATTAGGATTTATGGCAAATTTATTTTTCCACCAGTTATTCTGAGAATAATGGGTCTTTTTTTAATGGCCTGTTTTTGAATATCTCCAGTTCTCCACCATCTCAAGAATCATTGCAATGGTGCTCATGAGCCATGTTTTTGTTTTTACCTAGTGTTCCTTGTTAGATGAGCAATTGTTCTGCATGTAACCATGCAATGCCAGACATGGCTGTCAGATGAATTCTGATAAAACTCAGTATTGCATTGAATTTTATTTTTTTCACCAGTTTCTGAAGACTTTTCTTGGGTTTGGCAAAACTGCAGTTACAGGGGCGCCTGGGTGGCTCAGTGGGTTAAGCCACTGCCTTCGGCTCAGGTCATGATCCCAGGTCCTGGGTTCGAGCCCCACATCGGGCTTTCTGCTCAGCGGGGAGCCTGCTTCCTCCTCTCTCTCTGCCTGCCTCTCTGCCTGCTTGTGATTTCTCTCTGTCAGATAAATAAATAAAATCTTTAAAAAAAAAAACAAAAAACTGCAGTTACATAAATTATGGTAGGAAGCAGAATTCTACCTGCCATTCCTACCAGAGAAACAAAAGGCTAGATGCCTGCTTTTCTTGACCTCTGGCTTCTAAAGCCCAGCCAAATGGGTGCTCTTGCCTGGAATTTAATCGAGGAATGAGAACATAAAAAATAGAGATAGTCTAGAGGAGCAGTTCTTAGAGCATTGTTCAGGAATCTCCATGGGTCCCTGGAACCCTATCAAGAGGATTCGCAATATCAAAACTAATTTCATAAAAACACTAGCACATTATTTGCCTATTTCCCACTGATTTTATCATGAGCTTACAGTGGAATTTTCTAGAGGTCACGTGACGTGCTATTACAACAGACTGCTGCAGAAGCTAGGAGAATCCAGCTATCAGACATGGAAAGATTTTTTAAAAATGCAAAATAGTATCATTTTCACTAAATTTGTTTCTTTTAGAAAATACAGTTATTAAAAATATTTGTGCTAGGGGCCCTGGGTGGCTCAGTCGGTTGAGTGTCTGACTCTTGATTTTGACTCAGGTCATGATCTCAGGGTTGTGGGATCAAGTTCTGTGTTGGGTCCTGTATTCAGTGTGGAGTCTGTTTGTCCTTCTGCTCCTATCTCTCTATCTCAAAAAAATAATAAAAATCTTTAAAAAATTTTGTGCTAACATGTAATATGTTTATTTTAAAAGAAAGAATACATAAATATTTTAAATTGTTTTAATTTCTAATGCATTAAATATTAATAGAGATAGATCATATAAACAAAATCTCTTTGGCATCCTCAGAAAAATGTAAGAATATAACGGGGTTCTGTGACAACAGTAGAGTACCACTGTTGTATAATTCCCAGATCTGTCATATCAGCATCATCTGGGCATTTGTTAGAAATGCAAAGTCTCTCTGAGATGTATGAATGAGAAATTCTGGGGGTGGAGCCTAGCAATCTGTTTTAATAAGCCTTGCATGTGGTTTTGATCAATGCCTGTATTTGAGAACCAGTGGTCTAGAGCAATAATTTTCACGTTAAACTTGCCTCAGAATTGCCTGGAGGGTTTGTGAAATGGCAAGTTCAGGCTGACCACTTCCACCCCCTACCCCAGATTGTGATGTCTGGGATAGTCTGGGATGGCAAGTTCAAGAATTTGCATATCTGACAAGGTTTAAGGTGTGGTGTTAACACTACTAGTTCACAATATCAAAACTAATTTCATAAAAACACTAGCACATTATTTGCCTATTTCCCACTGATTTTAAAAAGACTGTCCTAAATCTTTTTGGTGGTGGTAATGGTGATACTGCCCATTGTCCCAGCTGTCCAGTGTCTAGTAGATATTCTAATCTCTTCCACTGCATGACTTTGCCTGTAGTTTTGTCAGCATAAAGTCTCTTGGCTTGTATTTTTTTTTTTAATGCAGTTTTCTAGTCTCAGCCATTATATATATATACACATTTTTTATAAAAAGATGGAGTCAACAAAACTTAAGGAAAGCAGTAGTCTCTTGTTCTTCCCCCGCTCACATTTTCTACTTATTTCCAGAAATAAGCACTTGCAATTCTTTTTTAGCTTTTTGGTATTTATCTTCACATCTTTCTTTTTTTTTTTTTTTATCTTCACATCTTTCTGATAAAATACTTATTTTGCCAGTTCTTCATTTAAGAGTTTTAGGCATATCAGCTTCCCATTGTGGCAGATGAAAACCTCACTCTTCTTCACTGCCCTGGCCCAGACCACAGCTGAGTACACTTTTATCCCCATTTTCCAAATACAGTTATATCATAATTTTGTTTAGATTAATAGTCCTTATGTTTTTATGACTATGTAAATGTTATTCAGCTGACCTACGCTGTTTGCAATGATTACTTCTCCTTTCTGGCCCAACTTTTCCCCTTTGTTAGTAATAACTGCCTAATTTGTTTGCTTACTTTTGTGAGTACTTAGTCTTTGTCTCTTTCTCCTTCTGGTAAAATTCATTTCAGTATTTGAGGTACTTATATCATTTCATTTTCTTAGTCAACTTTTTTTTTTTTTTAAGAGATTTATTTATTTGGCAGACAGAGATCACAAGTAGGCAGAGAGGCAGGCAGAGAGAGGAGGAAGCAGGCTCCCCGCTGAGCAGAGAGCCCAATGCGGGGCTCAATCCCAGGACCCTGAGATCATGACCTGAGCCGAAGGCAGAGGCTTTAACCCACTGAACCACCCAGGTGCCCCCTTAATCATCTTTGATTAGAATATTATCTAAATAAATTTTATTAGAGTATTGGAGTATTCGACCCAGAATGGTTGCCTTCTGTATGGATGCACTTCCTCTTTTATGAGTTATCTTTGATATTGCTGGAATACCTCTAGTTATTTCCTTATAAGCCATGGATGGGATGGCAATTTTTGAGAAGTTTTGATTTTCTGAAAAGTTCTGTGGATTACCTACTCATATGTAGTAGCTTGGTTTAGTTGGAAATAATTAAGAATTTTGAAGTTCTTTATCCATTCTTTTTCCAGGTTTTAGTGTTGAGCCAATTCTTATTCCCATTTTTTCTATGTAACCATTTTGTTTTTAAAGTTTTCCTCATGTATTTCTTTCTTAAATTTTCTTTCAACTTTCTTTCTAGAACAGCTATTAATTGAATGTTGGACCTCCTGGTATATTTCTCTAATTTTATCTTTTCTCTATCATTCATCTCTGACATTTTTCCTTTGTTCTGGATATTCCAACTCTTCAGTTGAATGTTCAAATCTAAATTAATAGATCATATTTTTGTTTGAAGATTATTTCTCTCTGTAAAGTCTTTATTTTATTGATGTAGCTTGCCTGCTTGCTTGCTTGCTTTCTTCTTTGTGTTTGCCTTCTATTTTCAAGTTTTTTCTCAAATGTGTAATCCATTTGCCTGTTTCTTTCTATTTAAGAGTGGCTAATATGTTATCCATGATGAAAGATCTTGGGCTTCTTCCTTTTCTTTTTTTTTTTTTTTTAAGATTTTATTTATTTATTTATTTATTTGACAGACAGAAATCACAAGTAGGCAGAGAGGCAGGCAGAGAGAGAGGAGGAAGCAGGCTCCCTGCTGAGCAGAGAGCCCAATGCAGGGCTCATTCCCAGGACCCTAGAATCATGACCTGAGCTGAAGACAGGGGCCCAACCCACTGAGCCACCCAGGCACACCTGGGCTTCTTTTAAAAAAATTTTTTTTAATTTAAATTCAATTAGTTAACACATAGTGTATTATTAGTTTCAGAGGTAGAATTTAGTGATTCATCAGTTGCATGTAACACCCACTGCTCATTCCATCAAGTGCTCTCCTTATTAATGCCCATCACTCAGTTATCCCATCCCCCCCTCTTCCCCTGTAGCCACCCTCAGTTTGTTTCTTAGAGTTAAGAGTCTCTTATGGTTTGTCTTCCTCTATTTTTATCTTATTTTTTCCTTCCCTTCCCCTGTGTTCATCTGTTTCATTTCTAAATTTCCACATATGAGTGAAATCATATGGTATTTGTCTTTCTCTGACTTATTTCACTTAGTGTAATACACTCTAATTTACATCACAAGATTTCATTCATCTTGATGGCTGAGTAATACTCTACCACACACACACACACACACACACACGCCACATTTTTATCCATTTATCTGTTGATTGATATCTGACTCTTTTCATATTTTCACTATTGTGGAAATTGCTGCTATAAACATCGGGGTGCACATGCACCTTCAAATCACTGTTTTTGTATCCTTTGGGTAAATGTCTAATAGTGCAATTGTGTCATAGGGCAGTTCTATTTTTAACTTTTTGAGGAACTTCCACAGTTTTCCAGAGTGGCTGCACCAGTTTGCATTCCCACCAACAGTGGAAGAAGATTCCCCTTTCTCCGCATCCTCACCAACATCTGTCATTGCCTGACTTGTTAATTTAGCCATTCTGACTGGTGTGAGGTGGTATCTTATTGGGGTTTTGATCTGTATTTCCCTGATGCCGAGTGATGTTAAGCATTTATTTATGTGTCTGTTGGCCATTTGTATGTCTTCTTTGGAGAAATGTCTGTTCATGTCTTCTGCCCATTTCTTGACCAGATTCTTTGTTTTTTGGGTGTTGAGTGTGATAAGTTCCTTATAATTTTGGATACTACCCTTTATCTCATATGTCATTTGCAAATATCTTCTCCCATTCTATAGGTTGCTTTTTAGTTTCATTGATTGTTTCCTTTCCTGTGCAAAGGCTTTTATCCTGATGAAGTCCCAATAGTTCATTTTTGTTTTTGTTTCCCTTGCCTTCGTAGAACATGTCTAGCAAGAAGTTTCTGGGGACAAGGTTAAAGAGGTTGCTGCCTGTGTTCTCCTCTAGGATTTTGATGGATTTCTGTCTCACATTTAGGTCTTTTATCCATTTTGAGTTTATTTTTGTGTATGGCATAAGAACATAGTCCAGTTTCGTTCTTCTGCATGTGGTGTCCAAATTTCCTAACAGCATTTGTTGAAGAAACTGTCCTTTTTCCATTGGATATCCTTTCTTGCTTTGTTGAAGATTAGTTGACCACAGAGTTGAGGGTCAATACCCAGGTTCTGTATTCTGTTCCTTTGTTCTATGTGTCTGTTTTTGTGCCAGTACCATACTGTCTTGATGACTGTAGCTTTGTAATACAGCTTAAAGTCTGGAATTGTGATGCCTTGAGCTTTGGTTTTCTTTCTCAACATTCCTGTGGCTATTTGAGGTCCTTTGTGCTTCCACACAAATTTTAGAATTGTTTGTTCTAGCTCTGTGAAAAATATTGATGGTATTTTAATAAGAATTTCATTGAATGTATAGATTTCTTTGGGTAGCATAGATACTTTAACAATATTTATTCTTCCAATCCACGAGCATGGAATGTTTTTCCATTTCTTTGTGTCTTTCTCAATTTCTTTCATGACTGTTCTATACTTTTCAGAGTACAGTTCTTTTACCTCTTTGGCTAGGTTTACTCCTAGGTATGTTATGGGTTTTTTTTGGTGCAATTGTAAATGACATCAAATCCTTTATTTCTCTTTCTACTGTTTTATTGTTAGTCTATAGAAACACAACTGATTTCTGTGTATTGATTTTATACCTGTGACTTTGCTAAATTCCTGAATCAGTTCTAACAACTATTTTGTGGATTCTTTTAGGTTTTCTTCATAGAGTATAATGTTGTTTATGAAAGTTTGATTTCTTTGTTGCCAATTTGGATGCTTTTTATTTCTTTTTGTTGTCTGATTGCTGAGGCTAGGACTTCCAGTACAATGTTGAACAACAGGGATGAGAGTAGATGTACTTGTTGTATTCCTGACCTTAGGGGGAATGTTCTCAGTTTTTCCCCATTGAGGATGATATTTGCTGTTGTTGTTCATATAGAGCTTTTATGATGTGGAGGTACTTTCCCTCTGTTCCTACATGGTGGAGAGTTTTTATCAGGAAAGGATGCTATATTTTGCCAAATACTTGTTCTGCATCTATTGAGAGGATCATATGGTTCTTATACTTTCTTTTATTAATGTGGTGTATCACACTGATTTGTGGATGTTGAACCACCCCTGTAGCCCAGGAATAAATCCCTCTTAGTTGTGGTCCAGCTAGCGACCCCCACTGCTCAAACTACCCCACCTCAAGTATTTCTGACAGTCATGGGGGTAGAGGATTAGGGTTTAATGACATGTTCATATGCTCATCTGCCAGTGATAGTCACTGTGTATTGCCCACCCACATTGTTATGCATCTGCAGCCCCAGCTACCTTCTGAAGTTGTCCTCTTCACAAAATCATTTGTGGAAACTGTGTATGTTGATGATTACCATGTTTAAACTACTAATGCTTAGGCTAAAAACATTCTTCAAATGCTAGATCCAAGGGCACCTGGGTGGCACAGGGGGTTAAAGCCTTGTCTTTGGCTCAGGTCATGATTCCAGGGTCCTGGGATCGAGCCCTGCATCGAGCTCTCTGCTCTCTCTTGGGGAGCCTGCTTCCTCCTCTCTCTCTGCCTGCCTCTCTGCCTACTTGTGATCTGTCAAATAAATAAAATAAAATCTTTTTTTAAAAAAATGCTAGATCCATGTCAGGATCCATTGACATTTCAAGGTGGATAATTCTTTATTTTGAGGGGATGTCCAATGCCTTGTAGGATGTTGAGCAGCGTTTTTGGCCTCTGTGTACAAATACCAGTACCACTCCTCCCTGAGTCTCAACCACCAAAAATGTCTCCAGACATATTCAAATGTTCTTTGTGAGGGTGGGGATGGGGACAAAATCATCCCAAGTTGAAAACCAATATTTTAAAGTCTTTCTGTATGATATATATCAATTTGCAAAGATTATTTAAGCATCTGGGCCCACTTCTGCTGTGGACAGGCATCCTCTTTCCCATTGGGTGGTCATGGGATTAGTAACTTTTCATTCTCCTATTCCTTGTTGGTCTTCAGTTTTCTTCTCCATTTTCTGTAATCATTTCAGGTACTGAAGCTAAATTCTCAGTCCCTCTCTTTACTTCTAGACTCAGAATCTTTTGTAAATGACAAAGAAAAGGAAAAGAAAAAAATCCTAACATCTGCTAGTTCCTTCACCCCATCCTAGTGTTAGTTTCCCTGTTTCTGCTTCCTCTCACAGGCAAATCCCCAACCTGAGTGTTCTCTGGTTTATCTTATCAGTGTACAAACTCGTTAGCATCTGTGAGTGCCCACATTCACTTTTATCATTCTCCGTAGCATCTTGAATAGAGAGGCAAAGGGCTAGGTTTTTCACCATACTTGTCACCTGTTCTTCTTTTTATTTCTTTGCTAGCAATAAAAATATTAAAGGAAGTTAGTGTATGCATGGCAAAGAGCCTTTACAGCCCTGGATTGGAATCCTAGCCAAACTGACCATCAGTGTAACCTTGAGCTAGTTACTTTACTTTTCTGTTCTTCCTCATCTATAAAGTAGAAATGATAAACCCTCCTCACAGGGTCATTTTGAGTATCCAACTGTTTATTAAATCTATTATTTATAATTTATGTGTCTATTAGCATCTATGTCTCTGTCTACTTGTGACAATATCTCTTCATCTCTAATCCATATTCTTGTTTCTATATCTCTCTAGATGATAAATGCTCAATTAATGGTTTTATAACAATAATAGTAATAGTGGATAACCAGTATTTGATATAATTGTACAAGCAATATTCTTTTTCTCATACATTTTTTAGAAAATGTCATTGACTTATCTTTTAAAAAAGGAAAATAGAAATCTGGGTTTAAACTCAAAAGGCTTAGGGATGTTCTCCTAATTCTACTGCATTAGTAAAAATACATCGTAAATTGAGATGGGAACACTGGGTTAAAACCATATCTTTCATTCTAACAAAGTGTTTGAATCAGTGATTCTAGAAACTTCAAAACTTAAAATTGGGTAGATATAATTATTGATAGATATGTATTTATTGCCATTTTATTACTTGTTTGGTCATTGTTCTGGAGATTTTCTCTGATGCTTTCTTGTCTTTGTCACTTTTGGTTTCTCCTTTGAACTCAGAGTTCCCTTTAATATTGTGTGAGATATCTATCTATCTATCTATCTATCTATTTATAGATAGATATATCTATCACACACACACACACCACACACACACACACACACACACCACACACACACACACACACACACACACACACACACAATGGGATATTCCTCAACTATAAAAAAGATTGAAATCTTGCCATTTACAATGACACGGATGGAGCTAGAGAGTGTTATGCTAAGCAAAATAAGTTAGAGAAAGACAAATATGATATGATTTCACTCATATGTGAAATTTAAGAAACAAAACAAAAGAGCAAAGGGAGAGAGAGAGAGGGTGAGGGACAAACCAAGAAACAAACTGGTAACTATACAAACTGATGGTTAGCAGAAGGGAGGTGGGTGAGAGGACTGGGTTAAATGGGTGAAGAGGATTAAGGAGGGCACTTACTGTGATGAGCACTGGGTATTGTATGGAAGTGTTGAATACCTATATTGTACACCCAAAACTAATATTACACTGTATGGTAACTAACTGGAATTTTAAATAAAAACTAAAAAATAGATAAATTGAGTAGGTATAAAACCATGTTTCACTTAATGGGAATATAAGATTTCTTCTCTTGCTATGTAAAGTTTGCTGTGAATTGCTTTGGAGTCTTTCAGTGGTATTCTCTGAATGCCTACAAACTGTTTGTTTTGGCTATTCATTAAGTATAATGTATGGTTTATGAGGACCAGTATTGGAGTCCAACTGCCTGGGTTTGAATCCTTATTCCCTAGTCACTTGACAGGACCTTGAACATTTCTCTCCACTTCCTGTTAATCCATTTCCTCATCTGTAAAGCAGAGTAAGTAATCATTCCTATTTCATAAGGTGTTTGTGAAGCTTAAACAAGCTAGTATATGACAAGCTCTTAGAATATAGAAAATATTCATTATACTATTTTATTAGAGAAATTTTCCTATAACAGAAATCAAACATTATGCATATAGTACATGTAGTTTGCAAATATTTTGGATTATATCTGCCTTATTTGTAATAAGTAATTTATATTTCACAAAAATAAAATTTGGAACTTATTTTCTACTTTTCTGAGTTGGATATAGTAGCCCCATGAATAAGAAATAAAAAGATATTTTCTCATATATTTTTGGATAATAATTGAACCTATTCTGGGAATTGAATTAGCAGTGTCTAAGAAAAACTTTGTGATGTTTTTGATTAACTTTAAATTATTCTAAGAGTAAGACGAATATATTTCTCTGCTCTATGATTCAACACGCATTTGATTAATCAACAAATGCCTCCAATATAAAATGTCTGTAAACATCAGCAAGTGCTAGATAAACATTCAATGTGACAGACATCTCATAGTATTGCTAAATATAATAAAAATTAGTGGGACATAATGTCAGAAGAGAAGACAAAATATGACACAATTAGTGTTTATTATCATCAATATTGTATAAAATTTATTTGTGCAGCATGCAAGATAAAATAGCTTTTCCTTCCTTCGTCTTAGCTTAAACAAAAGTAACTGCTACTCATTTTATGTTTAGGGCATACATTTTTGTATCTCAAAAAATCTATTACAACACTATGGTTGATTTTTTTTCATTTTTTACTATTTAATTAATTACTTTTTTAAATAGATTTTTTTTCAGTGTTCCGAAATTCCTTGTTTATGCACCACACCCAGTGCTCCATGCAATACGTCCCTTCATAATACCCACCACCGGGCTCACCCAACCCCCCACCCCCCTCCCCTCCAAACGCTCAGTTTGTTTCTCAGAGTCCACATGGTTCATTTTTTAAGAGTAGTACTGTTGACCTGTGATGAGAATTTGGATCAGGAATGCTTTTTTTATGTTGGATAAATTGGTTTTTTTCCATTTTGATACTCTTACATGTTCTGCTATCTTGCTGTTTTAGCATCTGTGAATACATGTCAGTGAATAGCTACAGGACATAGGAACACTATGCTGTATCTTGTAGGAAGGGTGTGTCCCAGTGCCTAGAACTGACAGAAGT
Organism: Enhydra lutris kenyoni; assembly: GCF_002288905.1. NCBI lineage: Eukaryota > Metazoa > Chordata > Mammalia > Carnivora > Mustelidae > Enhydra > Enhydra lutris. The sequence goes on from NW_019154123.1 coordinate 6,944,327, forward strand.
TACACATCTCTCTAGTGAGAGTGATCATTTCAATAACATTCTTTACAAATGTTAACTATCGATTGTCAAGAAAGGAGCAAAAGGGAAAATTTTATTTTAAACTTTATGGAAAGAAGATAATAATTGATATACTTAGTGGATGGAATCACATGGGAAGTGGGATCCTCTTTATATATTTAAAAAATTAATAAGATGTTATTTTGCAGAGATGTAAGAAGTTCACAGAAATAGAGGTGGAGAGTAGAATTCCCACGTACCTTGTCACCCCCTTCCATTTTCCCTTATTAGCATTTTGCATTAGTATGGTGGATGCGTTTGCTGCAATTGATGAACCAAAATTGATATATCATTATCAACTATAAAGTCCATACTCAATATTTGGTCTCACTCTTTTTGTGGTACATTGTATAAAGTTTTTTTTTTTTTTTTAAGATTTTATTTATTTGAGAGAGAGAGAATGTGAGCACAAGTGAGGCGGAGAAGCAGGCTCCGCACTGAGCAGGGAGCCCGATACAGGGCTTGATCACAGGACCCTGAGATCATGACCTGAGCCTAAGGGGATACTTAAACTACTGAGCCACCCAGGCACCGCTCTATGAGTTTTAGCAAGTATGCACAGGCGTGTGTCCATCATTATATCATATAGAATTGTTTCACTCTCATAAAAATCCCCTATGGTCTACCTGATCACCCCTTCTTCCCCTCATCCCCCCTCCTCCTCCTAAACTGAAATCACATTTTTGCCATCCACGGTTTTTTTTCCTAGAATGTCATAGCTTACAGTACATAGCCTTTTCAGATTGATTTCTTTCACTTAGCAATATATATTTAAGTTTCTTCAATGTCTTCTTATGGCTTGATATCTTATTTCTTTTTAGTACTGATTAACATTCCAATATATGAATTCCACCATTTGTTTGTACATTCATCTGTTGAAGGACAGATGCTTGCTTTCCAAGTTTGGAAACTTATGAATAAATCTGCTATAAACATTCATGGGCAGGTTTTTGTGGAGATGTAAGCTTTCAACTTTTTAGGGTAGATATCAAGGAGTCTAATTACTGGATCATATGGTACAAGTATGTTTAGTTTTGTAAGAAGCCATCAAACTCTTCCAGAGTGGCTGTACTGTTTTAAATTTTCAACAGTAATGAAAGATTTCTGTTGCTCCATGTCCTCACCAGTGTTGGTGATGTCAGTGTTCTAGATGTCAGCGTTCTAGATTTGACCATCCTAATAGGTATGTAGTGGTATTTTGTATTTTGTTGTGTTAATTTTCCTTTGTATTTTTAATTTTATTATTTTTTTTTACAAGTTATCTTTATGGAAGGCAGTGTTTTCATTTAATGCCAATGTAGGGGTTACTTAAAAGCCATGCATAGAGCTACAGCAGTCACACATACAGATATTTCTTTGTAGGCCGGTGCTAAGTGGGGAAAATTCATAAAGACAAACATCCTCCTAAATCTTGATTCAATAGGTATAAAAAGCTAGGGAAAAAGATAATTTGACTTCAAAGAGGCTTAGTCCAAGATAAAAAGGATTTTTTAAATTGTTATTTTCTTTGAGAGTCATTTACGTTTAATATCAAAGTTGGAATAGCTTATGTGACATTAACACCTGATTCATTTTAAATTTCTCATGGTCTTAAAGTCATTATCTTTTAATCAAAGCGTGTCACTGGAATTCAGATTAAATTTGAACATACAAGTAGGAGAGAATAGCTAAATCATTAAACTGAGTAAACAAACCAAAGCGTCCAGTAAGACTGTTTAGAATTTTAATACCCCAAAAATAGAATATTGAATGACAGGAACATTCAGATCCTGCCTTCACTTGGGCTCTCTCTGGCTCTGGACAGTTAAAAACAAAGCAAGCTGACTAATTAAAATGGTGGGATTTGACTGACTTCTCTCAAGCAGGACTAGGAATTCAGACTCATCTTGACCTGTGGCTCACTAAGGGGTAAAAAAACTTAAGTTAAGCTCCACTCATGGAATTTCTTCAGGGTAAAAGTTGAGAAATGTAATATAAATAGCCTGAATTTGACTATCCTAATAGCATTTCCCATGCCCTTTCAGATTAATCTTTTAAAATTTTTTCTTCTTAGCTCATTCTGAAGATACTGGCTGGGTAGTATCACCTACCAGGGCTTCAAGAATCAGTCACCCCATAACTGTTGATGGTCCTCTCTGCTGAACTCCCAGACACAAATGTCTTTCTTTGATTTCTTGATGCATTGATTGACCAGTAGAGAAACACATGTTCATTAATGGTCAGGTAGATCAATGTATCAACTATGAGGTTTTGCACAATTTATTAAAGTCTCTCTGAACCTATTTTCTTACCTACTTTGTAGGTATAATACTACATGCCTCTCGAGCCATAAAGTTATTGTTTTATTTATTTATTGTTAAAACAGTGTTTGTAATCTTTGTGTCTGGTTTCCTACTACCACTTCCTTAGCAAAGAGTATCTTCATTTCTTTCCTGGACTATTATAATAGACTTCTGATTAGTTTATTTACCTTTTGTATACTTACCTATTTATATAAATTCTCTGCCTGTTGATACACAGTCTCCACACTTCCACCAATGGTGGTTAGAGTTAGGGAAGCGGAGGCCAAGAGACAAAGGCAAAGTTCACCTGTGGAGGGAAACAGAAGATATTCAAAAGACCTGCATAAAAATGTGCAGATCTAAAATCTTACTCATGCTCCAGAAATAGGTAATAAGCCCTCCCCACCCCAAACCTATGTCTCTACTTACAGGTGCCATTAAGGAAGGCAAAATGGAGTGGGGCAAACTTTGAAAACTGACGACGTTTTCCTGCAAGGAATTTTTTTAAGCTAAGAAGACACTATTTGACTAGAATGAGGTAGAGATATCATTCACTGAGAACTTTATATTTCCCTGATAGTTAATAAAGAGTTCAGAGGAAGATAAATTAGTTTAGGAAATATGAAGAAATATATTTTATCTTCACTTTGAATATGATGTTTGTAAATTTGCATCCCTTCAATAGAGACATAGAGTGGTGTCTCAAGGAATCATGGTCCTGCTATTTTCTAGGCAGTGGAACTTCGCCAAACTCTTCTGACTGAGGATCGTTTCTTAAAAACCTTCATTTTTTTACATACTGTTTTATTAAAAATATATTATCTATAAATTTAGTCTGCTAGCATATTACCCCCAATATTCAGTAGAAATTTTGATAAGACAACCACCCATATCAGACCACACAAATCTGACCTTCAGCTTTTCCACACAAGAACATAGTGATAAAATGTCTTCAAAATCTTTAAGGAAATGAAACATGACATATTCTAGAGTTTATAATTAGCCAAATGGACATTCAAGTATAAAGACAACAAATAATTTTGATCATGCAAACTTTCTCAAAGAAACCAGATGTTAAACATTACCCAGCCAAAGATAAAGAGACTGCTAGAAGGATTTGGGATGGCTCACAATGTCATTCAACTGTAAGTCGAAAATTAATAATAATATTGGGGTTATGGTAGGAGAAAAGAATAATAGAATCTAAAAACTTAGTCCCTGTTTTAGTTCTTTTCTTTGCTACTTCTTCATTGTTCTCAAGGCCCTTTCCATGCTAAAATTCCCCCTTTTTTTCCTTATGAGAGAGAGAACCTTAAGTAGGCTCCACACCCAGCATGTGAGCCCAATACTGGACTCAATCTCACAACCCTGAAATCATTTCCTGAGCTGAAATCAAGAGTCAGAGGCTTAAATGACTGAGCCACCCAGGCACCCCTACACTAAAATTCTTGAAATCAATGATGGTTTACTACGGAGCCTTTACACAATCTCTTCACTCTACCCGGGCAAGCTCACCCAGGTCCGATCACATATTCAGCCCTACCCAGACACTCTTTTTCTCTTCCCCACCTCTTCATCCTGACACAGCTTCATCATCTTAGGAATTTCCCACACCTTCCTCTTTGGTGCTTCTGCACTGCATCACTCACCACACTTATCAAACTGGAGGAGAAATTTCTTTTTTCTAACCATTCTCACCATTCACCGCATTGTCTAAAAAACTTAGTATTGTACTTGTGGAAATAGGTTCTGCTATGTTCATTTGATTTCAAATCCCTAGCATATCTCAAAGTGCCTGGTCTACATAAGCACTCAAACAAATCAATACACATCAGGGTGTGAATATGGTTTTAAGTTTTTGGTTTTTTTTTTTTTTTGCTTCTCCTTGTCTTGTAATTATATATGCACACACACACACACACACACACACACACACACACACATATCAATGTGAAAAATATTTTAATTAAGCCCAGATATGTATTTTTTAATGTTAAGTAACACATTTCGCAATCTGTTTTGACTTGCCCAGCTCAAGATTTTAGGTAAGACCAATGAATACTTTTTTGGTCATTAAGCTATGTCATTTCACATGATGATTTTATACCATTGAAAGATTAACTTTAACACTTACATTTGCATAGCATGCCATTAACTTGATTTATTAATTTTTTTTTTTAAAGATTTTATTTATTTGACAGACAGAGATCACAAGCAGGCAGAGAAAGAGGAGGAAGCAGGCTCCCCGCTGAGCAGAGAGCCCGATGCGGGGCTCGATCCCAGAACCCTGAGATCATGACCTGAGCTGAAGGCAGCGGCTTAACCCACTGAGCCACCCAGGCGCCCCATTAACTTGATTTATTATGAAACTGCAAACTTACTTAATTTGACCAGACACCATGCTGTCAGTAATTTGACAGTAATGATACTGTTTTCCCCCTAGTGACTGAGATTAACAATATCAATTTGCTAAGTTAGTGCTTGTGTGGATATTGTCAATAAATAATTGAATGAATAACTTGGATAAATTAAAAGGCAGATTTTGATATCAGGACTACTGAATTGAAGAGTTCAAGTTTAGTCAAATAAGCTACATTTATATATAAATATCAGAGTAAAAGATGAAATCAAATTAGAAAATATTATTATCTAAATGACTCTTTTAGAAAGCAATAATCATCTTTCCATAATTGTTATTATAAAGGTTTTCACCTGAAGAGCTCTTGGTATTATTATAATATCTTGATTTGCTAAAATTCACTTCAATGAATTATTTTTGAAACAATGTAATGATGCTGTTAAATATATTTTATCTTTTGAAGTTTATACACATCATATAAATATAGGGAGAATAGTAAGTCAGGGGCATTTAATTATCATTTCACTTCCTTTGAAATTAGAGGTAAATTTAGAATTAAGACTTTTTTTTCTACTTCTAATTTTTTATTTCTCTATTAAAAAAAAACTAGCTTAATGACTCTATGTTAAAACCACATAAAGAACAGTTTCCTTCAGATTGGAAACATGATTTTCCAGCTGATGTTTGTAAATATGCCAACTGCCTCAAATTTTGGACAAAAGCTCATCCTTTTTCTTGGGATTATTTCTTTGTTGTATTTGGAAAAGGACATGAGACATTCTGGTATCTTAGTCACTTAATGACCACTTAAATGAAAACAATATGTACTTAATTTAGTTTCATTTTGAGAAAAATATAAGAAATTGAAGAAATATTTTATTTTATTTTTCAAGATTTTATTTATTTACTTGACAGAGATATAGTGAGCACAAGTAGGCAGAGGGGCAGGCAGAGGGAGAGGGAGAAGCAGGTTCTCTTCAGAGCAGAGAGCCTGATACAGGACTCAGTCCCAGGACTCTGGGATCATGACCTCAGCTGAAGGCATCTACTTAACCAACTTAGGCACCCAGGTGCCCTTGAAGAAATATTTTAAAACTTGAAATGGGGGCACCTGGGTGGCTCAGTGGGTTAAGCCTCTGCCTTCGTCTCCGGTCATGATCTCAGGGTTCTGGGATCGAGCCCCACATCGGGCTCTCTGCTCAGCAGGGAGCCTGCTTCCTCCTCTCTCTCTGCCTGCCTCTCTGCCTACTTGTGATCTCTGTCAAATAAATAAATAAAAAAATCTTAAAAAAAAAAAAAACTTGAAATGTATGAGTTTTTGAAATTAGAGTTCACCAAACTCCTCTCTTCTTTTGTAACTGGAATGGAGAATCAAGGATTTCATCCATATTGTGAGTTATTCTAATCAAGGTCCAAGAAACATATAGCCTGGAGCATAGCTCTCCCATTGGATGTATGTGCTGTGTGAAGAAATAAATGGATAATCTTATAATGCCTGGGATGTGAGGCAAAGTGACTAAAAATGAAAGTAGGATATTTCTACGAATTTGATGGTCAAGATTCCACTAATAACAAATTTCTTCCAAAGTATGCATAGATGCACCTTGATTTTGGCTTTTTGAGTGAATCTAACAGAATCAATACCTACCCCTTCTCCAATGTATAGCAGGGTGACTATTTAGCTGTGAATAACTATAAACATTGGTGGCTGCATAGTCATTTATATAAATAACACACAGGATTATTTGTTTATTTTGCATATAATGACATAGTAATGACAGAGGAGATTTTTTTTTCTTCCCTTAACCAGAATGCTTTGAAGGAGAGACTTGCTTATGGTTAGAATAAATACTTTAACTTATTTGGGGTAGGAAGTGAAACTGCCAAAGAGCATACTCACTGACCAATAGGCTATCTTTTATGAAACAGGAGGTACTCCATTAATTAGAGGGCATTTGTTTTGCTAGAAAACAATATGAACGTGGTATGTAAGTGTGGGACCAAGTTGAAACACAGGACACTAGAATGCCTGAGAATGATTACCTCAGGTGGCAGGGTATGTGATGAAGAAACTTTGGGTACCTGCTTTATCTGATGATGACTACAGAGGTGGATTTTGTATGGAATTTGTTCTGTTTTGATAAGTTGTCTTCTGTGTTGCCCTGTGAAATCATTGATATCTTTTTCATTCCTCCATAATGATTTTTGTAAGTAGAATACATGGAAGATTCATGAAGAACTGCTTCAAGGTTGATGATAAGTGATAATAGAATACACACAGAGGACACCTGAGTGGCTCAGCCAGTTAAGCATCTGCCTTCAGCTCAGGTCATGATCCTGGGGTCCTGGGATCAAGTCCCATGTCGGACTCCTTGCTCAGCTGAGAGCCTACCTCTCCCTCTGCCCTTCCCCCTGCTTGTGCTCTCTCTCACGCACTCTCTCTCAAATAAATAAAAAAATTCTTTAAAAAAAATAATACAAGCAGAAATCATTGAGGATTTGGGTCATACGTGTATAGATTCTTACTCAGTAACAAGATTGTTATCCATATAACCTATCTTATAAGTGATGTTATTGAGAAGTATTTTTTCACCAGGAAGTTTATTCTGGGGGCATATTCTGTTTCTACCTATTCTTGCTACATGTGTGTATACATTTCTGTAAAACACACATGTATTGCCTCTTGATTCACTTACTAAGACAAACCCATGCTCTGTGCAAGAAAAAAAAATTCTTTAAGTCTTTCTAATTTGTTCTTTTGAGTAAACAGAACCAGAAACCTCTTCTGTCTCTATTCAGTGTCTGAAAAATATGTACTACATGGAACCAGAATTTAAACCTTAGAGATTCCTGAGTTCCCACACATTCCTTTAAGTCAACTTAAATTTTGATTGGGATTGCATCAAATCTATAGATCAATTCAAGGAGACCATATATCTTAAACAATATTTGTCTTCTAACCCATAAACAAGATATAACTCTTATTTAGATCTTCTTTACATTCTTTCAATAATGTTTTAGTTGTCAGGACATAGACCTTTCACTTATAATATTTATCCTTAATATTTATGAGGCCAGTATACATAATAATTTCTGATTTGAATTTATTATTATTTGTTGTAATATGTAAAAATATAGCTGATATTTAGTTGATTCCATTACATGTTCTATGTAGATGATCATGTTGTCTGTAAAGAAACCCTGTTTTATATGTCCCCCACCCCCTTGTCTGGATGACTGTTCTTTTTTTCTCTTTCAATTTGCTTTCCTTGTTTTATTTTATTCTATTTTTTTATGTGACTGCACTGGTTGGAACCTCTAATGCAATGCTGGATGAAACTAGAGCAGAATTGTTTTCCTTGTGCTACAATTAGGGGAAACCACAGAATTTTGTAGAACCATTTTTCAGATTGAGATAGTTCTCTTCTATTCCTAGTTTGCTGAAATTTTTTTTAAAAATAAAGAATGGATTTGAAATGTGTCAAATTTTGTGAATTTGTAGAGATGGTTATATGTTTTGTTTAGATTTCTTTCTTTTTTTACAGCTTGTTAATATGCTAAATTACATAAATTACATTCATTGATTTCTATATGTTAAAGTTCATTCTCAAGATAAATAGCTAGCTCTTGGTTATAATATATTTTTATGTAGTGTTACATCCAAATTGCCAAAGTCTTGTTTAGGATTTTTACATCAATATTCAGGAAGGATATTGGGCTGTCATTTTATTTGTAATGTCTTTGATTTTGTTATCAGGGCAATGCTGATCTTACAAAATGTATAAGGAATAATCCTCTTTAATTTTTTTGAAAATTTTATATAGACTTGGTAATATTTCCTTCTTAAATAAATAAAGACGTATTAGTCTGGAATTCTCTATTTGAGAAGATTTTTGAACTATAATTTTGGGGCACCTAGGTGATTCAGTCAGTTGAGCATAGGACTCTTGATTTTGGCTCAGGTCATGATCTTGGGGTCCTGGGATCAAGCCCAGATTGATATTGTTCTCAGCATGGAGTCTGCTTGTCCCTCTCCCCTCCCCCTCTGTCCCTCTGCTCTCTGTCGCTCTCAAATAAATAAATAAAATCTTTAAATGGACCATGATTTCAATTTCTTTAGTAGAGACAGGACTATTTATTTCTCCTTGAGAGAGCAGTGATAATTTGTGTCTTTCAAAGATTTTATCCATTTCATCTAAGTTGTCAAATTTATAAGCATGGAGTTGGTACAGATACTTAATTATTATCCTTCTAATAATGTCTTTAGAATCTGAAAGTGGTCATCTTTCTCGTTTCTGGTATTGGTCATTTGTGTCTTACATTCCCCTCTACCCTCTGATTAGTCTGCCTGGAGGTTTATCAATGATACTGATCTTAAAGAACCAGCTTTTAATTTTATTGGCTTTTCTCTGTTTTTTTGTTTTTAATTTCATTGATTTCCACTTTTATCTTTATTATTTTCATTCTTCTGTGCATTTGGGCATCATTTGCTCTTATTTTTATAGTATCTTAAGGTATAAAGAGGTCACTCACCTGAGATCTTTCTTCTTTCTGGATAGAGGGGTTTATTGCTTTAAAGTTTCCTCTAAGGACAGCTTCACGGGCATTCCACAAGTTGTGACATACTGTGTTTTATTTTTGTTCACTTCAAAAAATTTTCTAATTTGCCTTTTGAATACCTTTAAATTAAATAAATTAAAATGTGCTATTTAATTTTCAAATATTTGGATATTTTTCTACCATCTGTATGTTATTGATATCTAATTTGTTCCACTTCAGTCAAAGAACATGCCTTGTAGGACTTGAATCTTTTAAGACTTACTAAGATTTACATTATGAATCAAAATGTGCTGGTAAATGTTCCATATTTATTGGGAAAAAAAGTATATTTTTACTGTTGTTGGGTAGAAAGTTTATTTAAAGTCAATTACGTTAAGTTGGTTGATAATGTTGCTCAAGTATAGCTTTGCTGATTTTTTTCCTACTTTTTCTATCAGTTATTGAGTGATGGTATTGAAATATTTGACTATAACTGTAGATTCGTCTGTTTTTGCAGTTCATTTTTGTTTCATGTATTTCAAAGTTCTGTTATTAATACATAAATATGCAGGATTGCTATGACCTTTTGATGAATTGACCTTCTAATAGTCCTTTGCTACAAAATCTACTTTGTCTCTTATTAACAGCCACTGCAGCTTTCTTTTGAGTAGTGTTCACATGATGTTATGGGTTCTTTTCTTTCTTAGTACTTAGCACTTTAAAGTTGCTTCGCTGCTGTTGTCTTGCTTATTTTGTTTCTGATGATGAATGTGCAGCCATCTTTGTCTCTCTTCTGTACATGACATTATTTTATTCTGGCTGATAGTAAGTTGTTCTTTCTCACTGGTCTTGAGTAATATGATTATGAAGTGCTTTTATGTTTCTTTTGCTTGGGATTTGCCAAGCTCTTTAGAACATCACATTTAGGGGCACTTGGGTGGCTTGCTTGTTGGGCGTCTGTCTTTGGCTCAGGCTGTGATCCTGGGATCCCGGGGTCCTGGGGTTGAGCCCTGCAACAGGTTCCCTGCTTGGTAGGAAGCCTGCTTCTCCCTCTCCCACTCCCCCTGCTTGTGTTCCCTCTTTCTCTGTGTCTCTCTCTGTCAAATAAATAAATAAAATCTTAAAAAAAAAAGTCACATTTACATTTTTTACAAATTTTGGACATTTTTCAGCCATATTTCCTCAAATATTTTTTCTGTTCTTTTCTCCTTTGAGGATTCCCAATTACATACAAATTAACCTGCTTAAAGTTTCAAAGTTTGCTGAAGTTGTGTGTGTTTTTTTTCTTTTAATTTTCTTTTTTCTCTGTTTCCGTTTAGATAGCTTTACTACTGTGTTTCCAAGATCCCTATTGTTCTCTTCAGGAATGCTTAAACTTCTGTTAATTCCACCTCATGTATGTTTTACATCAAATATTGCAATTTGTACCTCTAAGAAGTTTTATTTGTTTCTTAAAAAAAAATCTCCCATTTCTTTACTTAATGCTTTGAACATAGGGACTGCAATTATAATATTTAAATCTCCTTGTCTGTCATTTATAACACCTGTGACAATACTGAGTCATTTTTGTTTATTTCCCTCAGAATGGGTCATGTTTCTTAGCTTCTTTGCATGCCTAATAGTCTTTGATTAGATGGCAGATAGGAATTTTAACTTGTTGAGTAATGGATATTTTTATATCCTTATTAATGTTCTTGTGCCTTTTTTCTGGCATCAGTTAAATTACTTGGAAACAGTCTTATCCTTTCTGGTTTGCTTTATGATTTGTTAAATGTATCTGAATTAATGCTCATCTAGAATGAAGCATTTCCCATTGTTGATGCAAGACTTTCCTGAGCATGCTACCTATGCATGATCAACTTCTCCAGTCTGTCTGGTGGAAGCAGGAGCAGGTACTGTTTCTATCCCCATGGTGAGTGGCAGGCACTGTTGCATTTGTTCTTTTCAGATGATTCTTTTCCAGGTCTTGAGTAATTTCTTCATGTTCTTTTGTTGATTAGTATTCAACTAAATAGTCAAGACCCTTTGCAGTTCTCCAAAGTTCTTTTCTCTGTGCAATTCTCTTCTCTCTGGAGTTCTAAGTTGTCTTGGGTTTTCCCAGACTCTCATTTGCATCTCCTTCATTTATTGAGATCCCCAAGTTTTGCCTGGTTCCCACTCTCCTTGCTATAGCCTTGGAACTCTCTCAGGCTGGGGAATCATAGGGCTCATCTTGTTTCTCATTCCCAAAGGATCACCATTCTTCATTACCTGACCTCTGTTGTCTTGCAAATCATCATTTCAAATCTTTTACCTTTTGGTGGGGAAGGTCAGTTTCAGATGAGAGCCTAAATCTACTTCTGATTTGTCTTTGTTGGAAGCAGAAGCCCACGTTTGAATTTTATATTTCAGTCCTTTCATAGGAGTGGAGGTAGTCTACAAAATAGGCCTCACAGGATTGATCAAGAGACATGGGGGCTTCTCATGTTATGTGAGTCCAGATTATGATGGGCTAGTTTATTAACCTTGAAAATATACACTCTCTCTCCAAAAACATTAGATTGGATTATACCCAAACCCACCTGAAATTACAAATGGCATGGGTTACTGGTATCACCAAAGTTGTTATAATGGGAAGGAATTTTCTTTCATAGTCTGCGATCTTGGGAAGGTAGTTCAACCCGCTTTATCCCTCCTGCATTAATCATCAGATACATTGCATTTGAATAGTCCTTCAGAATATATAATGAAGAATGTTGTGTAGATCAAGTAAGGCTGTCTGGCTTCTCCTGTCAGTTCTATTCATTTTATCTTTCGAGTAGCCTTACTTTTTCTGTAAACCTTCTGCCTCTGGGGAAACAAGTAATAGATTTTTTAATCTTTCCTCTTAGGATAACTGAGTTGGTCCCATCATAAGTGTCCAACCTTCAGTCATTAATGACTTGATGAACAAGACTGTACAATGCTCTGATCTGCTTTCTTCTGGTTTTGTTCTTTTCAATGAGCAAGCTAACAACAAAAAACAACACTGTGGACTTTTATGAAAAACTTTTATGCCTGTATTCCATTGCAGAAAATTTCCACCTATGGCATTTTCCTGATTATTCTTATTTTAACAATTTGTCCACTCCCACTGAACACATGCATGTACATTCTTAGGGAGCAAGACCATGTCCCATACCTTCTGCCACCTAGCTATCATCCCATTAAACAATTTTTAGAGAATTTTCTGCTTCCAAAATATAAAAGCCTTCCAATTATGTTATAACCTAAGTGTTTTTCACCTAATTTTCATATTTTAAGTTTCATAGCTTCCTATTTGTAATTTTAGACCACAGATTTGTTCCCTGTGTTTAAACTTTTGAATTCATACCTTATTGAGGCAAAGAAAGTTGTTTGCACAGGTTTAAAATTACATTTTCTATTCTATGTATCTAATATAGAAAACCTCAAAATTTTATGCCACATTCAACACAACACATGTTAGCTGTACTCTTAAAATATATTTTCATTGCTTTTTAATGGATGTACTATTTGCCTATCAAGAATTGTGATTAAGGGAAATATATGGACAATATCATTTCTGCAGATGTTATTAAATTTAAAAATGGGTTTATCTTTGAGATTTTTAAATATACGTTACAAATATTATATCGATAGTAGATACCTAAAAACATCTCTTTTTTATTTCATCAAAATGATGAAGCTTTAGAGGTTTTTATTTTATTCCACAAGCTTAAGATCCGAGGAAGACTACCAAAGACCTTTTTTTTTTTTTAAGATTTTATTTATTTATTTGTTAGAGAGAGAGAGAGAGAGAGCATGAGCACAGGCAGACAGAGTGGTAGGCAGAGGCAGAGGGAGAAGCAGGCTCCCCGCCGAGCAAGGAGCCCGATGTGGGACTTGATCCCAAGACTCTGGGATCATGACCTGAGCCGAAGGCAGCCACTTAACCAACTGAGCCACCCAGGCGTCCCTACCAAAGATTTTTTAATGAGAGGCAAGATTCAGATATTCTCAAGGGGGAGATGTAAAACAGTTTTAGTTATTAAAAGATAATATCAAAGAGAGCACAAGTACATAACCTGAAAAATAGATCAATTAGGAATCTATTGTATCCTTGGGAGCAGGAGCACTTCAATTAAAAAATTGAGACTATGGCTATTAATATTTTTAAATGTAGACAACAAAGGCTATGATACATTTTCATTTCCTATTGTAATACCCAAGGGCCAGCTGCAGCTAGTATGGAGGTCATTTCCTCATGACCACATGAACTCTCTAAAAGTAGCTTTGATCACAAAAAAATTTCATCCTTTTGAAGAGTTTTCTTGATTTGTTTAAAGCGTCAACCTCCCTCCTGCATGATCTACAGTATTTATTGACAATTTGCTGAAGAAGAGAGAAGTCCCTTCTCAATGTTATAATCAGGATGTGATATCAGTATATGTATCATACATAAGTACAAACATGTATATATATATTTTCCAGGAGTTTATTAGCTTACAGTGAGACACTGTTGATACTAGACATCAGAAAATTCTGTTAACTCTATCTTCTAAGCCAGTGGATAATCTGATCACTTTTCATCCCATCTAGTATTAGCATACCAGGCTCAGACATCATCATCTCTCCCTGGATGATGTCAGTAGCATACTAGCTGGGCTCCCTGCTTTGTCCCCTTCCCCTTTCTTTCTACCAAGAAGTCAGAATGATTCTTTTAAAGTCATGTCCAGTAATATTCCTCTCTACTTAAATTTTCAGTAGCTTTCCATTTCAGTGTAAGTAAAAGCAGAAGTTACTTAGGAGGAACTATAAGGCTTTATGTGATCCTTCGTGTTTTTAACACTCTGGATGCTTCCAAAATCTCTTTCCCACATTTATTTGGCACCAGCCGCACTGGTTTCCTTGTTCTTCTTTAACACATGAGGCAAGCAACCATTATGAAGCGGGTGCACTCACTTTTCCTTCTTCCCTGGGCTACTCTCTCCCTGAAATATTCTCATTGCTATCACATTCCCCTATGATATCTGAATCTTTGTTGAAATGTCTACCTTCCAAAGGAGATTTTCCTTTGCCACCTATTTAAAATTGCCAGTCTCATCTACCCCCAGCACTTGTCTCTTGAATAGTCTTTTTTTTTTCATAGTAAATAATAGGTACTTAATTCATATTTTTAAAATGAAGTAGTTGCATTAATTTATCTCAGTGACACTGCAGTCAATTCTTTGTATATGGGAGAAGACAAGCCAGGACAAAAGATTTACTTTACATTTATAGGACAGATAGTCCTTTATTTAAATCTAATTTCAACATAGAGAGACTCCTTTATTTTGCTTCATTAACATCATTTTGACCAAGTGCATTATGAATAATGAATGCTTTGTTGTACATCTTAGATTAGATCATGCATACACAGGATTTGTATTGTTTAAGCAAATTTATTGAATTCACTGGAGTATGTATGGAGGAACTGATAAAAAGTAGTGTTCCACACTTTGAATCCAGTTTTAATTATTTATCTGTCCTTGGGTTAGAGTATGAACTCCATTTCTGTATACCTAAGTAAGATGTCCTTCTTCTAGTCTGGGCGAGCTATAGAAATTCTTACTACCATAAAGCTTCAGTAGCCACTGCTTTTGTATAGAAATGTTGGATGGGTTTATTCCAAAGGAAAAAAAATGGATCATATATATGTCTCTTTTAGCTTACATATCCATGTTTTCATTAGACTGGACATCAGTATTAGAAACACATCTAAAGCTCTGGCAGCATATTATTTATTTGAATTGATTTCTATTACTTGAAAGGAATTTTTTCTAGAATACCCTTTGGTATGTAATGAAGCCAATGGCTAAATGTCCATAAAACCATTTAAAGGTTTAATAATATTTTCCTTGTGTAAAGTGGCTTTTAAAACAAACCATTGTTTACTAACCTGGAACACTTGACTATATTTATCTAGTCTGAATGTTAGAAATATTTCACACCTGTAAAAATAGTTACTGATATTGAAGGTAAATGAATTCTTAGTTTGTCTTACCAGCATTATTAATACATGTTTTTCACTCACCGTATTTAGGAAGAAGGGTTAGAGGAACTGAAAGCTTTTGCCAAGATGCTCTTAAAGTCTGTCTTGCAATTTTTTTTTTCCATTTCAAAATATAATGGTGATTGCAGTATGTAGTCATACACAATAAAAAAGTTATATATGCAAACAATTTCTTTTTTTTTTTAATTTTATTTATTCATTAGAGAGATAGAGAGAGACCACAAGTAGGCAGAGCAGCAGGCAGAGGGAGAGGGAGAAGCAGGCATCCCTGCCGAGCAGGGAACCCGATGCGGGGCTCGATCCCAGGACCCGGCGATCAATGACCCGAGCTGAAGGCAGCCGCCCAACCAACTGAGCCACCCAGGGGCCCCTATATGCAAACAATTTCTTAAAAACACCCAAGTATAATGGCATCTCATTCTAGCTATGAAATTACAACTGTGTGTGAACAAATACAGTTTTACTCTGTCTTCATCATTATTACTAGAGCATCTGGGTATTTTTACAGATCTAGTTGGAATACTCTGGGTTTGTACTTTGAGATCACCTACTCAGTAATATTTCAATGCCTCATACTTTCTATTCCCCTTTGTTTGAATAGTAGAAATTTTGGTATTTTAATACTTTTTTTCTTTCATTTATTCAATAATTATTTAGTATACAGTCAAATCTGGGTATCACTTAAAATTCTTATACATTTAACTCAAGTCCCCTCTAGGCAGTAGTTTCTTGGTCATAAGTAAGGTCACTTCCAGATCAGTGTTTATCTAGAGGGTTTTTTTGTGATGATGAGACTGTTCTATATCTTTACTATTCCATGTAAGAGCTACTAGCCACATGGGATTTTTGAGCACTTGATATGTGGTTAGTGTGACTGCAGAATTGAATTAAATAGCTATATGTGGCTATTGGACCTCTCAGGCAAGGATATTATTTCTGCAGGGTTCATAGAACCTACAAGGAATTTAGACAAACATGGCTGTGTTCTCTCTCATTCAGCTCTTGGTCCCTACTAGATTTGGGCCATTGCAGGTCCCTTTGAAGCTTTAATGTACTGCTGATTATTAGGTTAACTATGGACCACTTACCCCACTGCCAATTGACTCCTTACCACACTGTTGCTGGTGTCCCTTTGAACCCTGGGGTGACCTTGGAGAATTTGGAGTCTGAACTGCCCCTTGTTACTACTTAGTATTTATTGCTACCTCTTGTCTTCCTAAAGCTATCGGTCACCTCTGCTGAGGAGATACTTGGAGAGCTCAGTCTCTTAGCATGAGGCAGATTCTGTGGAACTTTTTAAAAAGTATCTGCTATTCCACCATGTTCATAAAACCAAGCAGGAAACCAGTTGAATGAGTTTCATAATGGGTGTCACTTTAAAATTTTATTATAAAATTTATTGAAAAGATTCAAAGTGTGGTTCCTGAAGCCTGTTGACTCCCACACTACCACTACACCTCCACACTTGAATGCTGGACCTTGTCCTCTTATTTACATTTAACTTGTTACACCATATGTAGGTGTATTTTCCAAGATGATATTCAGTAGGGGTGGAGGACTGTCTTGACACCAAATTTAGAAATTTCTCCTTTACTTCTCCTTTTCTTATCAGGTTGGTAGGATGACAGATGCTTCTAGGAATAGGGCATAAATATGTGGGTTTTGTGAGGGCACTCACTGGATTTTTATGCTCTTGCGGGCTTTTTCTGAGCTGTCTATATAAACTTGAGCTGTCATGTCAGAACTTCTCAGGAGAGAATCTGTCCATGAAATATAGGTGTTCACCCCTTTTTCTAGCCAGTAAAATAATAATAATATAATAATAATACTACTAAATCATCTTTCCTTTTCTTGTGTCAATTTCTATGAGAGTCTGGTCCCCCAGCACTGTGGTTTGTGCTCCTGGGGATACAGTTTTCATTTCTACCATGGTTTCTACTCTTCTAGAGTGCATAGGCATTTGGTAGGAGAAGCTGGTCTAAGGCCTGGTTGCATGTACCCTTGAAATGTGCTTAGAATTAGTCCCCTCAGAAACCCAACTCACGGGCGCCTGGGTGGCTCAGTTGATTGAGCGACTGACTTCAGCTCAGGTCATGATCCAGGACTTCCAGGATCGAGTCCCGCATTGGGTTCCCAGCTCCTTGGGAAGTCTGCTTCTCCCTCTGACCTTCTCTCTCATGCTCTCTCTCACTCATTCTCTCTCAAATAAATAAAGAAATAAAATCTTTTTTAAAAAAAATAATTAATTAATTAAAAAAAAAAGAAAAAAAAAAGGAAACCCAATTCACTCTAAGCCATTCTGTCAGATTTCTTCTTCACCCACATGGATTTTCCTTTTTAGAGCTTCTTTGCTCTGCTCATTGGCTGCTTTTGGTAATTAAAACTCCCAAAGCCCCAATCAATCTGTTTGTATAGGTCTGAATCTAAATTGTGGACAAAGTTCAAGATCTTTCCCACAGGACTTGTGGGCCCCACATAAATCATTGCATATTGATGGGGGTTTAAATATTCCTGAATTGGTTACAGAAACCTGTCTGCCTAATGTACCCACAAACCTCTGATGGCTGTTGTCCTAAACTCGATATGGTGGTGTAACAGGCCCATCTGACCCTTGCATTTGACTGACCCAGGGTGTTCTACCCTTAAAAAACTGATAATAAAAATGCAAGTCACACCAAAAACCTTAAGCTAGGAAAGCCACAGATGTTATCATCACAACATAAATATTCTATTAGGGAAGAATATGATGGGCCTGGATCATATGACTGTATACCCAAGCACATTTGCACTCTTGTCTTGAAGAGGTAAGACAAGCACATTTAGAAAGTGCTTTCACATACCTTGATTTACTTCATTCTGATGGAAATTTACTGAAGTGCCCAGAAATGAAGAAACTGGGATCCAAAGAGGTCAAGTGACTCACTCAGTCAAATTATGATAAAAATAAGTTTTCCTAGTGGAAACTGTTCAAAAATCACTCAGAAGAATGCAACTTTATATTTTGGGACCTTTATTAACCTTTTATCAAAAACATAAACCTCCTGATTGGGTTTCTTTGCCATATGTTTAATGAGTTCCTTCATTTGTTTCTAAGACAGGAAAGTTCTAATGAATTCATTGGAGGTCTTTTTTTTTTTTTTTTTTTAATATATTGAAGTATTTTTCCTTCATTTTTTTTTGTTGAGAATTTAAAATACAAAAGGAATCCAATCCAATGATGTCACAACTCCAATTGTTAGGCAAAGCAGGTGCTTGACAGTCCTCCATACTTCTGTGGCCTCAGAATGTAGTTGTCACATTTGTTCTGACATTTATTTTTCTTTTTATTGGGAGGTATTGGTCTGACAGGATTGCAAGACGCAAGTTCAAAAGAAGGTCTGCTGGATTGTCTTTGTTCCTTTCCCTTTATGGTCATTGTGAGCACAAAGAGAATATGAGCCTCTGATAGAGACAGAGCTTTGCTTCACCGTCCTCGTTTGCCTTACTTTTCACCCTGGCAGTTCTGGAGGACAATGATTCTTTCCCCCTTTTGCTCATTTACAAACATGCTGGCTGATGGTAAGCTGTGCAGATTGGTTTTCTCAAACCTTAAGGTGTACGTAATGGAGTGGAGACAAGAGGTAATGGAGAGTGTCCTCAAAACTGGCAGAAGAGTTCCTCTCTCTCCATCACCCTGTTCAGTTGGGCATCATTAAATGCATATTTACCTTGGGAAAGTTGCTGCTGCAGTAGAAGAAATATGTGCAGTAGAGGCTGGTGGTTTTTCTTGCCATAAAAGGAGAGTTTTAAAGTAATGGTCTTTCATTATCCTATAACTAAACTAGGTATGGATGTACATGCTCATGTGGAGTATATAAAATAAAAAATATATATATTGATGGAAAAAGAGCAGAGTGGGATACTGAAAAGAGCTTAGAAAGAGGTGCCAGTGTTGCCTCTGATTAGTGATGTGACCTTAGAAAAATCCCTCCAAGTCACCGTATTTTATACTTTCAGATCAAGTAGAAAATGCTAAATCTGGTTGGCTTATAAAACTTGTGTTTAGAACAAGTGTGGAAATATTTTAAAAACTATAAAACACTGTGGAAAATGATTAAACTAATTACAATCACATTTAAGGTATCTCATTTGGAGAACAAAGAGATAGTGAGTATTCAACATCTTTTATTTTAAAATAAAAATTTGGAGGAACATAAATTTAATAAAATAGATTATTCCAGGGAATAAATTACATCTTAAGAATTAACTGGGCATTTTGGAAGCTACATAAATTTGAACAGTCATTTTCTAGATGAGGTTCTGATATTCTCAACTTCATGTGGCTTATGAATTGGTCAACTCACAATCAAATAATTTATGGATGAGAAAATCTGATACAGTAGTTTCAAACTCTTACAGTCAATTATTCAGCAAAATGAATGCAGTGCTCTATAGGTGTTGAGGACTGTATTAGGCAGTAATGGGGCACAAAAAAGATAGATACTACATATAATGAAGAAGACATTCTCTCAAGGAAAAGGCTTGAGTCATTTAAACAGAAACAGATGAGATAAAGTCAACTAACAATGGTGAAGATATAGAGAAACAAAGTAAAAATGAAGGTGAGCTGAAGCTTGTCAAGGAAAGCTTTTGAGGGGTGACGTTTTAAAAAAAGATTGCATTCTTTAATCTGCACTATTACCACTAATCAAGTTTACTTGCCCTGAGAACTTTGTATAATTAATGTGATTTTTGAACATCTCTCCATTTTCTAAATAACAAAATGATCAAAAACATAAATCCAAACTGTATTAACTATGAATTCCTTAGTGAAAAATTTAGTCTAATTTTTCTTTTCTTCCATTAAAGGAGCATACGTATGGGTTTAGTTACACAAAATCCTTCCATAATTAAGTCTGAGGATAACATACATATCTCAAGGAGTGAGAAAGAAAAACAACATTCTTAGATAAGGTTGTTCCTTAAAAGTCACTTATTCACTTTTAGCCCTTGTATACTTTTTTAAGCCTAAGTATGCAATCTGCCAGGCAGCTTTTGCTTAAACTGAAATGTTACTTTATAGGAACTACCAAGGGCAGTGAGGTAGTCTCTCCATCTTACTGTCCCTGGGGTGTGTCCACTGTCCAGAGGATAAAACAGTGACCATTAGGGAAGTAGCCAGGGTAACATGTCCCATGGTCCATAATGGGTAATTCTCTTGGTATCTTCTGTCCAACGTTAACTGAGACCAAGTGCAAAGCCTCACTTTCCCTTATGCTCCTCCACTTTGTAAAAGGACATTTATAAACCTTGAATTTTGCCATAGCCTATGTGTATATTTCAAAGATTTTTTTTAAAAATTTATTCCTTTGAGAGAGAGAGAGAGAGTGCACAAGCAAGGGGAGCTACAGAGGGAGAAGGAGAAGCAAGCCCATTGAGTAGGAAGCCCAATGCAGGGCTCGATTCCAGGACCTTGAGATTATGACCTGAGCTGAAGGCAGGTGTTTAACCTACTGAGCCACCCAGGGGCTGTATTTTAAATAGTATTTTAGAGATATAAAATAACTGTACAAGGATTTCTGATCCACAGAAGCTGAAATAATAAATATTGTTGTTTTAAGCCACTAGGTTTGGGGTTATTTGTTATGCAGCAGTAGTTAACTAATACAGATATTAAGGAACATCTCAGGATATCTCATTGTTTGCTTTTAAAACTCATAAAACTTAGAATGAATTTTTGACTACTATTTTAGCTGACTTTCATCAATTATGCCAACTACACACCTGTGTGCTACATCTTGCTATTCTTTCAGTGTCCAAATTGAGTATAACTTGAGAATAATTTTATTTTAACAATTTCTGGATATGCTCTGCAGAATATGGCTAAGGCAATATGATAAATGTTCCCTTGAAAAACATGCAATTTTTTCTATCATTTTTGGACAGATAACTTATATTGGTTTTATAAATAGCCTTAATTCTTCTGGTACTCTGCTGCTTGCCTCTGCATAGTATCTTTTATTTCCCCTGACCATGCTACAAGCCCCATTATCATGCTTCCTTAGACATAGAAAATGAGGTCCAGAGACTTGTCTCTTATCAAACACATACAGCTATTTATCAAACACATACAGAGTAAGGATATGGACCCAGATATGACTAGTTCTAAAGCCTATTAAATTATTTGTGCTTGTCAAGGACATTATGCTTTTGTGGCCTTTATAAAGCCCATCTTACAAAGCATTTAAAGGTACAGCATTCAAGGCAGAGAGATTTCTTGGGACACGTGTTAGTGAATTTCCATGTGCAACTGATTCAAGGGTGCCTTATTGGATTGGAGGCTCAGAGAAGTCCCCAGTTCTATTCCTTCAAGCATCACATATGCCATTAGAGTTCAAGTAATTAGTGCAAAGGCTGGGTCAGATGGAATTGTGCTGGCTTCCTTTTCTAGCTGAAATTGTCAATTCTTCTGAGAATAATTTAAGAAATCCATTGACAGTTTCCTTCAGTTGAGTTGTTTTAATGGTAAAATGCTTTGTACTCTGATATTTTTTCTTGACATGAACTATTTTTTTTTCTATCCATTTGTACTCCCCCTTGCTGTGATAAGTGAAATTTTCCCTATGAAAAAGTTCTGCCTCATATTCACTTGAAAACACCCAGCTATATCTTCATTTTGATCATAGACACATTTGAGAATGCAGTGTGTTCAGTCACCTTGGTAAAGGCCCTCTTTGAGAAAATATGAAGTTGTGTTAAACACAGCGTGGACCAATATCTCCCTTACATATTTGGTCTTAAGTATTCTAGAATCTTATACTTTCAGCATTCATAAAATTCCTTTATTTGACATGTAATCATACAATGTGATATAAAACTGCTGCTTTCTAAGAATTTTGCATGAAATTTGAAAGGTTTACTATGTGAAATTTTCCTCTCTGTGCATATATATATATATATATATATACATATATATATATATATATATATATCTTTTAGAGACCATAAAGAGGTCTCTTTCCTTTTAGAGACCATAAAGAAGGCATGGGGCTGGTGTGTCCAGTAGATACTACAGAGGGCACATTTCCAGGATTCCGATCCTCCTTTTCTTTCCTTCAAATATAAGGCACATTTTAGATCTGTTTGCAAGTTCGCTTATTGCATGAGTGTAGTATAAGCTAATTCTAAAATTTGCCTGGCATATAAAGACATAGCCTTACTGCCTTGTGCTTTTTATGGAACATTATAAATGTTGTATATATTTCAGTCAAGATGCGTCCCTGAACTGTTGCATTGTAAATCCCAAATGCAAGGGAAGACTGCAGTTTATCGTTAATGGACCCCTTAAACTTCAGGGTTTGTAACACGGGGTGATTAAATATTAGCAAGTTAAGATGAGAATTATGGGTACGGAGCCCTAATATTAATCATAAGGAGATCTTTATATTCAAACACAAGTGGAAAACTGCAATGAACTCAGCCGGAAAGCTTGAATACATCTTCTCCCTCATTCTTTAATATTTTCTAAAGCTAAAAGGCCATTTCCTGCAAAAGGAACTTTCTAGTTTTACTTTTGACTGCAGATAATTACTTTAGAGTATGTTGTTAGACTGACTATACACTGATATCTCGTAAGACAGATAGGGTTCTAAAAGATAAGAGGACTCCATGTACAATTTGGATGAGAAGTTTAAAAAAAATCCCAAGTAAGTGTGTTGTAAATATTTTTATTCTGGTATAAGGTTTCTTAAAGAATTTCACTTTTTCTGGATTATAATAGAAGAATCAATATGAATTTATCACCTTTAAAAATATTTTCTAGCTATAGTATTAAATGGGCCAAAAGAGGTGTCATCTTTTTAAAAACTATCATTAATCATGTGGAACAACCTATTTGCAGTTGGATTTTAGTTTTTCATACTGGCCTTTATCCAAAAGAAAACAGAGTTCATTATGAAAGCGAATTTAGGATGATCCAGGACCTTCTTCTTGTTACCAGAGAGAAACAATATTAAAAGAATAATATTAAATTAAAAAAATAAAGGTGGTAGAGGTGGTAGTGGGATGTTTTTAAAATGATGGAGCAGTTACAATGGCTTCCACAAGGAAGTTGTTAAATTTTAAATGTTATAAAGAAAACAATAATTCCCCAAAGCTAGGAATCCCTAATCATACTCAAAATTAGGCAAATAATAAGAGGTTTTTTAAAAAGAAGACAGCTGGGGGTGCCTGGGTGGCTCAGTAGGTTGGGGCCTCTGCCTTTGGCTCCAGTTGTGGTCCTGGGATCCTGGGGTCCTGGGATGGAGCCCCTCAGCGGGCTCCCTGCTCGGCGGGGAGCCTGCCTCCCCACCTCTCTCTGCCTGCCTCTCTGCCTACTTGTGGTCTCTGTCTGTCAAATAAATAAATGATTTTAAAAAATCTTAAAAATAAAAGGAAGACAGCTGTTAATTTCCAATAAATTATCATGTAAGGATTTATATCAAACAACTTCATCTGTTCACATACTACATTCTAATTTTTGTTAAACATCTAAAGTTAAAACCTGCAAAATTTTCAAATTTTCCATTGCACCTAGTGATTAAAAAAAAAAAATACCTCACATAAAAGACCATGGTAGGTTATGCTCTAGTACCCATGGTGCCGAGGACCCTTGTACTTTCCATGTCATTTAGTCGTGAAGTGTTGGCTTCCCTGTGAAGGTGGTTGTCTCATGAGTCTACATGATGGAAGGTTGGCTCCCAGCAATTAAGTAGGAAGAGAGAACCTCTCTGCCAATTCCTCTCCTCAGTCTGCTCTGGACAGCTTTATCCCCATGCTTGCTTCTAGGTGGCCAACAAGAGCCTCCTCTGCTTTTGCTCTGATTGACTTAGATTCATTAGGAAGCACACTTGAATTAAGGGTGGGGACAGATTCCTCTGATTATTTAGAATGAATTCCTGAACAAAATCAGATTCTGTTAGGAAAAAATATGGTGTAAAGGATAGCTGATAGGCAGCTAAGCATGGCCGCTACCCACTGTAAAGTGTTTGTGTGTGTGTTTTTTTTAAAGATTTTATTTATTTATTTGACAGACAGAGATCACAAGTAGGCAGAGAAGCAGGCAGACGGGGGTGGGGAAGCAGGCTCCCCGCTGAGCAGAGAGTCCCAACACTGGCTGGATCCCAGGACCCTGGGATCATGACCTGAGAGGAAGGCAGAGGCCTTAACCCACTGAGCCACCCAGGCACCCCTGTAGAGTGTTTTTTAACCAAGATTTGGAGTTTAAAAAAAAAAAAAAAAGCCTTGGGAAGTCAAAGTAAGTAACATTAAGTTGTGACAGAGGTTAAAGGATAAAGTTTTTAAAATTATCATGAAAGGCACAGTAATAGTTATGTAAGATGAAAACCTAAGAACATCCAGGGGATCAATGATGTGCAGTTTGGAGGGAAAAATAGGGACTTGGGAAAACCAATTGTAAGGGTACAGCCCTTATATACCAGTTCTACTCAACTTCTCTTGGGAAGTGCCCAGGTTTCTGTGTCCCAGTTATAGCTCTCCGATTGATAGCCCAAATTTGTCATTGTATCCTACTCTTAAATTTTCTACTGTTAAGAGATGGTTGAAATTGACATAGTGAATTCCACTCTCGATAAGTACTAGATGACTATATAATCCTTGTATGTAAGTAGGGATAGAGATGATGAATAAATGAGCCAAAGTAATTCAATTTGATTATAATTATATTAACAATTTCTGTAAACATTTCATAATTTATGTAGATTTCTTTTCTGCTTCCTAAGGTGTTTTCAATCTCTTGGAAAATTAAGATTTAACTTGTAGGTGTTTTAATCGCTTAGAAAATTATGATTAATATTTAAATTATTTAAGTATTTTAATCAATTAAATATGATAATGTTTAGAGAACATAAAACTGTCAGATTCATAAGCTAATCAAGAAAAAAAGTGAAAGTGTGTTTTTTTTTTTTTTAAGATTTTATTTATTTGACAGACAGAAATCACAAGTAGGCAGAGAGGCAGGCAGAGAGAGAGGGGGAAGCAGGCTCTCCGCTGAGCAGAGAGCCCGACACGGGGCTCGATCCCAGGACCCTGGGATCATGACCTGAGGCGAAGGCAGAGGCTTTAACCCACTGAGCCACCCAGGCGCCCCTGAAAGTGTATTTTTAATTTTAATTTCCAAGTCACTAGATTTTATAAATAAAATAGCAAGTTTTGTAAGTTGAGCTTAAGGGATTTAAGATAAAAAATTATATTTAGACTTTTAATTGAAATTAAGTATAATGATTATAAAGGTTACATTCCATACACACAGTTTCCCTTCAGATAGTATCTAGGATCAGGTTTGGCATGCTATGAGCAAGGATACAATTTGGGGAAGATGAAGAATGTATGCCTCCCCAAGCAGGTATATAAAATAACATCTGTGTAACTTAGGACTTTGGATTTATTGACTAAGGTGATGAGTATTCTGGCTATGACTCTTTGGTGATGTAAATTATGAAAATCAAAGGACAAGAAAAGGCCCCCGAGTAAGATCCCAAACATCACTGCTTCCCTCTTTATTATGTATGTGGTGATAAGGTTAGAAAGAAGGAATTGGGAGGGGCTGAAGACTACTTTGCAAAAGTGGAGCTGGTAAAATCTTTACTGGCTTCTTTTATTCAGCCTTGGACCAGGGTTGTACTTGAGTTTATAGTGTTGCTAGATATTGTGTTATTGAGAAATGAATCAAGTGTCTGTAAGTCATCTGGCTTCTCCTTAAATTGCCCTTAAATCGCAAAGGGCTCCATGTTTGATTGATAAAGATGGTGGGGGAAGAGTGAGGGAGAACGATGATGAGTCCCAATACCAGTTCCTGATAGTTTGGCTCTTGGCTGTAAGCACCTAAATCAATGGGTTTTCCGTGTGGCATTTAACACTTACTTATAGAAGATGATGTTAATGAAAAGATTATCTTTATTACTACAAGTTTATCAAATATCCTGTTTCTAAGTGAACGATGGATAGCAAATATATTATGATGCTAGTATGATGGACATTTGAAGGTTCTGCTCTAATAAAAGACAACCGTCTAAGCAACTCATGTGCACTTAGGTTGGCTCAAAGGCCTTGAAACACTACTTAAAGTGGTTCTATTATTGAGCTCGAGAAGGCTTCATACCAGTCCCACTTCCCTTTAGTTTTAGGAGAATCCTTTTTCATTTGCTAAAGATATGGATCATACTGCTAACCAGATTAACACAGGTTGTCCATGCTTTCATCAAAAGAGTATATTACTTTGACTATAACAACATCATAGAAGTCATTCCTTCCCCTACCCCTCACCCCCACTAACCATGACAACAGACAATTTTCCTTTATAAAATAAAAACAGAATTAAAAAAAAAAAAGGACAAGAGCTGCTGTGGCCTGGTCTACCATATTATGGCAACAGGAATAAATTCAGGACATATTTAGTAAAAAGGATCAACCAGACTTGGATAAGTGGGATAAGATAGTGTATTAGTACAAATACTCCAAGAAGCAACTTCAAGAATGGGGTTGAACATGAAAAAGTTTATTAGAGGAAGGAAATTTGTAAGAGAAAATAGTGAGCTAAATGAAGTTGGGAGAGCCAGCAGATTATGAGGCATGTCTAACCCTAAGTGAAGGAGAGAGGGAGAAAGTTAGGTGCAAGTGTTCTAGATTACCTTATAGTCTAACAGAATTCCTACAAAGTTGTTGGGGAGTCCTCAAGCTAAATTTGGTCATCTGAAGAGTCTCTTGTCTCCAAGCATGGTTCTACCATGGCATTCCTAATATCCTCAAGCTAAATTTGGTCATCTGAAGAGTCTCTTGTCTCCAAGAATGGTTCTACCATGGCATTCCTAATATCCTCTGTCACTGGCTCTTGGGAATCATGGGGTCAGTGTCAATGTGGGAATGGAATTTCAAAGTGCATCACTTGTAGCCCTAATTGGTGATCTGTGAGTGCTTTCTCCTAGTCACCATGAATGACATCAAGGATAACCCTCAGGTTTCTCACTTAAGCATCTGGAATATTTATTAAAATAGGAAGATACTTGAGGACATACAGAGTTTAAGCTTGTACTTGACCGAGGCACATTCAAGTAGACAAATTGGAACTCTGAACATAGAATTTAAAAATAAGGCTATAGAACATACATAGTATAAAAATGAGCAATTTGGGCTGGAGATAAAGATTTGGGCAAATTATCAGACAGGTCATTGATATAGATGAGATGAGTCTCATGATATAGAAAAGTACAAAACTAGCATAATAGAAGGAATTCTCGGGACAATGGTTCCTGACCTTGAAAGATGTGAAGGAGTGAGTAGAAAGAGTGGAGCAAAGGTGCTCAGGACAGAAGGGGCGTCATGTGCGAGGGTGTACGGGCAGCAAGGGCATCGTGCTTTCAAAGCACTGCATTTGTTTAGCTGGAGGTGCGTATGGAAAAGTGGACAGAAGTTACACTAAAGAAGTCTACAATACCAGGCCATGACAGGCTTGCTAGAGTTCGGATTTTGAGTGATTTCAGGTACAGAGAGACAAAAAATGTGCATTTTAGAAGATCGCACTGGAACTGGGTTGATGTAGGAATAGTGTGTCCTCTAGTAAACTGAAGAGGCCTACTCTGTCAGAAGGGCGTAAGGGTTGCCAGGTTTAAATAAAGAAAAAAACTCTGATTTTTATGGGAGATTCCTAATTATAAAATTTTTTTTTAATTTATTTATTTGACAGACAGAGATCACAAGTAGACAGAGAGGCAGGCAGAGAGAGAGAGAGAAGCAGGCTCCCTGCTGAGCAGAGAGCCCGATGTGGGACTCGATCCCAGGACCCTGAGATCATGACCTGAGCCGAAGGCAGCGGCTTAACCCACTGAGCCACCCAGGCGCCCCTGATTATAAAATTTTTAAAGTAGTTCATGTAAAAATCACACACTTGTGCATTTTGTGGGGAGCAGTTTTCTGTGCCTTTCGCAATGTGCCTTCTGGTGGGATAGAACTCACACCTGCCACACTTCAGGCTCTGGAACCAGAAATCTGAGCACCGCTATTGTTCTTGTTGCTAAGGAGCTTCTCGCCTACATACCGGGATTTTAATTCTTTTTATGAATGGAGTTCTCTGCTCTCTGGCTCTCCTCTTCCTGCCTCCCAGCAATTTACATAGTCCCTCCCAACCCTGCCCCTCCATGGGTTACTTCACTGAAGAAATAGTTGTCTTTTTCTGAATTTTCATTCATGGTTTATCTTGCTGTGGGATTTAATGCTCATGGTGCTGCTGCCTTTAACCACCCCTCCATGCTCAGTCTCTCTGAGACTTCCGGTTTTTTACCCACCATCTTTGCTACTTGGAGCCCTGCCACTGCTGCAGTCTGCCTCTCTAACCTCTCTTATCCCATGTCTGCATCTCTTTCTTTCTTTCTCTCTCTCTCTCTCCCTTCTCTCTTCCTCCCTCCCTCTCTCCCTCTCTCTTTTTCTTCTTCCTTTTTCTTTCTTTCTTTCCTTCCCTTCTTTCTTTCTTTCTTTCTTTTTCTTTCTTTCTTTCTTTCTTTCTTTCTTTCTTTCTTTCTTTCTTTCTTTCTTTCTTTCTTTCTTCCTATTTAAATTTCTCAATCTCCCAAGTATCTGAGTTTCCATGTTGACCACTTTGTGATGGGGAGTGACACTGTTTCTGAACCTCTCATAATTTTTAGTTGGTGAGCCAATCACTTATATAAAATGGGATAATCTTCATGTTTTTGCCAATTTTTTTTATTTTGCAAGGTTAGAGAATAATAAGAGTCTACTCTTGAATTTAAATCCTATATCTACCACTTTCTAATTAACTTACATATGTTATTTTATACCCTCAAAGTATCAAGTTTCCTCATTTGCAAAAATGGGAATGTTAATAGTAATGTTCTGTAGGGTTATGATTTGAACCAAGGAAGTTAATCCATGTAAAGGGTATATCAAAATGCCTGGAATAAGGTACATTTTCAGTAAGCATTGGTTTGTATTTTCATGATTAAAGATTTTCCTCCTTCCACTTATTGTTATATGTTCTCTCTCCCTTCCCCACTGTTTACTTCTTAGATTTAGAACCATTCCAGAAATTTGAAAACTCTAAGCAGGTGCTTAGGATACATATGATGTCCCAATGTGTGATTGTTCTTGTTGTTGTTATTCTTTATGGGAAAGATGTTGATGGGATTGGTTTTATTTTACATAATCTCTGGATTTACTTAATAGCGAGCTCTGTTATAAACAAGTTTCCAGGTAGAACTGGAAGTAGAAACAATAGCTGGTGAATTATAGCCACAAATACTGACCTGTTGGAGCAAAATGTGGAATAGAAGGCAAATAGACTGGGAGTTAATAGAATCCTCGTTAAAGCATTACCATTGCATAGTTGCTGGTCGTAGTCGAGTTTAGCTTGATCTCTTGGGTCTAGGTGGAGATTGGACCAAATCTATGCTTTTTTTTTTTTTTTAAGATTTTATTTATTTATTAGACAGAGATCACAAGCAGGCAGAGAGGCAGGCAGAGAGAGTGTGGGGAAAGCAGACTCTCCGCTGAGCAGAGAGCCTGATGCTGGGCTCAATCTCAGGACCCTGATTTCATGACCTGAGCTGAAGGCAGAGGCTTTAACCCACTGATCCACCCAGGTGCCCCAAATCTATGCTTTTTATTCAGGGATACTCATATGCCAGGACTTTAGGGTTCTGTGACTACAAGTGTTTAAAGAAATCTGTAGTATTAACATGGACATAACTTCTGGAGCACAGTATTATTTAAAGGTTTGGGAAAAGAGATATTATCTGAAAAATAATAGATAAATATATTATCACATTTTAAGGTAAAATATGTGACTTCAAAGAAATTGGAATTAATACCTTGGCTCCTTTGGATTAGTTCCTCAGATATATTGGAGTACATGTCACACCTTCAGATATATTTTGGAAGAAATTTGAAAAGTCTCAAACCTTTAGGGCTAAAATGTATTAATTTTACAGTGTCTGTTTTTATTACTATATATACGCTCAAAGTCTTTTACTTAAGATCCTCGGTTATCAACAAAATTAGTATATTTGTTCTCTTTATAATATATACCCTTTTAAAATAGCTTAGTATAAATTACATTTTCAAAGTTTTGAAAAAATATTTGGGGGGTGCCTGGCTGGTTCAGTCAGAAGAGCATACTACTCTTGATCTTGGGGTTATAAGTTCGAGCCCCACATTGGGTGCAGGGATTACTTAAATAAACAAAACTAAAAATTAAAAAAAAAAGTATTTAGGGTATATTGTTTACATGTTTTTTGCATTACAGGACATTAAGCATATATTAAATTAGGTGTTGTGTCATTTCTTAAGACCCCTCTTTTTTGTTAAATTTTAAAAGTTGAAACTAAACAAAATTTATCCATAAAAATATTAATAATCTTGACTATAACATTGCTCATTTTAATGATGACCTAGTATTAATTTCTCAGTCATAGTTTAGGGAAATACTAGTATCATTTTTTTTATAATAATCGCTGCTTGAATTTTAAGTTTTGCTTGAAGCTATTAATAAACCAAGATAGGTGAAAAATTATAATTTCTTTTTTCAAAGAGTATTTGAATATTTGTAGTCAATTCTCATGAAAACTCATGCAGATAGAATTCTGGACTCTAACCTTATCATCTACATTATTTTAATTAATTTTGAGATCAAATGAAAGTTCCAACAGACTCCCATATAATGAGTAACACTTCATGTTATTTGTAAATTGTCATACTGACTTGAATCTGTAGGCACACTGACAAGAGATTAAATTTCTACAGCAATATTCATCATGAAAATTTGCTTTCTTTTCAAGTAGAAAATATCAGGGTAATGATGCTAGCATTAAAAAAAAAAGTGTGCAGAAAGTTTTATAGGCAACAAAAAGGTCACTTTTTATTTTCAAAGAGATGTCTTTTAGCCTAGTTTAAAATTTTTTTTTTAATAAAAAGAGAGCAAAAACTTAAGTCCTTTCCCAGTGGCTATTTATATAACAGTAGTTACTGTTAATTTGGGAAAGATTATTTCCTGACCCCAAAACTTATTTGACAAAATTTTTTAAACAACCACACAATTCTTGGGTAGTAATTTTCTTCAAATATTATACTATCATTTTGTACTCCTTCTGAATATGCCACATGATGGTTGGGTCTTCAAATGCAAAGTAAAAGTAGGGATAATTTCAGTTATTCAGTTCTTAAAAAATGCCTTCTGAAATATATAATTATTCCAAATTTTTTTAAAGATTTTATTATTTATTTTAGAGAGAAAGCAGGTGGCAGAGGGAGAGGGAAAGAGAGAATATCAAGCAGAGTCCACACTGAGCAGAGAGCCCAACTTGGGGCTCCATCACACAGCCCTGAGATCATGACCTGAGCTGAAATCAAGGGTCACATACTTAACTGATTGAGCCACGTAGGCATCCCATTACTGCAAATTTTTAAATATATATTTGTTATATAACTACCTACCAGAAACTATGTGCTATCTACCACTTAACATGTGAAGATGAAATGATAAAACATGTGTTAAAGGATCTGTAACCTATTGAGTAAGCATATAGTTACCATTGTTTTAAGTCTGCCCAAGGTCTGTGTGTGTCTATGGGCATGCAGTTATAAAGTCCAAGTTCTTAGAAATGTTGCCTATGAAGCACATCAATTTCATCTTCATAAAATATGTGCTTAACTGCTAAGGAAATATTGTAAATCACAAAGGGTTTCCATTATGGAGTGCCTTTCTTTTAATAATTAAATATTTTAGAATAATAGAATATTTTTTTTTTCCTGGTGGTAAATTTTTCTTTGACATGCACCATTGAAAATTGGTTTCTCTACATTGATATTTGAATGAGCTACCTCTTTGTCTGATAAATATACCAGAGCATTTTAGGGTGGACACACCAGTTTTGCAAATACACTTAGTGCTTTATATCTCCAACTGGGGTTTTTTGATTATTAAAAATCCCAAAAGTTTATTTTGTATACAGGAATTCATGGAAGAATATGCATGTGTGTCAAGGTTTTAATAATTGTGATGATTAGTGATAGGCTCTTGAATCAACTGTTCCAATCTGAAAAATATTGGAAGGTAAGAAGATTAATTTTACAAATAAGATAGTATGCAGGCAGGCAGAATTTGATTGGAGAAAAAGGTCAGTAGCCATCTGTTCCTCAGTCTTATTTAGAAGAGCAGAAGGTGTGGTATGTCATGCCCAAGCTGTTTTCAAATGCGTAATAACAAAAAATGTGAAATCATTTGGAAGCTGAATTTTCTGAAATTTCACCTTGAGACAAATTGCTTCCTAAGATAAACACAATAATATGTTTAGTGTCTGCTAAGAATTTTTCCTATGGATTTTGAAAAGCTGTGCAGCTTCCTAACCTAAATGAATGTACTCTGGAATTAGTCTTTTGAAACAAATTACAGCAAACAGAAATGTCATAGAATAGAGGTATGAACTCTGTACAGTAAATTCTGCAGATCTGCCAATGATTGGTTAGTTTCTCACATAAACATTTTGTCTACCTTTTCTTTAGATAGATTAATCATTTATTATTATTATCACTGTTATCATTATTTACTCTGGGTATATATGCGTCTTTGTAGAATTTTTGTGAGAACCTAAGTGGGCAATACTTTTGAGCTATGATGTCAGCAGTCAGGCAACTTACTAAAGGTTCCAGGTGGGCATGAGTCCTAAAGCAATAAAATATGTAAACATGACAATTCTTTTTAGCTGCATCAACTCTTTTTGGTATTCCTACAGCTGATCTCAATTTTCTCTTTTTATAACAACTCAGTAAGGGGTTTTACCAGAGCAGACAAGCATGAAATTAATTTTCCATAGAAGTTTACTGATGCTGGGAAACTTGCTGGTCAGTAATATTGATATAAGTCCTATACTGCCCTCACTGTTTCATTTTCTTCTTTTTAATTGCAGTGAATTTTACCAACATCAATTCTATAAAGCATATAATATGCAAAAGCTTTAAGTGAAGGAATATGGGTTCTTTTCATATTTAATCTAAATTTTAGCAAGATTTTTAGTAGTACAACACTGGATTTTTTTGTTAATAACAAGATAACTTAATGATTTGTTCTGGCACTTGCTGCATTTGACCTACTGAATGATGGAAGAAAGAAGCTGCCCCAATACTCCACATACTAACTAAAGAGCTGAAACTCCTCTTAGGCTTTTTTAGAACTAGCAAAACTTGAATACGTTAACTTTAATTTGGATAATTTCTTTCCCTATGTTGTTAAGTCTAAAACGCCTCTGGTGTCTTGCCAATCTAATAGATAGATATCTGTTAGATGTAACTGTCACTTCAAATTCTTTAGGAATTATATACTACCTGTTTCAAGGGTGTAAATGTTTGATTGATAGGAAAGGTCATCCTGAATTTTATGGATCTAAGAATTTTTGGTTGTTAGATACCCTCAATTGAAAGAGGGACTTGTAAAGTATTTAAACAATCTGGGTTATTATGCTGAGACATTTGTTATTCAAATCTGGTTCTGGGTAGTGGCTTTAGAGACTGATCATCTGGACTGCCCTTAAATACCTTGCTCTTGAGGTGAACTTTTTTAGCAACCTCTGTCAGATGCATCACTTTCTTGTCTTAAAAGCCTCAGTGTAGTTCTCCCTTTTGTGCTGGGTGCATCACCAGGGAATCTGAGCTCCTGCTGACTTTCTCTTTCCCTGTTGATAACATTTAAAAGGAAAAAATCCTCCCTTAGTTTCTGAGACTAACATGTATTTTGTAAATGGTGTCCTGTGTGTCCTCAGGAGAGTGAAGCTTTCACAGATGGAGCAAATCTTCTGCTTGTACACTACCCCCGGAAGGTAAATGGGTATATTGTTTGATTTTTTTGCCATTTAAATGTATTTGAGATCTAAGACATTGGATGTGTAAGAATAGAAATGTAAACTCTTTGAAAGGATTGTGACAAGTGGGAGATGAGGGGAGAGGAGAATGCTTCCTGCCCTCTAGCCTCCCTGCCCTCTTCTGCCCAAGGATTGGAACAGACTTAGACTGTTTAACAAATACTTATACAACATTCATAGGTGCAAGGCAAAGTGCTAAGTTAAAGGGCTGCTAAACAAAAGAGCAAGAACAACAAAAGCCCATGGTCCCTATCCTCAAGGAGCTTGTGGGTACACTAAAAAGTGTGCAGGAGCATTTAAACCAAAAATCTGAGACTGTGTACAAATAGGCTGTTTATGGAATGCTTAAATGTATTAACTCATTAAATGCTGACAACTATTCATGAGGTAGGTATTGTTGTTTTCCGCATTTTCTAAAGATGAAGCTGAAGTTCAGGAAGGTTGAGTAATTTGCCCGAGGCTGTATACAGCTAGCATTTGAACCAGGGAAAACCGGGATCAGGCGCCCTCGAGCTTAACTGTTAAGCTGTAACACCCCCTCCTCCCTGTATAGCTCAGAACAGCAGCACTTACGTGTTCTTACAGAAGAAGGATTGATTAATTCTTTTTGATTGAAGTGTAGAGATGGAGTTACAATGGAGTGAGCAGAGTTTTGAAGAGTAAACAGTTTTCCTAAGAAAAGGGGGGGAAGGGTGTGTGGTGGTGGAGGCATCTTCCAGACAGAGAAGCCAAGGAATTATTTAAACAAAAAAAAAAAAAAAAAGAAGAAGAAGAAGAAGAAGAGGAGGTTTGGCTTTTCTATATCACAAACTTTCTTTTTTTAAAAATTAGATTTAATTGTTTTATATAGCAAAATAACAGGAGGGGAGGGCAAAGGGAAAGGGAGAGAAAACCTTAAGCAGTCACCATGACCAGTATGGAACTGACTTGGGGCTTCATATCATGACCCTGAAATCAAACCAAAATCAGAAGCTGGATGCTTAATAAGCTGAGCCACCCAGGTGCCCCTATATCACACACTTTAAAGGCAGAAGAGGCAGGGGATAAAGTTGGAGAGGGAAACAGGGCTGAATTCTGAAGGGCCTTATAAACAATGTGAGATGATTAGAATATGAATTATGGGATAAGCATCACTTGGTGTCTAAACCTGGAAAACAATACATTTTAAGTATTTCCACCAGGAGGAACCAAGCTCCAGTGGTAATGGAGGATAGAAAGCCCGACAAGGGATAGTGAGGTAATCCAGATGCTTACCAAAGCAGGAAACCATGAGTCCCCTAGGTTGGAGGAACAACGGAAGGCAGCGATGCTGCATCTCAGGACCAGAATTATTGGTGGAAGCTAGGTCCATTTGAGCCTGACTTGTCAGATAGGGAATGCAGCCAATGCCAGAGTTGCTAAGCCATTAGAGAGTTAGTGGGGAAAAAGAGTCCTCCACTCTCTGGCCAGTGTTTCCCAGTGGACAAACAGCAGAAGCCTAAGGAATGCTGCTAAGGAGTCAGCTCTCACCAGCTAGCATACAGATCAAGAAGGAAAGGGAAGGCATGAATCTGAGGGGACAAAAGACCTAGGACCACCACTGTAGGTGGTCCTACCTAAATGTGAGACATGCAGTTGGCTATAATTGGAATTGAGACTTAGTAACAGAGATTGGTGGAGTCACAGAGGCTGTTTGGAATGCTATAGCATTTGACAGGGCTTAATAAGGAGTAGAATTAAATTAGGGTATAAAGGAATGGATCACTTTTCTCATGGCTTCATTGTAGGGAAACATTTCATAAACAAGACACAAAAATCACTAACCATAAGTGAAAAAATGGTAAATGTCATTAGATTAAAATTGAACATTCCATTTATCAGAAGATAATGTAGAAAACTATAAATGCAAATTATAATCTGGGAGAAGATATTTACAGCACATATAATCAGTGAATCATTAATTTTGAGAATAACACTGCTACAAATCAATAAAAAAATGAAAAACAACCAAACAGAAAAATGGGCAAAAGGCATGAACTTGCATTTCACAGAAGACAAAACCTGAAAGGCTGATAAACATATAAAAAGATGCTCAATATCAGTAACCTGGGAAATGCAAATTAAAACCACACCATGATACAATTTATACTAACCAGATAGGCAAAATTTAAAAACTCAGATGCTACAAAGAACCGAAGGACCCTGAGAAATAGGAATGCTTTTTCACTGATTCTGGGAGTATATGGGTATACTGTTTAGGAAGACATTGTGGTGTTACCTTGCACACCCCCAAAAGATGGTCCTATATGTGTGCAACATTTTATCTGTAAAATAAGGACCATTGTATGTAAAACTAAAATTAAAATAAGTGAAACAATGAAATAATCAGAGGCTACTTAAAGGCTTACTCTAAGATGAACAAATACCTTGTATCATATTCATACACCATAATTATATACAATAGGGAAATGAAGGAGTTATAGTTCACCTGCAAACATGGTTGCATCTTGAAAATATAAAGTCGAATAAAGATGCTGACCGTGGAAATATATAAATAAAATGTTAACATTTATAAAGTTTGAAATATATAAAACTTAACCATATACTACGTACATATATGTATATATAACTATGACAAAAAGTTATATTCAAAACTTCTGGGAAGGTACACAGGAAGAACTTCATAAGAAACTTCTGTTTCTCAAGATGTGTGGTAGAAACAGATATTTGTTATAAAATTAATTATTGCTTACTCCTTTGTATTATAATATTTTATATCAAAAGCATGTTTAAAAATTAAGGAGGGTTTGAGCAGCAGTACAGTAGAATCAATGTCCTAGAAAGCTAGGAGTGAGGAGACTTGAGATCTTAGGGTGTTACAGATTGTCAAAGACTATGGCATTCTAATGTGTAAGAAAGCAATAGTTTACCTCCATGGAATCATTAATTTCCCACTTAAAATATAAGCTTCCTGAGGAGAAGTATTCTACCTTTTACCTTTTTATGTTCCTCTTTGTGCTAGTAAGCTCTAGTGCGTGTTTATGATTTAGAATGAGGTGGCTGCTGGAGAGAAATTAATTAGCCTTTCTCCTACCTGCCTCCTATGCCCATTTTGTGATTGGGGATAAAAAAAATCTCCCTCATGTGTAGGAGAAACATAGGAAAACTGGACTGTGTCTCATTCTAGCTTTGTCATCAGTCAGATGGTTAACCTTAAATAATTCACTTACTTCTATGGCTAACTAGTTTCTTTAATTTCTGAAAGCTGAGGTTGAACAGAAGTTCTCTTCCACTTTAAAATTCTAAGGTCAAGGATGTCACTGTAGAGATGGATTCATCATCTGCAGACCTTTCCACTTTTATGCACATAAATAGTTGTTTCTGTGCTTGAAATCCCTAGTTACATCCTGTCTTTTTTTGCATAACTGATAGCAGATAGTTTTTATTCTATGTGAAATACTGTGTTTCTGATTGCTGTACATCAAAATGATGGGTTTGCCATAATTTCTCAGCTGTCAACCTGAATGTTTTTAGGATTTTGAGTGTCCTTGAAGTGCTTCATCAACTTTGTTGGTATTATACACAGAAAATAGAGGAACACATGATCCTGGCTTCAGAGTCTAGGGACACTTGATTTTGGTTGCCTTTTAAGCATTGACTTTTAAACCACATCAGTTGGCAAATTTCATTTTTAAATGCATTTATTTGTGATCTTAAACCCACAAATTCAGTTCATTTTCTGTTTCTGTCTAATGCCAGAAGGTAGAATGATCCAACAACTGTATTTTTATGAATTCACATTGGTATTCATTTCTAAATAACACTATCCACAATTTTTACTGTACCTATTTTCAGAACATGAGTTTGACATCTATAATTGTTGCTGTAAGTCATGAGGATAAGCTTCCTCTTGCAAGAATATATTTCTCTTCCAGCACATTTATTTTCAGAAATATTCAAATTTAATAGTGAAATATATGGGCCTTTTGGGGATGCCAGCAGTGTCAGTGTTCAGGAACACCATTAGTATCAAACACTGTTGAATTGAGAGATGTGACTGGGTTGCTGTTGGCACGCTATCATGTCATGGGGCATTTGGTTGAACTCTTATGTTTTGGGACTGCCAGTCTTCTCTTCTTGCTGATCTCTTGTTAAATTTAGGGAATCTGTTTGCCAGTCCATCATTTTAACCTTTATCCTTTATTTAAAAATTAGTAAAATTATGTTTAGTTCTTAGTTTTTGAACATGGCGTTCCCCTCATGTTCATGCATGTAATTCTGGAAGATTGGGTCCAGCATTCAGGTTGGAATCAGTTTTCAGGTATGCCTCTTTATGTTATCTGTTTTGCTTACATGATCCCAAATATTGGTAGTTCTTGGTGTAGAATTATTCCCTAGTGATTCTCTACAATTAGCCCTTTTGTAAGAAAACAAATGGTTTTACTTCTACCAAATGTGTGTAGAATGGTCTATTATTTCTAGGCTAGTGCACAGTCAAGAAAAAATGATTAGAAGATTTATATATGTGAGGCTGTATATGGGTTCAAAAAGCTGTTGTGATTAATATCTATTCATTCCTTCATTTAACAACTTTTCAGTCAATATTTACCTTGTTTCAGCATTGTGGGCATTTGAAAACTGGGAGAGAGAATAGACAGGTGGTCAAACCTATTCCCAGGTTAGTCCAGGAGCTGGAAATAAAGATGCATTCTTCTCTGAAAATATTTTCAGCATTCAGGATTTTTACTCCAGTGTCAGTACATAGGAAGAGTGAGGGACAGTCACTCCTGTGAGATGATTTTCCAAGAGAAAAATGTTAAGGAGAAGTCAAGTCAGCCTACCAGGACAGATCCTTTAATTGTTTAAGCTGGGTTCTAGAAGAATAGTGATCTTAGTGGAGCCATGAAAATGAAGATGGGAAATGTCCAGATGGAGTATTCAAAGACTTGGCTTTATTACTGTAGGTAACTAGAAGTGAGTGAGGTACAAATCTGCACTTATAGCTAAACAAGGAATTTGTATTTTACTGCTTAAATGTTGAAAATTGTGGGATTTCTTTAAATCCAGGAGCTTGTTGTTAAAATAGACTATGATTTCTGAAATCCTACTACTTGGGCTCACATCTGAGATTTGTCACCTTGAGCAAAGTCTATTATTATTCATTTGTATCTTGGTTTCTTTAAGTGGGAGTAATGATACTGCTTATTTCATAGGGTTTTTGTAGTAGAAAATGAGATAATGCATGTAAAGCACTTAATACAGTGTCAGAGATAAACATACATCAAGTAATTATTATTATCCATAACATACTTTAATTGTAGTCAATTAGTACCTACAATCTTAAACTTGGAAGAGATCCATTGCAGGAATTTTCTCCAATATATTTTTGAGAAATGGTTGTGGGTGCTTACTACTTTATAAGCATTCTATTTCCTCTTGAACAGTTCTAATCATTAGAAAATTCTTGCTTGTTGAGCCAACATCTGTAGTGTCTAACTTCCACCTATTATTTCTGCTTCATGGAGCCTCATATAACATTTGAGCTTTTTTCCACCTGGCAGCCTTTCAGATTTAAAGACAGATATCTCATGTTCCATATGTTTTCTCATTTCTATAATAAATCTTCTAAATGATCAGGCTTCTGTTATAATATTCCATTTATTGGAATATTACAGTGTTGGGCTAGCTAATTAAGTAGCCAATCTGAACTCTGTTTTTCCTTGCCTATCTTCAAAGTGAGGTTTGAAAAGCAGCTAAGGGAGCTATGAGATTCCATTT
This sequence comes from Enhydra lutris kenyoni, assembly GCF_002288905.1. Classification (NCBI taxonomy): domain Eukaryota; kingdom Metazoa; phylum Chordata; class Mammalia; order Carnivora; family Mustelidae; genus Enhydra; species Enhydra lutris. The sequence continues at coordinate 6,984,248 of NW_019154123.1, forward strand.
TCACCTGTGAGGTGTAAGGAGGACTCAGTGGAAACTTTTTGGGAACGCCTTTAGTTTTCTAGCAAAAGTGGTCTTCCCAACTGACATTGTCCCTTCTCTTTTATCACCTTTATCTTCTTTCTTCCTGTCTGGAGTGAGAAATGATTACTGGAGCTTCAGCAGCCATATTGCAGACTTGAGATTATTGAGTTTGAAGGAAAATGTTAGCAAGCTAATTCCACGGGAGTGGAATAATCAAAAAGAGCCTAAGACTTGTTGACCATGTCTAGCAGTGAATCTAAAGAAAGCCAGAACTAAAATTAGCAAAATCGGGTATAGGAATTTTAATTTCTAACTCAACAATGCACAAAATATCAAACAAATGCCCAAAACATATACCATGTCCATCTCCTCTTCTTTCAGGACAATATGAAAATAAAATTAGCTTTACTGTTTTATAATACTTTGCAGTCATAAATTGCCTCTTAAGCAGCCTGACAACTGGATATTTGAAAATTGTCTCTGGGAACCTCTTCTTACAAGTAATTTTTCAACTGATAAGAGATGTTTAGTACTGCTATGCACCATCACAAATTTGCGTGAAGGTGACAGTCTAGGTTACAAATCGAGACTGAAATCCCAACCAGGCACCCTGGCATGAGACTACCTCCATCTAGAAAGGGGACATTTTCCCCCAACTTCAGAGCATAAGGAGCCAGAACCCACTAGTTACTCATCTCCCACAGTATCATAAAAATATCATGACATTCCCCTGGAGCCAGACACCATTTCCAAAGGAATATGGAGCAAGAAGACATTTGGAGAGCAGAAGTGACCTTAAAGGAAATTTAAACTTTGAGTTGATGGGGTGTTTACTCAAACAATATGATTTAAACCTGAAGAGACTGAATTAACTTTGATTTTAGATCTTTTTTTTTCTTTTTTCAAAGATTTCATTTATTTATTTGACAGAGAGAGAGATCACAAGTAGCAGAGAGGCAGGCAGAGACAGAGGGGGAAGCAGTCTCCCTGCCAAGCAGAGAGCAGAGAGCCCAACTTGGGGCTCAATCCCGGGACCCCAAGACCACGACCCGAGCCGAAGGCAGAGGCTCAACCCACTGAGCCACCCAGGCGCCCCTTAACTTTGATTTTAAGATTGTCTTCCATCCTCTTCTCTTCTGCCTCCCCCTATATTCCAACAGCAGGGAAGAGGTCTCTCTAGGAAGTTGTTCAAGCTCAGAGACTTAGAGGAGCTACTTGTTTGTGTTTGTTTTTGTACATTGTGAAGGCCAAGGGCAAGTCACTCCAGGATGTGCTGCTTTGGCATGCAGATTATTTCAAGCTGAAAATAATCAAGACGCAAAAGACTCAGGAAGAATCTTTGATCTCCCCACTAAATTCCTAAAAGTCTGTAGAGGACCTGCTCCAGGAAGAAAAGGATCATCATAGATCACTACAGCATAATGTGAACTAGGCATGGTAGACAGGGAGGAACTTAGCAAAGTCTCTTTTTTAAAATTCCTCTCTCGGTCCCATTGTTTCTGGATGGCCCAGCAACCATATTTTGGGCAAACATTGAGGTTTTTTTTTTTCATCTTCCTGAATTGTTTTCCTTCCTTTTGAAGTGCCAAATGCCTACCTCCTCCTGAGTTCAGGATAACATATATACTGCATTTTGCTTGTCTTTGAAATCTCATGTCTATATGGGGTCCTGATATGTATGTAATTAAATTTGATTTTCTCCTGTTAATCAATCCTGTCAATTTAATTCTCCTAGCTAGTCTCAGGGTAGAGTTTATTTTTCTCTCCACCAATATCTTAATTGTGGTGTCTGAATTTCAACCTCACCATGTATGTAAAATTTGCCACCTATTTCAAAGGGTAAGAATTAACCATAATAGGAACTTAGACGTGATAGCACACAACATATATAAAGTGTAAGTTCTTGCCCTGGAATTGCTTACAATCTAAGCTGGAGAAAATTGACATTGATATAAACATTTCTGAATATAAGTAAAGAAATTCTAAGTTCATTATGCAGTTAGTGAATATTGTTCATTTGCACAATTAAATCGTATGCAATCTTCCCTTAATTATCTTTCTCTATTTTAGATGTTTTAAAATTCATGAGATATAACAATAAATACAATAAAAACTTCCCAGTTTTAAAGAATTTTAGTTAGTATACTATAAATAAGTGTGTATTGAAAACCATGTGGAGAAAGAGATGTAAATAGAACAACTGCCATTTCTTGGATGTTATTTTAGGAAATTTATCAAAATGTGAACTTAATTTCTGTTCAGGGCTGGGATTCTAATTGAAGTAGGCTATTTCCTATATGGTATAATTTGCATAGTAATATTTTTTCTTTTTCTGATTATTGAAATTCAACCATTAGTGATTCATTCTCTAGGTGCAAGCATTGTGGTCTTTCTGTAGGCCTTTTAAAATGCAAATGCACATGGAAAAGTGCAACCAAATTAAGTTCTTTACAATTTAGAGTGGTTGCAAATATCAGATGGATTCTTTTCTCAGCATAGCAACATAAATGTTTTTAGGTGTTTGAAGTGAAATACACAGAGTAAGACGTTAAAAGTAGGAGGGAAGGCAAATTTTCAGAAAAGTGAGTGGAAAGGTGTTAAAATCCAATAGCCTGTACCTCACAATTGTAGCTATTGCCACTCCTTTTTTTTTTTTTTTTTCATTCTGTATGTGTGTAGGTGCTAACTGCTGTAATGACCACAGCATCTCATGAACTGAACAATAAAAGAGAATGTTCTGACAGGATGTTTGGCACATGGTGACACTGTCAGACCCTTGGACCTTGGAGTCTTCCATTGTTTCTCTGCTTCAATTCTACAGATGACAAGGGGAGAGAGAAGGAGTGAACAGGTGTTTACACAAAAATCCCAAAAGATTTTTGGGGCCGAGACTTGAGGCCAGTGTTTTCGGTTGATATTTCCCTGGACAGAAGTAATCATAAGCCTTTTTTTCTGGATGCCTGAGGGTTGGGAAAAGTAGTTTTTCCTTGTTCCCAGGAGAAAAACGAAATCATTTTGTAAACATACAGTACTTTCCTGCCACTGTTAGTTTTCAGAATTATGAATAGGAATAATCATCTTAAAGGCAAAAAAGTCTTGAACATCTGACGTAGAACAGAAATTTGTTCAGCACTAGATATGATTTTCTAAGTCGGGGCAAGCCACTTTGTAGTCCTACATAACATTTCCCATCTATAGTAAATCAATAAGTACTGACTGAGTTCCTGTTGTAGCAAATTTATAAAATCATCACTTTTGTTAATACCTATTTTCTCAATAGGTGGACTCTGTGTTGTCTACACTAAAAAATTTAAGTAAGTAATTAGATAGAAAGTTTTATCTGCTATGTTCAGATCAGTAGGTCAGTTAAAACAGGACATATATAATTCAAGTATTTTTATTTTTAATTTAGTACATATAAGTGCGTATTCATTTTTTTTTAATATATGGTAGAGATATTCCTTTCAGTATGAGTGTTCATTGTCGTCTGTCTTTTGTAACTCATGATGCATATTCTACCTGGTGCACATATTGTGGTTTCCTGTCCAAAAGCTATTCCCCCCCTTTTATTAATCTCTCCTCCCCCCCCCCTTCCCCCCCCCCCCGCCCCCGTGTCCTCTCCTTTCCCAATTGAATTGGGTGATTTTCCACCTCATCAGCAAATGATATTAGGTATTTAACTGGCTCCTGGCCAATGAGACACACATACAAAAAACCTAAGGAGCGTCTTTGAAAGACATTTTTGCTCTTAAAGGGCAATGCGCAAGGGATCCCAGGGTCCCTTTCCAGCCTTTGGCTATTGATTTATGAGGGTGGGATGCCTTGAGCTGCTGCAACCATTTTGACTCAATGAAGGAAGTCTGCCAATAAACGACAAATGGTTGGATAAAAAGGTGGAAAAAAGTTGATTTGATTAAATGGTCATATTAAACAACCCTGGAGGTTTTCTACCTCAGTACTTCTGGCTAGCTGGAATAATAATCCCATTATTATTTTGCCTTTCAAGTAGAATTTGTGTTATTTCCAGCTGAAACATCTTAATTAAAATACCACAATTCCTAGTTTGTTTCTTCAACTTGCAGTGAGATATTAAAAACATTCATTAACATATGCCATGTGAACTATCTTTCCAGATTGTTATGATTTTCCTAATCTTTTTCAACTGTCTCCCACCTAAATTCAAGAGCAGATTGGTTAGTTAGTTGGTTGTTTTTGAGCAACTTGTTTTTTTTAAATTTTCCACTTTTACTGAGAAATAATTGACATACATCACTGTATACATTTGAAGGGTATAACATGATGGTTTCATTTACATTACTGTGAAATGATTACTACAGTAGGTTCAGCTAATATCTACCTTCTCATATAAATAAAAAGAATAAAGAAAAAAAAAATCCTCTGATAAGAACTCGTAGGATTTACTCTCAAAACAACTTTGCTACGTATCACACACAGCAATGTTACTTATAGTCATCATGTTGTACATTATATCCTACTACTTACTTATTACTGGAAGTTTGTAACTTTTGACTACCTTCCTCCAATTCCTCCTCCCCCACCCATCCCTACTTCTGGTAACCACAGGTCTGATCTCTTTTTCTATAAGTTTGGGTTTTAAAAAACATTTAAGATTCTACATACAAGTGAAATCATATAGCATTTCTCTTTACTCTTATTTCCCTTAGCATAGTAACTTCAAGGTCCCATCTATGTTGTCACAAATGGATTTCCTTGTTTTTATGAATGAATAATATTCCAGTATGGATATTAAAATTCCATTTCTTTCTATCTATCACAACTTCTTTATCCATTCACCCATCTATGGACACTTATGTTGTTTCCATGTCTTGGCTATTATAAATTATGATGATATGAACAGGGGAGTGCAGATATCTTTTTCAGTTGGGTTTTCATTTCCTTTGGATATATTCCCAGAAGTGGAACTGCTGGAATATATGGTAGTTTAAATTTTTTGAGGATCCTCCCTACTATTCTTCATAGTGGCTGTACTAGCTGACAATCCCACCAACAGTGTACAAGCGTTCTTGTTTCTCCACATCCATACCAGCATTTGTTATATCTTGTCTTTTTGATGAGGACCATTCTAACCTATGTGAGATGATATCTCATTTTCATTTTAATTTGCATTTCCTTAATGACAAGTGATGTTGAACATATTTTCACATACTCCTTTGCTTTTATAAATCTTCTGTGGGGAAATATCTGTTAAGGTCCTTTGCCCATTAAAAAGATTTCCTATTAAGTTGTATGAGTTCCTTATGTATTTTGGATATTAACCCCTTGTCAGATATATGGATTACATTCCCCCCCCGCCCCCCCATGGCTATCTCAATAGATACAAAGAAGCATTTGACAAAATGCAGAATCCACTCATGATTTGAAACTCTTAAATTAGGCATAGAAGGAATATATCTCAACATAACAAAGGCCATATATGGCAAGTCCACACCGACATCATACTCAGTTGTAAAAGATTGAAAGCTTCTCCTCTAAGCCTAGGAACAAGACAGGATGCCCACCCTCACCACTCCTAGTCAACATAGTACTAGAAATCCTAGCTAGAGCAGACAGGCAAGGAAAAGAAGGTGATAGAATTAGAAAGAAATAACTGATAGTATCTCTATTTGCAAACGACATGATTTTTTATGTAGACAATCCTAAAAACTCAACCAAAAAATCAAGTTGCGGATACAAAATTAACATACGAAAGTCAGTGGCATTCTTATACACTAACAATGAAGTTTTTGCAAAAGAAATCAATCAATCCTATTTAAAATAGCACAAAAACAAGGAGTTAATTTAACTATAGAGGAAGATCTCTACTCTGAAAACTATAAGACATTAATGAAAGAAATTGAAGGCCTCTATGGAAAGGTACTTATGTTCATGGATTGGAAGCATTATTACAATAAAAATGTCAATTCTACCAAAAATCATTTAAAGATTTAATGCAATCCCTATCAAGGTTCCAGTGGCTTTTTTTTTTAACAGAAGTAGAAAACACATTCCTAAAATTTATACAGAAGCACCTAATATTCTGAGTAGTCAAAGAAATCCTAAGAAAGAAAAACAAAGCTGGAGACATCAAACTTAATAATTTCAAGTTATACTATAAAGCTATAGTCCTCAAAACAATATGGTACTGACATTTGGGGGGATATGCAAAGCATTAAATTTAATTTTCTTAGAGGCAACATGTTTTTTCACTTTCATATTCCATTATTTTATGTAATATTTAAGTAAAATGAGCAACAATAATAATTAAGTACAACAAAATTGGTTGAATCCCAGTAAATACTTATTATCAGTGTTAGGAACAGTAATTGGAGGCACGCGAAAAAGTAGCCTTCACCAAGCTGAGAGCTTTCAGAAATAGGGTGTTTCTGATAGGCTGGAGGTTAGGGTACAAGACAGAAACTGATTAACAATGGTTTTGAGATTCCAAGCCTGACAAATGAGGTATCACTACAAGCAAAATAGAAGTCAGTGGGAGGAGATGTTGCTGAAGAAGACAGAGTTTGAGGTGAGGGGAATTTATGAGTTGCCAAGTTGATTCTTTTAAACATCCAGGATAGCAGTGCTTTCAAAAATCCAAAAGTACAAATTTCCATATATCTCCCTGGGAAGATAGCTAGATGGGCAAGATGAAATATATATAATTTATGCTTATATATTTAAGAGAAACTTCAGTCTCTGCTAATTTATATAACTCTATAGCAATCAACACATTAGTTATTGAATAGATTTGTATTTGGGTGGCAAAATAAAAATGTTCTGAAGCATGAATGTATTACATAGCCCATAGTGCTATGTCCTGAGTTTATTACAGACTTGCCACCCCATGAAGTTGCTTTGTGTGTGTAGTTCAAGGCATCCCTCCTGTTCAGTTGGTTTCAACAACATACCACTCCCTCAAGGCTGCATCCTTGAAAAAGGCTCCCACTGTGACAACGGTGTGTGGAACATACATTCCAAGGACAAGGAGAGGGTAAGGAGTCTCTGATTGCCTGAGTCTAGCTCCTAGGTTAACCAGTGGTCACATCCTCTCGATGACTTCCTCTACGTCTTTCACTCATTATCAGTTTATTCTTTTTCTTTTACCTTCCCAACTATTGATTGAAAAAGATCCAGGATCTCCAGACAATCACAACTATGTTCTGTATTGGGCCATTACATTGATCTTTCTTAGTTAACATGTACTCAGAACTGTTTTCTGTTGACCATAGTCCCCTCCTCAATTAGAGCTTGGATAAGCTCTAATTATTTTGAGCCAAGATTTTGTTATAGTTTTATATGTATTTTTCATTGGCAATTGCAGAATTTCACTAGTGATGGGAAAGGATTCTTAAAACAAAATTTTAATGAAAAAATATATTATCAGTGGTCCTTTTCTCATACCCTGTGAGGTTTTTAATGCATATTTTTGTTTGTCACTTCTAGTAGAATAGGTAGACACACTGGTGCTGAGGAATTCCACATGTAAAACAAATGGAAGGAAATTTGTATTAAGGTTTTTCTGAAAAAAAAAAAAAAAAAAAAAGCAAAAACAAAAACAATCTAATCCATGTATCAACGTAGCATAGTTCAGTGCTAATGGGGTTCAGGGCAGGCTACCCCAAAATACAGCACTTTGGCATATTGATGATTTTGAATTTAAGTTACTTAAACAGCCAGTGCAAGAGGAGCACTCTGACTTTCCTCTGTCTGCCTGAAATTAGAAAATAATTCCCCCATGTGAAGGGTGTTCTCCCTGCACCTGGAGAGTAGAAGGCATCCTTACTACCAAAGATAGGGAAGTCAGGGCCCAGAAGCTCTATTAAGAAATCTTGTTGCTTCATTAATTTGCTACATCAAGCTCAAGCTTCTCTGTCTTGGGAATACTTCACAAATGTTTCTTTGTCTAAAAGGTATAAAAGCTGCCTGCTTGGGTCAGTTCTTTTGAGTTTTATATTTCTATGAGCACGTACAACAGTAAAATTTGTTTTTTTTTCCTCCTGTTAACCTGTTTTGTGTCAATTTAATTATTAGACTAGCCAAAGAACCTAAAAGGGAAGAAAGTAAAAGTTTTCCTCCCCTGTGGTGCTGAGTCATTTGGTCAGAGACAGTCTGAAAAGATATTAGTAGACAGCAATCACACTCTTGAGAGTTAGAGAAGAGAATTGCTTCAGGATATTCCTGAAGGATATTTGCTCCAGGAGAACACTGAGTTGGAGAAACACTACAGCGGTGATTCTCAAATTTGAGTGTGTATCAGAATCTATACTTGGAGGGCTTATTAAAGCAAAGACTGCTGGGACCTACAGTTTCTGGATCAGTAGGTCAGGGGTGGATCCCAAGAATCTGCATTTCTAGTAAGTCCCCAGGTGATGGTGATGTTGCTGGGGTAGGAGGAACACTTTGAGAACTACTGCATTAGAACACTCTTTAGAAAGAGAGGTTAGTATTAGGCAGGAACAAGAGAAAATCTTGCTTCCAATTTTTTTCAATTGTTCACAGGTTATTTTTCATAAAGCAGTTCTTTATTTACATTTCTAATTTGCTCAATAATTTCACTCTTTATTTTCTTCTAAATTAAGTCTTAATAATTAACTAGACAACAAAAATCATTAGCAGTGTCCTTAACCTTTCAGCTATGTTCTTGACCTACTAGTCCACTTATTGGCCCTCAGAAACTGAACTCACTGATGTCTCTAGTTAACAAAGCTACATGCTTCATAGCCAAAGAGGAGATGATACATAATCTACAATAAGGGTCTCAGTGTCCCTAGTGCTTTTAGAAAAGAACACTACTTCTGTGCCTTCATGCTTTGCACATTGGTTCATTTTATTTTTCTTCCTTGTATGTCCTCCTATCTTCACCACTATTTTTGCATTTCAAAGTCGAACCCCTTCTTGAAGACTGAACTAAATTCATTTTTCTTCATTAAATTTTCTCAGATAAATAATAGTCTCTTAACTTGGACTTACTGCATACTGTTTGTACTTTGTCATTTGTATCTTGCAAAACATTTCATTACCACTTATTGTAGTTGGAAAAAATACTTTTATAGCATTTATTTTGTGGAGCCTTTTAAATTCTCAGATCCACCCTAAGACACAGATATTAATACATCCATTTTGTAGGTAATTTACTTCTCTATAGTTCTTTGTACTTTAAGTTACATGGTATCAGACATGTGACTTAAATAAATTTGTGTTCCCCCACAATACCTATCATAGTACCTTGCAAAAAATAATGTTTATTAAAATAATAATTGTTGCATTCAAGATAGGTTTCTTTGGGTTGCTATTAAGCAGTAATGATGAAATATTCAGATACTTGGGTGGATTAGTTCTACAGGCTTCTTTGTAAAGTAAATTCTGATCATGAGGAATGACAGATCAATGTGACAGTACAAAGAAGTGTCTCTCTGTCCTAAATTCAGGATAACTCTGAAGGGTCCATTCAGCCCAGAATTCCTGTGCAATTGGTGGAGGACTTGGCTGAGACTGCACTGGAGTTCAGATTTCCCTTTTACTGAGTTCTGGTTCCTTTTCTCTCTCATAGGTGTTGACCCTAAGAGTTGTTCCATTAAACTCCCTGCACACAGATTTCCATGTCTCCAAGTTGGTTTCCTGAAGAACCCAACCTAAGACAAAAGGAATGTGGACAGATAGTATTTATTAGCCCTATTTTGCTTTTTTAGAGACATTTTTTTTTTAAATTTTTGAAAGATTTTATTTATTTATTTGAGAAAGAGAGAGAGCATGAGAGAGGAGAAGGTCAGAGGGAGAAGCAGACTTTCTGTGGAGGTAGGAGCCTCAGGCGGGACTTGATCCCAGGACTCCCGGGTCGTGACCTGAGCCGAAGGCGGTCGCTCAACAAACTGAGCCACCCAGGTGCCCTTTAGAGACATTTTAGAGTGGATATCAAATATGCTTTCTAATCAGAGAGAGTGGAATTTATTAGGTACCATCTCAGGGAAGGTACTTTATCTCTCTGAGCATGTTTTCTCATCTTGGAAGAGTGATTTTACTAGGTTGAAGGCTGTCCTACAACAGCATTTGACAAAATCCTGGTGCTCAGTATAAGGAGGCCTATACGTGGGTAAAGCTGAGTCATTAGAAGGTTAAATGCCTAGATTACATTTTCTGAACCCCTCCCAGATATGCTTTTTATTAATTGTGTTATAATATTAATGTCTTGATTTGTAGTAAAGCTTCCTCTTTAAAAAGCCACATGAGTTCCAAGTTGCTCAGCGTTCCAGGGGTGAGCTTGTCCCTCAGTTTTGGGAGGAGGAGCAATTTTTACAGCACAAGAGGCTGGGATTTACAGATCTTCATCTCAGACAATGACAATTATGTAACATCACTGACTCCTGATTCTCAGGGTCTTCCAAGGCCGAGAGTCTGGCTCTGTCTTCACTCACGGTACTGGTGTTGACCCACTCTATTGACAGCTTTGCTGTCCTTTCTTGATCCAGTTTTCTCTCTCCATTATCTGATTTAATTGTTATGGCCTTGGTGTTTTATTATAAACCATCATTTTGGAAAACATTGGGTTAAGCATAAATTGATGTCCAAGATTTTGATCTTGAATCTTTCCCATACTAAATACAATCTGTGTTTTTATGAACTTGATCAGTCTTTCCCTATAATCCCTGTCCATTATTCATCTTTGTGTTTCATTTGTAGCCTTTTCATCTTGGACGCTACATTTGGCTATCACACCTGAAGTGAGCACGAACCCTAAACACTAACTACTGTGTATTTAGTACTTACTATGTACCAAGTGTTATATTAAATGCTTTATGACAAGGTTTACAAAGGGTGGTTTCTAGGCCAGAAACACCAGTATCACTGGTAAACTTCTTAGAAACTCTGATTTCTGAGACTCATTTAAGATCTAGTAAATGCTAACTCTAGGGGTGAGGCTCAGCAGTCTGTTTTCACAAGCCCCAAAGTGATTCTGCTGAATGCTCCAGTTTGAGAACCACTGCTTTGCTATTATTGTCTCATTTTATTTTATTTTTAAAGATTTTATTTATTTGACAGAGAGAGACACAGCAAGAGAGGGAACACAGGCAGGGGAAATGGGAGAGGGAGAAGCAGGCTTCCCGCTGAGCAGGAACCCCAATGTGGGGCTCGATCCCAGGACCCTGGGATCACAACCTGAGCCAAAGGCAGACCTTAACTGACTGAGCCACCCTGGCACCCCATTGTTTCATTTTATTATAAAGGTCTAAAACTGAAAGGAAAATAGTCTATCCTTATCCCTGTTTTACAGTTGAGGAAACTAAGACTCAGAAAGATTAGGTAAATTGTGCAAGATCTCACACATTCCTTGGCAAACCAATCCCAGGTCCGAAAGATGTTGAGAGTCCCTCCTTTCAAGTTCTACTCCAGAAACCCCTCCTTCCTGGATCTCCTACAGTTTCTAATTTGTTGATTACTAAACTTGGGTAAGCCATACTGCACACTTTGTTTTTGTGCTTTTGTGTTTTACCCCTGAGGTAGGTTCCCACCTCTCAGGATCAGTTGGTGATCTTGCTTCTCATCTATTGTGGATTCACTGCAATATCCCTGTCAAAACTTGTTCCACATATTCTCTACTTTTTTCTAGCTCACAACGCTATTTCTTCAGTGGAAGTCCTCATCTCTGTTTTCCTAGAGATCCAGGGACAAGATAATGTAAGCCTTTCTTACATCCTGTCATTTCACTTTAGAATCTCAGTACATCTTTTTGTTTCTATTCCTGTGTTCTTTCTTCTAAGGAACAGGTGACCCTTTTCTCTGTTAAGATTGATTACCTATACTCTTGGTTCACTAGTTCACTAGTTCAGATATTGCTCAATCAATTCTCCCCTTCTCTCACCTGGAACTCCTTTCCCACCAATTGACCCCTTAACCTCATCAATAAGGTGTATTTGGACTTTTCCTTTTTCTACAGAGGAACATCCTTCCTCAACCCTGCTATCAGGGTTGCCCCCAGTCTCTCTCTTTCATCTTCAGTTGATTGTCAAATTTCTTTAAAGAAGAATCAAAGATTCTTCTTTAATTCCTTTGCCACACATAATAGTGATACCTTTTTGGTTCAGTAGTAATGTTGAAAATAACCAATTAACTTTGTGAAACTGGATTCTCCTCCAAAACGAACCTAAAAAGTTCCTCAGTGGTTTCAGTGTTTCTCCTTTAATACCTCTGTCCCATTTGTTATTTGTTGTCAGTTCTGTCTCTGTAACAAAACTTTTCCCTTACTTGGTTTTCATGACATTGAAATAACAGAGCCCACTTAGCCATCTCTTCCCATCTTTTCAGCTGTGATTTGGTGTCTCTTACTCTTTCTATCAAATTAATTTATTCAGTGAACATTTTTGGAGGTTACTATGCATCAGGTTAGTGCATAAAATACATAAGTGAGAAAACAGTACACTATCTCAATCCTCAAGACTACTTTATGCAGAGGATGCTGTTATCTGTGGTTCATGGATGCTGGTGGAACTGAGGGACTGGAAGCAACACAGTTCTAAGCTTCTCTTCTAAGTAAGCACTTGTTTTCTTTCTCTATTCAACCGCACTAACTTTATATTCTCCAACAATTTATATACATGCCCAGGACTCTAAAAAATGAAAGCAAACACAAGCTCTAACTCAGAATCTATTTCCTCAACACAAGGCTTCTTTTCCTAATTGTGTAATCATCTGCACCTGAACATCTCTTCTGCACCTCTGACTAAAAATGTCCAAAGAGAATTGATTATCTGATAGCCTTTCACCAATAAACACAAACATACTACCAACTGTATGTTTCCTTCTTGACTTCTCTGTTCTTAATGGTGTCACCTATTTCTAGTACTCCAGGCACAAAACCTTAGAGATCTCTTGAATAAATCTCTCTTCTCCACACAGTTGCATCATGTTACTGTTAATTATGTCTCCTTTTAAATATCTTTATATTTCATTTCCCACAACGGGTATCATTGTTTGTATCTTCATGATCTCTTATGTGTGGCTTCTACTTCCTAAGTGCTTTCTACAACTCTATTTTCTGCTTCTAGTTCAGCCCTTTAACTTTTTTTTTATCAAGCCTTCTTGCTGTATTTCTGATGATGGTGGTTCCCTGCTCAATACTTTTAAATTGAGGTACAAACTGCTCAGGGTAGCAGTCTTAGCACCTGCCAATCTTTTAAGCTGTTTCTTCCACCGTCTTCCAAGCAGTGTATGTTTGGGCCAAGGGTCCACTACTCGCCATACATTTCTGGTCTTACTCTTTTACCGTTAAGTGTCCTTCCTTTTTACTTCTGCCTGATGGAATCATATCACATTTAAAGGTTTGTCTAGAATGACTTTCCTTCTATGAAGTCTCTCCAGACCTCTCTGCCTTTTGAACTCTCTGTGCTAATGTGTTTTGGTATTCTCCTGTTCCCTGTTCCCTATTCTCCTGTTAGGTGCCACGGACTGCGTAACATCATATTTATTGTTATATGTAAAATTGTTCTTTCAAAGCAAGGACGGTGTCAGATTCTGTTCACCCCAGGAAAGGCCTTTACTATGGTAAAGACTAACTAACACTTGCTGAACTAAAATGATAGGATAAGTGTTTAAATGCAGACGAAACATGGGGAGAGAGAGGATCAACCGAAACTAACATAGTCATGATAAGTTGAAACAATATATCTTTTAGTACATTTACTATATTTCTTTTTATTTATTTCTTCTTGGCATTTACTTTCCCTGTTTTTTTTTTTTTTTTTTTTTTTTAAATCTATTAGCTTGAAAAGTGATTTAACTACTTGATAATACATACTTGAACAGTACTGCATATCTGCCAAAGTCAACAACTGGCTGAGAGGGTGAGTAGACTATACTTCAGAGTATGTTACTTCATGTTCTCTTTCTAAATGACCCTGTGTTTGGGGGGTGGTCTGATTATTTTTTAGAGCTCTTTAGAGGACATACAGCAAATGACTATTATCTTTATATACTTTCATCAACATTAGTATGCCTAATAATTTTATCGACAGCAACGATTAATGACAATACTGACAGCATTGTATTTATGGGGCATTTTATACCTTTGCACTCCGTTCACGTTTTTTAAGTTATTTGGCCTCCATAGCATGCTGACACCCCATGCAAGACAGTATCTCAGTGACTTGTTTCAGATCACCTTGCAATAGTTGGTGGCTCAGCTGATACTAGAAAGCGAATTTATACTGTTTGTGTTTTGCGCCTCAAAATGTGGTCCTTGGATCAGCAGCCTCTGCCACACCATTAGACTTGGGGAGAATCTCAGGGCCTACTCCAGACCTATTGGAACAGACTCTGAACTTTAACCATATTCCCTAGATTCTAAGTATGGGATACAAAGTTTGAGAAACACCCCTCTACCTCCTAATAAAGGACAATAGAGGGTGTGTTTTCACCCCAGGGTATTTGTAGTTGGGGGGAAGGGAAGAGAGAGGGCAGGGGAGAGGGAGGGAGGGAGAAATAGAAAGGCGACTGGCAGAGGTATCTGGTGAAGGAAATAAATCCCAGTAGGCCTTGGGTCCCTCAAAAGAGGTTGAAAACTGGGGTTTTGTGGAGATGGAACTTTCCTGTGAATTTGTAGTATCTTCACTTGGTCACTTTGTATCTGCACTCATTGGAGATGAGTTGGAGATTCAGTGTTTAAAAAAGAGGGGGGTGAGTGAGGGGTGGGGGTGAGGTTGTTTTCAGGTAGAACTGTGGGCAACCCAGGAGGATAAAGGATCTAAGCACAAAAGGAAAACCCCTTTCCTGAGTCTCCCAAAGCAGCTCAGGGAGCTCATTTCTAATACCTCTAGTTGCTGGATGCATTTCTCTCCCTCGCGTTTCCCTTTAACACCGGGATCCACTCACTCCATTAAAGCTAGTTCCTCGCCTCTTGGTTTCTTTCTCTCTCCTCAGTCTTCTTTCCATTCCCGGGCGCCCCGGGCCGGCCCCTCCCTCCGCGCCAGCTTGCGCCTCTCCCCAGCTGGGTGCACCTGAGGCTGGCTCGGGTTCCGGACGCGTGCGGAGCGCCACCGGGTGCGGTGGAGGCAGAGGCGCGCTGACAGCCACCTCCAGCCCTCGCCTGAGGGACAACACGCGTGGCGCTTGCTTCGGGGACTATTCTCTGTGGCGGCCGCTCACGCCTCGCCTCGTGGTGACTATCAACCACCGAAGCTGCAGGCGGGCAGTTGTGCGCCCCCGGGGCCAGTCAGCCCGGGCGGCCGCTCTTGCTCCCCAGATGCCAGGGCCAGGGCGCCGAGCGGCCGCCAGCAGGAGGATGAAGGGCTCGGCGGGAGGAAGGAGAGAAAAGCTGCTGGGGGCGACGAAAGCTCAGCCCAGCCGCGGTAAGTTGAGTGCAAAAGAGGTGTTTCGGTTCGGGTGGCGGAGTTGGCTGGGGTGCTGGGCGCGTGCTGGGCTTGTGCCCCCCGCGAGAGGTGAGGCGCACGGAATGGGCATTTGCGGAGTCCACACCCGGGACGTCCCCCTTCTCGTGTACCCCATAACACCAGTCTGCCCCCCTGCCTCTTCAGCTCAGCGGCCAGCAGAGATGTGAGGTAGCTGTGGGTGGGGGGCGGAGTGTCCAGCGCAGAGCTTGAGGGG
This sequence comes from Enhydra lutris kenyoni, assembly GCF_002288905.1. Taxonomy (NCBI): domain Eukaryota; kingdom Metazoa; phylum Chordata; class Mammalia; order Carnivora; family Mustelidae; genus Enhydra; species Enhydra lutris. The sequence goes on from NW_019154123.1 coordinate 6,999,881, forward strand.
CTCCCGCTGAGACCAGGGGCAGAGAAAGCAACGGCGGGGGGCGACTGGGTCTGCCAGGCTCTGGCTGGAGTCGAGGGCTGGGCCACCGAGGATGGGCCTGTCTCCTTTTCCTATTGGGTGCGTGTGTGGGGGGGCGCTCTCCTTCCTTGGGAAACCTGGCGAAGTTGTTGGGATAGGAAAGCACAGCGGGCCAGCTTCGTGATTGTATTTTATTTTTATTTTTTTCCTTCGTCTATTTTTTTTTTCTTTTTTTCCTTTTTTTTTTTTTTTTTTTTTGGCTTCTTTTCAAGATCTTTAGGATGCACGGGATTTGCGGGCAGTGTGGGAGGCTGTTGTGTTATAAGGAAGCCTTCTTCCCAGGGAATAATTTTAACATTCAGGTTGGACTTGGGAGGTTAGGGTAAATCAGTGTCCCAGGATCTGATTGCATTCCTGGTCCAGGGAACTGATTTCAATGAGGGAGAGCAGGGTAAGGATACCTTGTTACTTCCAGCATTTGGGGAGATGTTTTATTGTGGGTGCAAATTGGGGTCAGAGGAAACCTGCCTGACCCAATACCATCTTACCCCTTGTGAAATGCTCAATTCCCTATGTGTCCCCCTTAGAATTCAGACTTGTCTGCATCACATATTTCTGGAGATACTGTTTGTCTGCTTCAGCCTGAGCTACAGCGAAAGTAACAAGGGATGTGATGTTTTCGGGTGTTTGAACATTCCCAAATTCTGAAACATTGAACTGACTTGGAAGACTACTTTATGTTCTGTAGGTGTAACTAAGGACCCTGGAGCTAGGGCCTTTTTTTTTTTAATGACATTCCAGTGTTGTTTTCTTGGAATGTCATGGGGGAAATTTCTCTCTCTTCTCTTGAGGTTGTTTGTTAGCTGTCTGTTAAAAGTGATTTTCATGTCTAGTCAATATTGGTTCACCGTGTTCCCTGGAACCAACTAGAAAGGCTTATCTCCCTCTGGGTGTTCATGTCACCCTTGCCCTGTACTGGGTAATTTAGTCACTATACTCTGGTTTGTAAGCATGAAAGGCAAATATGGGTCATTTCAAATTATGTAGATTGATGCAGCACAGTGTGTCTGGGTTTTGCTGCAATTTCTTCACATTTCCTTCCAGATGTTCCTCGGAAATTAACTTGAACACTCTATCCATGGAGCTAAAATATAGACTGGGGAATGGGCAAACATCTTGAGTTAATGTATTATCTTGGATTTCAGTAAATGAAGTGCTGGAAGCTCGCTGTGTTAAGAAAAAGGATCCTAGGGCAAAATATAGGGCATTTGGACTGTTTTTGCTCTGTGACAAAGTAGCTGAAGAACGTTTGGGGTTATTTGACAACAGCAAGAACATTAATAATGACATCTAACATTTTTTTTCCCATTCACTGCACACAAAGCAATGTATTTAGGGCATTACAGCTTCTGTAAATACATAACAACCCTAAGAAGCCAACATCCTTACATCTACATTTTGTGGATAAGGAAAAAGGAGCCTTAGACATGTAAAATTTGGAAAAATTCCAGAGTTAATATTTTAGAACCCAAGATTGCTGGACTCCAAAGTTGGTTCCTTTAGCCACTATACAATCTGGTACTATACAAAGTGGGAATACCATCTCAGTTCTGAACCTTATGAAAAATAAGTAAGGCGATGACCACATCATAGATTTATTGATTCACAACTATTTAAAATCTTTAATTTAATAGAAGTGTCAAATTTAGACTTCAAATGAAAATTGAGTGGCATTTATGTAGTTGGGGCTGCCATCTCTAGAGAGAGCTAAATGCCGAGGTCTTGGTGTTCCCCTTGACAGTGTTCCTTCTTTGAGTCCCTTTATTGTAAATCAATAGTAGTATAGTCTAGCCTTTCTCTTAACAATGTGGGATTTATAACATCAAACATACCTGGTGCTAACATCACATTTGTATGACTCTCTAGAGTTATTCTGAGGTCTACCTGGACACTCTTACATTTCAGCCAGCTTATAATTAATGCTCAAATCCTAACAAAATGTTGAATTTCTATTAAGAGATACTAGCAGCTTCTTTGAAAATTTCCTGTCTATTTTCAACAATATTTTCAAAACAATTACACCCCCTGCTGTGATTTGCTATTTACTAGGTGCATCAAAAGTTCAGTAATGAAAAATGTTTGCAATTCAACAAAACATATTGTCTCATCTATGATAACAACTTTGGCTAAAAGATTCACATCCAACTGAGGGCTTATTTCATCTGAAATTTAATTAAGATGTTGCATTTCTTCCTGCAAAGTTTATGCAGGTAGTTAGGTACATGTCTTCCACTATTTTCTTATAATCTCCAACTTTATAAATTCATTAGTGATGCGTTCTTCAGATAATTTATGTTCGTGCTTGTCTAAAGATTTTGAGGTTTTAAAACTGAGAGCAAGAACAACAAATAAGATGCATGTGTCGTATTTTTTCACAAGCTGTAATTATGCTTATCTGGGGAATAGTGGTATATGTTAAGTCATAGTTCTGATTTGCCTGCACATGAATAGAATTATCAGATAAAAGTATATAAATCCATTGGGATACTAATGATATTCACATCCCAGATGTGGGAACAGCTTTGGAAAATAGAGAATCTTTGAGAAGTTAGGCTGTTTTACTATGTTTCATTGCACTTACATAGTATCTTATTGTTTTCAAATAAAACTACATTTCTCTATTCTAGTAAACTAGTGGTTATTCCCATGATTTCTTTTGTTTTAGGGTTAAATTGTGTTTTCTGGTAGTAACTTGGCATTGCATGAAATATATATTTGTGTCTTTTCTCTTGATGTACTCGAAGTCTTAAAAAAATCATATTTTGCCTACTATAAACAATACATTTCTGAATATATATGGGTTTTAGCAGGAATATAAAAATAGTGTAGTAATAACTTGCCTAGAGGTTTTATTTTTTGGAAGTAGGTAATGAGGTTGTTATAGTGGTTAACATGTTTAATCTTAGTTATGAAGTATTGAGACTAATTTTGAATATGAATTCATATGAATTCATGCAAGGAATATGCAATTCAACAATTGCAAAATACTTTATGAGGAGTATCTTGTAAGTGGGTTAACCTTATAATCACATGAACATATGTTCTGTGTTTTACAAATTTTTTTCAAGTTTCATATTTGCACAATAGTTATATTAGTTTATTTTATATTATTTGATGATTTGAACAACTGGGTTTCTGGTAAATGATTTAAACTCAATAAGCATCTGAGTCACATTGATATCACAAACTGAAGAAACTAATATTGGGGAACAGTTTTTAATTTTGAATGTTTCAAGAGCTTAGAACTCAAGGTAAGTGAGACTCCTTAGTTTTTTGACAAGTGTTCTAAAGAGAGTCTGAATAAGATAAAGCCTGTGGGTTGAACATTGAGCAACCACTTTAGTTACCTCTTCAGAAACCTAGATCAGCTCAAATGGAGTTATGTGCTTGAAATTCATTAGGGTAATTAATCTTTTGAACAAGTGAATAACATGTTTGAGATCATTTAAAAAATTCCAGTACCTTAAAAATGTGTTAATTTATATGTTCTAGGGCCTGCTAAAATTAGCAGTAACTCCTCTTTCTGGATTGACCCAGGCTTTTCTTAAAAAAAAAAAAAAAGTTCAATGACAGAGAACTTTAAGGATATTGAGAGGCAGAGATGAATCAAATTTCTTCATGAACTCTTTATCCCATTTTAAGTGTGATTGTAGTCATACCCAGATACTTCTGTACCACTTCTGTACCCAGATTGAGGATGGGATTCAAAGAGTATCTTATTCCTTAACCTACTGATAAACTGGTAGAGAATACTAGAACAACAGTCTAGAGTGACAATAGGGAATTTTAGACCATTTAATGACTTTATTACTTTGTCTATAGAGTCATCCAACTGTATGTTTGTTTCATCTTTTGACTTATTTGAAACACAAAGGGGCAGTTCTCCCTGATAAAGGAATTACATGTAACCAAAGCAGGCAGACATGCAACATTACTAATCTGGTCTTTTAAGTGAGAGGTTTACAGTAACGGAGAGTTCTTTCTTTACATCCATGCAGTTACGAGGCCCATATTCTGTCAAACAGTACTAATCTTGGCATATCTTCATTACCCATTAGACCTGTCTGTCACCATGAGAAGAACAAATACTAATACAGTGCAGTATTAGGGAGATCCATTTGAGGATTTAACTAAGGGTTTCTCATAACATGGGGTCATACGTTCCTTGTTTAGTTTTTGGTATTTTTTTTTTTTTTTTGTGATCGTGTAATGTGTCCTTTTTTATCTAAAGAGTTAATCACTGTTGTTTTTATAATTTGTTACTACAAATTATTAGAAATTTCTCTCTCCTTTAACAATCTCTCATCTACTCTGGACTGAAATGAAAGAAAAATCAATAAAATGTTTCTATCTTATTTTTATCTTACCTAGACAGAGGAATACATTTGAAACTCCAGAAGGCATCCTGAATAATCCAGATTTTAAAACTATTTTGTTTAAGAACAACTTTTATGAGTTGGTCTCAGTGTATCAAATCTATCCAGAACACCTAGAATTTAAAGAAAAAAGATTTCAGGTACTGGGTTGAGTTTTTAGGTAGTCACAAATTTTACATTCATAGTACAATTTGGCATTAAAGTTAGAGAGATGAAACAGTCATTTAACATGATGCAGCATTTAAGAATGTGAACTCAAGAACTAGAATACCTGTATTTGAATCCTCACTCTGTTCCTTACAAGCTGTGAGTTTAGTCAACTTATCATACATTTCTTGTCCTTATCTATAAAATAGTGACACTGAGTGGCCTATCTCATAGGTTGACTGAAGACTTAAGATGACATGTGTAAAGTGCTTCAAATAGGGACGCTTGGGTGGCTCAGTGGGTTGTGGCCTCTGCCTTCGGCTCGGGTCATGATCCCGGGGTCCTGGGATTGAGCCCCGCATTGGGCTCTCTGCTCAGCGGGGAGCCTGCTTCCTCTTCTCTCTCTCCCTGCCTCTCTGCCTACTTATGAAATAAATAATCTTTAAAAAAAAAAAAAGTTGCTTCAAATAGTGTGTAGTACAAAATGAATATGCCATAGTTATTAGCTATCATTGTCATACATTAGTTTTCTGTAGTTACTGCACCAGATTGCCATAAACCTGGCAGCTTAAGACACAGAGATGTGTTCTCTCACAATTCTGGAGGTCAGAAATCTGGTATCAGTATCACCAGGCTGAAATCAAGGTATCAGCAAAGGTGTGCGCATTCAGAGGCTCTAGGGGAAAGTCTGTACCTTGCCTCTTGCAGCTTCTGGTGGCTATTGGCGTTCCTTGGTTTGTGGTCACATCACACTGATCTCTGTCTTTGTCTTCCCATTGCCTTCTCCCTGTGAGACTAATTTCCCTCTGCTTTTCTCTTATAAGGACATTTGTGATTGCATTTGGGCCTATCCTGGTAATTCAATATAATTTCTTATATTAAGATCCTTAGCTTAATCACATCTGCAATGATTATTTTCCCAAATAAGGTGACGTAGGTTCTAGGGGTTAGGATCTGAGCAGCTAGAGTGGGGAGTGGGAGGGTTGGGTGTACATTATTTTGCCTACTATAATCTCATCCTCATAGTCTTATACTGTGTTAGATGTATGAAGAGATGGCAGAACCAATATAACTAAATTATGGAAAATGTATAAAGGATCATGTATTTTAGAAGCATATTACCTTAATTTATGTTCAAAATTTTGACCAGATTTTTAGATCAAAGACTTCAGGGCCATTAATTATTTTCTGTTCACTTTAACATAATGCAGTCAGTAAATATTTGATGAGTGGTTACTATGTGCTAGAGTACTGGTGCCTAGGATATCAATGCTGACCAGAAAAGCAAGGCCCTGGACTCGTGGAACATTCAGTGTATTAAAAAAAAATAGCTAGACAACTACTACCTTTTAACTAGTACTTTTAGGAAGTACAAGTGGCTCTTTATGTTTAATCTCAAAATTTTAGGAACAAAGAATTGCTATTAAACTCACACTAGAGATAAGGAACTAGGCTAAGAAATACACATATACATAGCTAGGATAGGACAATTTTTGAACTCAGTTCCTTCTGGTTGTAGTACTATATATGCCATTAAATAAAATGAAAAATCAGGAATAAATTTAACAAAAGAAATTAAAATACATTTTTAGCAATAAAAACAGAATTTTGTCAACCACATAATTAACTAGAAATATTAACTAATAGGATATTATGGTTAATTGGACTTGGGTTTACCTGAAAAGTTAAGAGCTTTTCTTTTGGAATTATTATATTTTACATTTTTTTCCTAAAAGGTATTCATTGATTTTCTGGCTTTAGTGAATTGACACTATTTAATTACTTATTCTTTATCTTTATTTTTTTAAAGATTTTATTTATTTGACAGAGAGAGAGCTCAGGAGCAGGAGGAGCGATAGGTAGAGGGAGAAGCAGACTCCATGCTGAGCAGGGTGCCCCACTAGGGGCTTGATCCCAGACCCTGGGATCATGGCCTGAGCCGAAGGCAGATGCTTAACGACTGAGCTGCCCAGGTGTCCCAAACTCTATCCCTTTTAAACAATAACTCCACATGCCTCTTCCTCCCATTCCCTGGCCACCATCATTCTACTTTCTGTCTGTAAGATTTTGACTACTGTGAGTACCTCATACAAGTAGAATCATTTAGTATTTGTCTTTTTGTGACTGGCTTATTCCACTTAGCATAACAACCTCATCGTTCATCCAGGTAGTAGCATATTTTAGAATATTTCCTTCCTATCATCAAATGTATATATTACACTTTGTTTATCCATCATCTATCAATGGGCACTTGGGTTGCTTCACATTATACCTGTTGTGAGGAATGCTGCTATGAACATGGATGTACAAACATCTCTTCCAGTTTGCCTTCTATCATTAAAATGATACCCAGAAGTAGAATTCCTGGATCATATAGTAATTCTATTTTTAATTTTTTTGAGGAACTGCCATAATGTTTTCCCTAATGGCTATACCATTTTTCATTCCCAGTGCACAAAGATTCCAGTTTCGCTGATCCTTGCCAAAACTCATTTTCTGTATTCCTTCCTTTTTTCCTTCCTTCCTTCCTTCCTTCCTTCCTTCCTTCCTTCCTTCCCCCCTTCTTTCTTTCCTTCCTTTCTTTCTTTCTGTCTGTCTGTCTGTCTGTCTGTTGTTTTAATGGTAATGATTGTAGTAGACACGAGGTGCTATGTTTTCCTTTGCATTTTCCTAATGATTAATGTATTGAATATCTTTTTGTGTTGTTTGTATATTGACCATTTGTATGTCTTCTTTGGAAAAATGTTGAAGTCCTTTGCCCATTTTTGAAGTAGATTGCTTGTTTTGTGGTTCTTGTTGGGTTTGAAAAGTTCTCTATGTAGGGATGCCTGGGTGGCACAGATGGTTAAGCACACAGATCTTGGTTTTGGCTCAGGTGTGATCTCAGGGTTGTGAGGTTGAGTCCCACCTCAGGCTCCACACTTGAGTAGTGTAGTGTCTGCTTGAGGTTCTCTCTCTGCCTCTCTCTGCCCCTCCTGCTTGTGTTCTTGCTCTCAAATAAATCTTAAAAAAGAAGAAGCTCTCTCTATATATTGTTTGGAATATGATTTGCAAGTTTTTCCCATTCTGTGGGTTGCCTTTTTACTCTGTTGGTAGTGTTTTTTGATGTGCAAATTAAAAATTTTTCAGTCCAATTTGTTCATTTATTTCTTTGTTTCCTGGGCTTCTGGTATCATATCTAAGAAAACAATGTCCCTTCTTTACCTCCTGGTAATGAGTTTGAGATGTTTTAAAAACAATGTGAACTATTGCTAAATTAAATTTACAAAATAAGGGACTAGAATGAGAAGGAATTGACTATAGTTGCAGACTAACATACGAATTAGCTCACAAATGTAATGTTGACTGATGAAACCCAGAAAAGCTAAAAAGCCTGATTCTATTCACACAAAGTTCAAAATTAAGCTAACTTATGAATACATCAGAGTTATCAGGGTGGAAGGGGCAAGGTGCTGAAAATGTTCTGTGTCCTGATTTGAGTGTTGAACTAATTCACTTGTAAAATTCATCAAATTGTACATATAATTTTTGTACTTCCCTGTATTTGAATTAAACTTAAGAAGGTTAAAAATCAATTTGTTAGGGCACCTGGGTGGCTCAGTTGTTAAGCAGCTGCCTTTGGCTCAGGTCATGATCCCAGGGTCCTGGGATTGAGCCCCACATCATGCTGCCTGCTTGGCGGGAAACCTGCTTCTCCCTCTGCCACTCCCCCTGCTTGTGTGCTCTGTCTCTCTCTTGCTGTCTCTCTCTTTGTCAAATAAATAAATAAAATCTTTAAAAAAAACCAATTTGTCTTTCAGAAGCACATGATGAAGAAAAATTTCCTTAGGAGTTGGGGGGAAATGTTCCAAGCTATTTATATTCTAAGAGTTTATCCATTTGGAGGACGTGGTCTATAAATTTGGCCTTAAGTTGTTAAATAACAATCAGATCCATTGACACAGATACCATCAGAACTCTGTTGTCCAGGAGAAAAAGATCATTCCTAGGACTGAGACTGGAGGGAATTTTTTTCATGAAAGGGGAATTGAATGGTGCAGTGAGCAGCATCTCTGTTGTTAATGCGGCAGAGACTTTCATAGGATCTTTCTGACAAAGTACAGAGCAGTTTAGTTACTGGCTGCTTAACTTTGGCTTACCTCTGGTTTGGCTTAACTTTAAGCATTTCAGAGTTTCTAGAGGAATGGGAAAGCCATGTATCCCTTAGACAATGCTCAATGCTTTATAAATTTTGTTCCCTTTATGACACTTTAAGCCATTGTTCCATAGCAATGAGCTTGAGCCCACTTTCTTAGACAAATTCCTAGTGCTGGTACTATTTTTTATGAGTTATAAATTGGAGTCAGCTTGACTCTTTGGGGAGCCTGAGGAAATGGATACCTTTGGGAATGAGACGGTGTGAGCTCCTAGCAAGTCCATGTTTGCCTAGATTAATAAGTAGGATACAGTGAACTGTACAGTGAACTGATTTGGATTTACCTTGACAATTCATCACAGTTCTTCCCAGGCCTCCCTAAGCATCAATAATCTAGCTAATGATAGCTACAGTCCCATAGGGAATAATTCCATCATGACAGGGACCATGTTGTATTAATCTTTCTACCTCTTGTAATGCTTGACAGTGCCTTGAACAAAGTAGGTATCCCTAAACATTGTTGAATGAGTAATTAAATTCCACTCTGGTGGACTTAGACTCTGTGCAAAATTGAGCTAAATAATTACCAAAGTCCAACAATACTCCAAAAATTGCCTCAAAAACAGCATAATAATCAATCAGATTTTGATACAGTGTGTCATTTGCTCTCTCCAGAGTTAAGTAGATACAGCTCAGTTACTGGCTAATTAATGGCTTTAGTAGGTTGAATAATGTTTTTAGCACCTCATAAAGAAGAGTTTCACTTTAGGAAATTGCTTACAAAATATATTTTTCAGTTCTTATGGATTTTGTTGAGCACTCTGTAAAAATGTCTTATTAATTAGTGGCATAACTCTTAATTATTTATTAATCCTAAATTATGTCTGATGCCAATGCATACTTCTTTGAGTCTTTATAAATAAAAAACCATAACAAGTTAACCTGAAGAGATGACACCAGAACTTTAAAAAATATTTTCTCTTTTTGGATCATAAATTAGAGCATGATTTCTTAATTTAAATTTTCAAAAGTTGAAGAGGAACCATTCAGAACTCTGAGGAAGTTAGGAGAAAGAATCTCTTCCTTTTGTTTTTTTAAGATTTTATTTATTTATTTGACAGAGATCACAAGTAGGCAGAGAGACAGGCAAAGAGAGAGGAGGAAGCAGGCTCCCCACAGAGAAGAGAGCCCGATGCAGGGCTTGATCCCAGGACCCTGGGATCAGGACCCTGGGATCAGGACCTGAGCCGAAGGCAGATGCTTTAACCCATTGAGCCACCCAGGTGCCCCAAAAGAATCTCTTCCTTAAGAGATTGCCTTTAACAAAGTAAAAGTTTACCTAATTAGGATGTTTTAGCATGCATAAGAAAGTTTGAGAAAACTAAATACTATTCAGGGTAGAAGAGGTTGCCATTATGTGAATGTGAATAATGGGATTCACGTTTCTATATTCATTTAGAGCAAGACTTCTTTTCCTCTTAATGCACATACTAAAATCTAATATTGAAATAGTTTCACCAAATATAGAAATGACACCTGTATTTTCTCATTTGTTTCTTCCCACAAATAAGAGGGGGGGTAGGTGTTACCATTAGCCACATTTACTTTTTTTTAAGATAACGAAACAAAAGGTCAAGTGATTCTGCAAGGCCAAGTAACTTGGAGGTAGCAAAGCTGGATCGTGAACTCACCATGTCTGACTCAAAGCCTGATGTTCTCTCTGCTACCCTGAATAGTTTCCTTTTCTTTTCACATATGCAGTGAAATAGCTTCTGTTAAGTCTATCATACGCTGGAATGAATTACGGGGGACAGTGATAGTATATGACTGGAATGGAGATGAGAACAATCAATAAATGACAGTATTAAGGGAGTACTAATGAAACTTTAATTTGAAAATTGCTCCGAAATGTATTCCAAGATAGGTTTTATAACCATACTCAGATTTGATGTGAAGATAAACTAATTTTATGCAAATGTTAAAGTGACTTTAACATTTATGTTATATACCTTGATGTGGTCCTTAAGGAAAATTGTCAGGACCATTAATAAGTTTCTAAATTGATTAGGCTAATTTGGTACTCCAAAAGGCATCTTCCTATAAATTAATGCTGCCTATTACAATCTGATTATAGCAAATTGCTTGCTTTCCATGCCCAGGTTTGAAAGTTTTCAGTCTCTGCATTTTTGTGCTTTCCCAGTTGTTGGCTTTCCGTTTTGTCTTGCCACATCAGAACAATGAATCATCTTGTCCATTAGCTGAGTTTGGAAATTCTGTGTTATTCAATGAAATTGTTTTTACTCCATCCCTTTGATAATTTGAAACCTGGCAACTTAACTACTTTCCCAAATGTGTTTGTGATGCAATGTTAACGAGTTTTGTTTTGAACAGCAAAAGACTGCAGTGTTTTTTTTTTAAATCTTTATAAATAAAATGCAATATTTTAATAACTGACATTGTGTGTTTCAGAATAATAAAAGGTTTAAGGTAATAATAGCTAGTGATCTCTAGAGGGGCAGCATAATCAAATAATATTAGAAGGCTCTCAATTTTTATAACCTGATGGAAACAGAAATGTGCCAACTGAGTGATCACCCTGATTATCAGAGTCTCATAGGAATACACAGTTATTCATTTCTATTTCATGAATTCTGACTAAAGGAGAGTCAAAACATTAAAGTCAAAGTGTTATTTCTTTGTTTCTAACACTGAACGTATGAGTTGAACAGAGGGACACACAGTGAGACAACGTATGCCGACACAATGTACTTCTCATGCTCCCTCCAGTGAACAGGGCATACAAGGGTATTGGTATTTGTTCATTTTGAAAGAATTTTTAAGACTTCATATCATTGTTTTGTTATTAAAATAAACAACATTGGATCTTGGAAGTCGGCTCTTACTGAAGCATGAGTAGAATCTAGTAAAAATGATGGTAATAAATTATTGAAATTTGGTTGTCATAATGTGTATAGAGAATACAGTAAAGTGTGTCCTTTAAGATAGTCCTGAAAACTGCACAGTACTTATTGTGTCTGGAACTAGAATCATGGTGCTGATTCCGTGAATATGGCTATATGTGTATGGGACTATAACATGTGTCCACATACTAAAGTAGTTTGGACGTCACTGGGAGGTTAGTTTGAGGATGGTTTGGCATATTTTGTGGAAAATCATAAAAGTAGTTTGCTCTAAAAGAAAATTACCAGACATATGTTTCAAAGAAATAAATCATGCTCTTCCAATAGTCTAGTAAAGGTTTATTTAGGTCTTACTTTATTAGTTCCTGAAATTTTTCAGAAAATGAAACAAGTTGTTGGAGTTGAACTGTGAACACTTTCCAAGATAACATTGGAAATGTCCCCAAAGAGGATGATTGTTAAAGCTAGTCAAGTGGCTGTGATTTTAACAGGATAATCCTAACCTCACGTGTCATGTTGTTTGTAGCTCTTCCTTTGCCTTCTATTCAAGTAAGAAAGTAATCCCATGAACAGTTTTGAGAACTTAACTCTCTGTTAAAAATACCTTTTCATTGAACATTATGCTGCCTTTACTATATATATCTCATTCTCTTTTACAACCTACATAAAAAAAATCATATGGCCAAGGAATAGAAATAGTATCATACATTCATTTGTTTACATATGATTTATAACTAGTTTTCATACAGTGAGAGATTTACTATCTCTATAGGGCATCATTTCCTGTCATTTCTACTGGTATTCCCATTGTCTTCTCAAGATGAGTTCATCATTTTGGCCCTGAATTCATCTCCACTTCTTCTTCTTCTTCTTCTTCTTTTTTTTTTAAAGATTTTACTTATTTATTTGACAGAGAGAGTGAGAGAGAGACGGAGCACAAGCAGGGGGAGTGGAAAGGGAGAAGCAGGCTCCCCACTGAGCAGCAAGCCCAATGTGGGGCTTGATCCCAGAGCTCTGGGATCATGACCTGAGCTGAAGGCAGACACTTAACTGACTTAGCCACTCAGGCGCCCCTCCATTTCTTCTTGACTTATCTTTTTCTTTCAATACCAACATTGTTTTCTCAGAGTTTAACTATTTTTGTACATTAAATAGCAGGTACCAATATTGACTTACAATGACAGGAATTACCTTGTTACCGTTTTATGTTAATAATCATGAAGAACCTAAAAAAGTTCCTATAGTTAGTATCAATATATGTATATTTTCAGTTCTCACTGTTACTGTGACCAGTACTGATTTCATCAATGTGCCCAAAGTAGGAGAGCATCTACATATATTCAGAGAAGTTTTTGCTTTATTTCTGAGCACAATGCAAAAGCTATCTGTTTTTTTTTTTTTTTTCTTGTAAAAGGCTAATACCAGCTCATTTTTAAGGAGGGATTGGATTTTGCAAGACAGAAAAATCTCTTGGAAGTTGCATAATATTTTAAGTTAGTTGAATCAATTCCAGCCTCCTCCTAGCATTACCCAATGATGGTAGATTTAAAATGGTCATACTAAGAGAAACATTCTGCAATTATATTTTTAATTCATTCTTAGAAATTAAGTCAAAATTGGCAAGCATGTTTTCAGGCTCATTCCTTCCTTCCTTCTTTCCTTTTTGTACAGGGAGTGAAAGCCTCACACTTTTTTGTTAGATGTCAGAAAGGGGTCATCTGTTTCCATTTCCTGGGTTCTGAGCCTGGGATGGTTTGGAGGATTATGATACTGGGTCACTAAATCACATAGATGGTTTTTGTAACTTTGGAGATGAGTATTTGCTTTTGCCATTTAAAATTTCAGTTCCAAGTGGACATCCGTTAAAATGCCATTCATTCTTCTAATGTTCAGTGTGTGCCTTCTTATAATTGCCATTCTACCTTTTGTACTGCATTTCAAATCCTTGGTCCAATGCCTCCTCTTAAATTCAGAATCTTATCTGGTTTCTGTTTCTCAGATGAAGTAAAGATCATTAGACAGGGATGCCTTCAAATTTTCCTTTGCTCATTACCAGGCAGAACTTTATAACCATCCTGATTCACATACACCTCTATCTCAAAAGGATTGCTGTCCCAATGCCTGCTTACCTATTTTATGATCCCACTCCTTCCTGGTACCTCTTAGGCATTTTATCAATTACTCATCTTCTCTCTTAAAACTTCACTCTCTCTTTTCACCCGCTCTCCCTCCAGATCTGTTGTACTCTCCTTTCTATATAGAAAAACTTCCTTCAGGGACGCCTGGGTGGCTCAGTTGGTTGGACGACTGCCTTCAGCTCAGGTCATGATCCTGGAGTCCTGGGATCGAGTCCCACATCGGGCTCCCAGCTCCATGGGGAGTCTGCTTCTCCCTCTGACCTTCTCCTCGCTCATGCTCTCTCTCACTGTCTCTCTCTCAAATAAATAAATAAAAATCTTTAAAAAAAAAAAAAAAAGAAAAACTTCCTTCAAGTTGCTGCCCTAATTCTCTCCTTGTAATCATTGTCAAACTTTTGGAAAGGGCAATCTCCATTCTTTTCTTTCATTTCTTCACTTCAATTTGTCTTACTTCTGAGACAGTTTTCAAGGGTTACACATGAACTTTATGTCAAATCCAAAGGTCTCTTCTCAGTATTACTTAGTCCTGAACATGCTGAAATGTTTGACTCTGCCAACAGTCCTTGTTATTCATTCAACAAATACTTACTGAGGGCCCAATACAGCATAAATTTCAAAACCTGGAGATATGGATAAGATTCAACATTTTATCCCCAGGAACTTAAAGTTAACTGGGAAAGGAGAAATAATCAATTTAAAATAGAACATATAAAATGTCTGTAGTGATTAGATCTGTTTACAAATCAGTCACTTGGAAGGATTGCAGTACTCTACTTCCTTGAAGTAAAGTTATGACATATCATTTGCTTTGGCCAAGAAAATGTGACTGGAAGTGATTTATTACTTTTTGGCCAAAGTCTTTAAAAAGCTGGTGTGTGGTTTGTTAGGCTCCTTTCTTCAGTCATAGAGACCGGCAGTGTTTCAGATGGTAGAGACTTCGAAAGCTTGTGACCCTGACTGAGGATAATTTGCAGTGAAGACCCTGCTGATCTCAGATGAACATGTTGTATGAGCAAGAAGCAAGTCTTTGCTTCCTTAAGTCACTAAGGTTTTAGGACTTTTGTTACCGCAGTGTAACCAACATATCCTGACTGATGCAGTGCTATGCAAAAATGTAAAGTCCTATGAAAATAGAACCCTGTACTTCCAGGCTTCTACTAGACTTTTCAAACAGTATGTCCTAGTGTCTCCTTGAACCCAGCTTATTAAACATAAAATTTCTTTAAAAAATGAAAGTAATTGCTAAGCAGTTCATGATTGAATTTGATTATCTTGCCTCTAACTGAAAAGTGGTAGAAGGTCTGTGAGAAAATGAATTCACAATCAACTATATACATTTCTTAATGTACTGGTTATTGTATTTCAAGGCTACTCTCAAGTTTGTATTTCCTTCTCCAGAAACTTCTTGAAACTTAAAAACGTTTCAAGTTCACTTAAAGATTTGGGGATAATGATATGCTTTGGTCTATTTTTCTTCCTATCTGAAAGCTTCATTGTGTTAAGTATGGAAAAGTACTATGTAATTATGTGTGTGAACTTCTTGATAATCTCAATGATGGAATTTTCTTTTTATGTGCAAATGCTTATTCCTGCACTTTTCATATAATTAATGTGCTCACAATAATATAGGACTTATTGTAACTTGCTATCTCATTTCCTATACATACAGAAGAGAGTGCATTGTCTGGATGGTAAATGTTTTGCTCACTTAATGGTAGACTCTGATTTTGTTACCACCCTTACCTCTTGTTCTTGAACTTTATATCATCTTTTACTTTGTTTTAAATGTCTCACCAAAGATTTTATTTTGTAATACGTCCAATTATATATATATATATATATATATATATATATATATATATAACTGAGGATGACATTGAATGGACCAAACCTTTAGAATGGTCTTATCTTTGATTTGTGCTCATATTTGTTACTTTATTGCTCTGTCTTCATCTCTTAAAGAATTAAGCCATAACAGTCCCTGTTCTATTAATCTATGTAATCTTGATACTTGTAATATTGATACTTGAAAACTATCTTTACGTTTCCTTGAAAACTTTGGCATAAAGAAAATCATTTGGGACACAGAATTCCAGCATTGACAGCCTGCTGACATTTGATTGAGATGGGTATTTCTGTGGCCATGAGGAAGGATACCATGATGTTTGCCCTCTTTTTGTCTCTTTTTTCCTCCCTTCTCTTAGGCCTACCCTCCCTCTCTGCTGCCTCTTCTCCAAATACTCCATGAAAAACACTTTCCTTAAGAAAAAAAGGTGATACTGAAAGAAAAATCCCATAAAGGTAACACTCAAAACAGCAGATTGTGTAAAATTTAACACTCCATATGCATCAAAATATACCTCCTGTGGGATTTGCTGTTTATGTGTGGAACATTTTTACAAATACTCAATAATAATGAAAAACTGGATATCTGTGATGTATAAACACAGATGCTTTGGTTAAATACTATTTGCATTGTTTGGTCTCTTGGTTTCCACCTCAAGCTAGTTATTGGAACCCAAAGTAATTAAATCTGAAGCTGCTTAAAACACGCCCATGTGCTCACACTGGCATATATCCATATATGAAATAAGAGTTTTTATGATTCCACATTTTTTTACATATTTGTTCTTTAGAAAGGAATTGGAAATATTTATAACCTATATGCAGAAAAGAGAAATAATACTAAAAGAATAGCACAAGGAATTTACTATGTTAAGTTCTATTTATTATACAGCTTTTCATGTTTCATAGCTTCTATACATCATGATTTGGAAATAAATGTTTCCTAGTCTACAGGCTCTACCATTAAATTTGTGATACAGTTGTATACTGTATATGTTAAAAATCCTTTATTTGTTCTTTGAGTTAAGGACAAATAAATATTATTTTCTTACATTCTATAGATGATTCAAAGTCATAATACATTTTAGCTTGCTTATTATTTGATTATGATATTCTTGTGACTTTACAAAACTTTTTCCTGGAAACAAACTTACTTACTTACTTACTTTCTTTCTTTCTAATGTGGATCTTTTACTTCATCATCTTGCTAATGTTGTTCAACTTCTTCTAATTTCTTGGAATCCATATAAGGATCATTCTTTTAAGTTTTCATGAATTCACTGGTTTCTTTGTTTCCATTGCTCTCCAGGCCCCTTAGACAGCTGCCACTATGAGATTTTATTTCATTTTTGTAAGCTCTTATTTTCTTCTATTTTGTATTTCCCATGCCATCATTTTCCTGGATCTTAATATCATTTTACTGGAATATGTATTAGGTAACTTCTGTTAGAAAGGATGTGTGTGATGTAAAAGATATCCGAGTCTTTGCAAAAGAGTTTATAACATATATCCAATGCTTTAAAATGTATTTATCATTTGATACAACAAATGTGTGGAGATTTCTTCTAAAATAAATTTAATGAAAATATTATATACAAATACTTAATGATCAGTTCATAGTTGCAAATTCTTTGCAATACAGTGGAGACTATATGAAAGACGTCAAAATGGATCCTAGCAACATGATGGAAGTAGCCTGAACACATCTGTTGACACTGAATTACACTTACTATAATGTGAATGAATAAAAAGAATGACAACCAAATGTTGATTTTAATTTTTATTCATTTTTATTGTTACGTGTGTATAATAAAGTTTATAGACAGTGTTGTGCAGTAGAATTTTCTGTGATGAGGGTAATGTTCTATATCTGTTTTGTCCAATATATTGTAGCCACTAGTTGTAGCCACTAGTCAATATATTGTAGCATTCGACATGTTGTTAGTGTGACTGAGGAACTTAATTTTTACCTTTGTTTAACTTAAATAACCACAACACCATTTTGGACAGCATAGGTATAGAAAACTATTATATTCCAAGGTGTTAACAGTGATTGTTTCTAGTAGGGGGTCATTGATTATAGGTTTTCTTACTTTTAAAATTTTTGTCTATATTTTTAAAGTGAAATTTATGTTACAAGAAGTATAGGAAGCTTTATTTTGAAGAAAACATACCTGATAGATATTGTTAAACTATGAAAACCATGGCATCTAAATCACGATTTAAGATTTTAATAATATATAAAGAAATTGTTCATTTATTTCATAGCAACATTTCTGCCATATTTCAGAAATAATTTAATTTTTTTTTTAAAGATTTTATTTATTTATTTGACAGACAGAGATCACTAGTAGGCAGAGAGGCAGGCGGGGGGATGTGGGGGAAGCAGACTCCCTGCCGAGCAGAGAGCCCAATGCGGGGCTCGATCCCAGGACCCCAGGATCATGACCTGAGCAGAAGGCAGAGGGTTTAACCCACTGAGCCACCCAGGCACCCCAATAATTTAATTTTCATAAGGGATGTGTCTATGTCTTTTGGATCAAGTTTGTGTTTTAAAGGACAGAAATCTATTTTTAATAAAAGCAACAACAGCTAGCATTTATCGAGATTTACTAAGTGCCAGGCACTGATTAACATGTACTAACTCATTTAATTCTTATGGTATATATTTGAAATATGTGTAGATAATTTCTCCATCTTACATGAAGAATCTGAGGCATGGAGAATTTAAATAAGTTGTCCCAATTACTCAGCTAGGATATAGGGGTGTGGAGAGGAGAATCTGACTTTCAAACTCAGGCAGTATAAAAGCCCTATAGTCAGCTCAACTCCATTCACATTCACATTCACAGGGGGCTTGCTAGTGAGAAGCAGGTGGCATATTAGATTTAAGAAAGTAGATAAAGCAAGGAATAGGTAAAGGAGTTGAGAGTTCGTGTGTGTTTGTCATTAGAATGATTTTCCATGGAATTTAAGTGAATAAGATGGAAATTGAGAGCAGAGCAGGAGAAAGAGGAGCACTGAAATGTGATAAGAAGGGGTAAAAAGTCATGTCAGTTCTGGTAGAAGAACATGTAAGCAGGAAAGATAGGAGGTGATGGTCAGAGAGCAGGATGTCTGAGATCCAGGAGGGGTTTCACTTACTTGAGGTTAAGACTATAAATACAAGAGTATATAGCTGGGGTAGGACAGAAGGTCTGATCACTGCGGGTTAAAGAATTGAAAGAACAAGGATTTGGAAGGACATCTACATGCAGGAGATCACCATGACATACGGCAGGAGTAGTTTTGGAGAGAGCAGTTGTGAGCCAGGAACTAAAATCTTTTTATTTTTTTTTAAAGATTTTATTTATTTATTTGAGAGATGGAGATCACAAGTAGGCAAAGAAGCAGACAGAGAGAGAGGAGGAAGCAGGCTCCCTGCTGAGCAGAGAGTCCTATGTGGGGTTCGATCCCAGGACCCTGGGATCATGATTTGAGCCGAAGGCTGAGGCTTTAACCCACTGAGCCACCCAGGTGCCCCAAGCCAGGAACTAAAATCTTGCAGTGGTTTGTGGATGACTGCATCCAGGAAGGGGCCTGGTGCTGCAGTGTGCCCAGTGGGATTCACTGCCATGTTCTATTGTTCCATGTAACACCAGGTTCTGGCAGTTGTATCAGGATGTCATGAATTTCAACTGGGCCTCACTCCTGCACCTGGTGGGGGGGGGGGCGCTACCGCAGAGACTACAACAATAAATCAGGGAGGAGTAAATATATCTTGCAGGAAGGTTGCTGAGTGGCTGACCTTGATGAACGTGATGCTGCTGGGGCATGGATATGGTCCGGGCGATGTCATGAGCTCATAGAAGGAATGCTGAGGGCACAGTCTGTGTTTCCAACTTTGGCATGACACAGATAAATGAATTTCCATGGATAGAGGGCCATCCACTGAGTGAGGAGATTCCAGCAGCAAGAGGCTTTGGCAGGGTTGATGGGTTCAGCTATGACCAGATCACCCACACCAGGAAATTACTTGAGATCGTGGGAGTGAGGTCTGTGACAAGTGTCGTCCTCTTGAATGCTGCCCACACAGAGGAAATAAGCAGGAAGGAGTGTCTAAGCTCACTCTTGGCTTGTGGGATTGTTCAAGTAAGGAAGCAACAATCATAAGGAGAAGACAGACGAATCTCCTTGGGCTAGCACAGAATAAAAACATCTTTTCATCCTCTTATTCCTTCCTACTTCTTCTGCAGTAGAACTGGAAACTTCCTGGAAAAAAAGAAGTTGTGACATCAGCTGAGTCCTCATGTCCCTGCAGGCAGAACTCTGGAGCCTGGAGGAAGGAGGAGAGGAGAGCATTTGACCCAACATGAGACTAAAGTTTTAAAATGGTTAGGAGTGACTTTTAGTAACCAAAACAAACTCTTAGATTATAGAATTAGACTGAAATCTTGTCTTGTTACAAGTCTCCCCTTGTTAGGGGAGACTGTTCCCTAAAGGAAAAGACTATAACAGAAAATATTTGGTAGCAGTTTTTTAGAAAGGTATGTTTGCCCCCAATTTTTACTGACTATTTGTGGAGTGAATGAATAACTCAGACTCTATTACAACTCAATATTATGTACTAAAGACCTGAGATATGTGTACATAAATATTTAGAGACAAGAAATTACATAGACCCAGTGGCTAGGTCCTCATCAGGTCAAGATGAAGCTACTGCTCTAAAAATGTGTTAGGAAATAATTACGTTGTAGGAATCAAAGTTCCAAAGAAAAATTTTAATTTAGAATCCAAGAATCTTAAGACAACTCTCCATCTGGGCTGTGAATTACACTTCTCACCTCAGAAAATGCAAACCTCAGTCACACCATGTCCTGCATAGGAACAGGGTCACGTGTGTAATTGTGAAAATGGGGCTCTGCTAACCGTGAGGGATAGAAACTATCACAAACACTTTGCAATACTTGGGTGAACTTTGACTCAGTGCCTAATTGAACATTGTTATCATCTCATTAGATGAGGAATGAAAGGAGCTCTTACCGTAGATTTTTAAAGCAGGAAACTGATAACATCTGTCTTACCTTTTTTCTTTTTCAGATTTTATTTTATATATGCTAAGAAAAGTAAGGAATGTAAACTCCCTTTAATTTCAGGTCATTATAGACTTCCCAGCCTTGCAGGAGAAGAAAGACTTTCTTTCTGTGATATCCATTGTGCTATACAGTCACACCTTTCTTGCCTCTGTGGCAATGTCTGTGGCTGGCTCAGATAAGGAAACATTGACATATTCCTTTTATGTTGGTTCCATGAATAATATGAGGTAATAATAATAACATGAGGCAATAATATCTATGTATCTATATATCTATATATATATAGAAATAAAAGAAAGCCCTCCTTAAGGGTCAGTGAGAAGAAACAAGCAATCCTTTGCTTTCTATTCAAATTGACACCATTTTCATGCCATATTTGGAAGAAAAAAGTAGTTTAAATCTCCCACTCATACTTAACCTGATTTTTTTTTTTTTAAAGATTTTATTTATTTATTTGACAGACAGATCACAAGCAGGCAGAGAGGCAGGCTGAGAGAGAGAAGGGAGGAAGCAGGCTCCCCGCTGAGCAGAGAGCCCGATGCGGGGCTCGATCCCAGGACCCTGGGATCATGGCCTGAGCTAAAGGCAGAGGCTTTAACCCACTGAGCCACCCATGCGCCCCCACTTAACCTGATTTTTGAATTACCCCCCCACACCCACCCCCCCGGCCTTTTTTGGTAGGGAGGGAAGCAATTTAGATCTTGGGACTATGAATTCTGTGAATCCCATAATTGTACCATTACTTGAAATCAATGTTGAAGATATGAGTTAATCTTAAATGTGCTTCATGCTGATGGCTATTTATTTAGTCTTAAACTACTACCATTTTTCACTGTTGGTGTGTTTGCATTGGATTTTCAGCTTATTCTGAGTTCTTGGATATATTTGTATTTGAAGCAAGTTAGTTATTGCAAGCATAGTACTTATATTGCAGCTTGGTGGGTAAAAATCCGGTTCAGATATTTGAAATGCGCTATCTAGGAAATGACACTTAAAGTATTTTTTTGCCAGTTTGTCCAGGTTTTTTAGCAGTTATGCTTGTATATCTCTTGTCTCTGAATATCTCTTTGAGCAGCCTACTCATTTCTGGAATATAGATTGTTCTAGAAAGTTCTGAGAAGTGCTCTAGGAACAAACCATAGTGAACATTATATTGCTGTGCTTTTCAGGGCACGATTTTGATAGAATCTCATAGACTTTGGAATGCAGTGTATTTGTTTAGCTAAATTAAAATTGCTATTTTTGTTGTCAAACATAAACAATTCTGACTACTTTGCATTTCTATTTTATAACCTGGTTAGCTGTTTTATCAGTCTAATTACTTTTTTAAATTAAACTTTTTATTTTGAGATAATTGTAGATATACATGAAGTTGTAAGAAATAGTACTAATTACTTTTTGCTGAAGTCAGTATAGCATTGTGGGTAAGAAAATGTGCTGAGTCAGAGAGAAGCAGGTCTATTCAACCAGGTCTGACATGTCCTAGTTCTGTGATCTTGTGCAGCCTCACTGAAGAGTTTCTTCATCAATTAAATGTGAAAAATAATTTAGATCTCTCAGGATGATTTTAGATACACTCAGGGTGTAGGGTGCACCTGCCACTCCTTAGGCAGTGGTTATTATTAACAGTATCTTTAAAGTGTTGTGATGAATTACAGCTTTTTTAAAACCACAGAACACATCTCCCACATAATAAAACACAGTGGAATGTATGCTTAGATTTATAGATCTGTACATTTAAATATTTATACATTTAATATGGGTACTCTTTGAAGACTGGATCTATTCCATAAAGGAAGCTATAATTACTTAGAGAAAAACTCCCAATGTGTATCTTACTTATAAGAGATATTACTTCTTGGAGTATTATTACTTGAGTATATGGTTATCTTTTCCACCGAGTTTTAAATTCTGTAACTATAATGGCTAAATAGAGAAATAGTGTCTTGCACACAGTGTGTCTTCCAGAAATATTAATTAAGGTTTGCCAAGGTTTGTTAAGCCCTAAGTCAACAGCTTCCAGAAATAGATTTGTTTTGAGCTACTGTTCTAAATGCTCATAGTGTTCTAAATGCTCATCATTAATAGACTTTGATTAATTATGGAGAATAATTTTCATATTCAACATTCTATTAAGATTTCATCCACATTTGGGTTCAAGGGTGAATATATAACAGATGGGTAATGCCACTCTAAAGAGTTAGGCCCAGAGAAATTTTTACTGAGATATTTCCCAACTACACATCTCTTTGTTTTTGTTTTTAAAAAATAATACTGAATTTCAAGTGATCGGACACTTTAAATAATGCAAAGTGGAGACACAATCATAAGTAATAATTGACTTAAGATGTTAAAACAATTGTACATGTTTTGTTTTTTCCTAGTCTAAACCTTGAGTAAAGAAGATTAATTTGCATAAAATCAGCTTGGCCTAGAGTCATGGGTAAGTGGTATGGGTGCATTTGACATCCAGAACTGAAGTATTATGAATTCATTCATAGGACAGAAGAACATTTTAATAAGTTCTACTGAACATTTTGTAGTTACATCCTAAGCAAATGAACTCACTTAAGTGAGTTCACTTTTACTTCTATTCAAATTTTATTTCACATTTTACAGGGTTGCATCATTATATTTCCTCACTCTTATTTAGTAATCTTATGCTTGTATCTTGTTTTCCATCTTACATTATTAATTGCTTAATGTCCTACTCTACAATTCTACACTAAAAATAAAAATAATAGCAGTGCCTAGAAGGTTATAGAAGTTAGTAGTTCTTAATACACTGTGGAACATCTTTTCATTTTGTTCTCACAATAAGAGTGATGAGACTCAGACTATAAATATTACATTGGAAACTACATAACTCAGGTGCCCTTTTGATTTATGGTCTGTGCATTTATTACCTTTCACCAATCCTTGATCACAAGTGGCTTCCATTTTTTTATAATGAGGGATACCAGACACTGTAAAGCATTGGGTTTGATCCCAGAAATGTCAAACCTCATAAAAGATGTTTTTAAAAATATATGCATTTGCACTATTTTGTTTATATCTCAGCCTTAGTTCTAGCATGTGTATTAAGAAAGGAAGATATCACCCGTGTACCACTTGAAGAATAGACAGGGAGCTAAACGATTTATTCAGAGTTTGGCACTGCTATCGGACCTCATAACTTGTAGCTCCACATAGAGCAGTCTTTCTACTAAACCACCTTGTTTTCATGCAGGGAACAGTGCCACCCTTTGTTCACATTGTAACGGTGAATATAGTGAACGGGTAATTGGCCCCCCATTACCTCAGGCTAACTTGACCGTCTGGTGCTGCTGCCCTTATTCCGCCAAATGAGCATTAGTTCATTCACTACAGATCTTTCTTGACTCACGGGATTACAGCCCGATAAACCCATTGTAAGTTGAAAATACCTTAAATCAAAAAATGCATTTAATAAAACTAATCTACCAAAACTCATAGCTTAGCCTGCCTACCTTCAACATGCTCAGAACCCTTTTGTTAGCCTACAGCTGGACAAAATCATCTTATACAAAGCCTATTTCATAATTAAAGTATTGAATACCTACTGAATACTGTGCAGAGAGTGAAGAAAGGCCGTTGTTTGTAAGTGTATCAGTCGTTTACCCTCCTGATAGTGCGTCTGCCTGGGAGGGGCTGCAGGGCAACAGAGGATTGTACCCGCATCACTAGTCTGGGGGAGGATCTGAATTCAAAGTTCAAAGTGCAGTTTCTATTGAATGCATATTGCTCTTGCACCAGGGTAACGTCAAAAGAAGGTAAGTGGACCCACTGTAAGTTGGAAACCATTTGTACTTCATGGGCTCATTCCATTCTTTGAAGCATTTAATGTGTGTTAAGCACTCGGCCTGCTAAGAAGACTAAATACTGTGTGTGTGTGTGTGTGTGTGTGTGTGTGTGTGTTTTCCCATGAGAAATCATCTGTAATCTGGTGGAGTCACAGGCTTCTAAATTTTAAGCAAATATTAACCTGAAAAGGAGACTAATTCCATAAATAAGAAAGAAAGATTAATTACTTGATTCATGAATGTAACAATTAGCATTTGCGCTGGTTGGAAATCATTTGCTCTCAGATAACTACAAGAGTAAACAACTATGTATTTATACTATTTGATAACTAGCTTTGTTTACATGCCTGTATTAGTTTTTCTAGGACTGCCATAACAAAGTACTGTACATAAACTGGGTGGCTTAAACAATAGGAATTTATTTTCTCATCGTTCTGCTGGCCAAAAGTCTGAGATTAAGCTGTTGGTAGGTTTGACTTCTTTGAGGCTTCTTTACCTGGTTTGCAGATGTCTGCCTTTTCATGCATCTCCACGTAGTCTTCAACTTCTGTGTCCTAAATTCCTCTTCATAGAAGGACACCAGGAATAATGGATTAGGTCCCATCCTAATGATCTCATTTTAACTTAATTACCTCTTAAAAAAAAATCTTAAAAAAAATTTTTTTTTGTTTCTAATATTTCCTAAGAGTTTCTGCTGTCCCCTTATGAAATCTGTGATATTATGGCACATAAAATTTAGTTTTTTTTTTTTTAAGATTGTATTTATTTATTTGTCAGAGAGAGAGAGAGTGCACGTGAGCATGGGAGAGGAGCAGGACGAGAGGGAGAAGCAGGCTCCCCACTGAGCAGGGAGCCCAATGTGGGACTTGATCCCAGGACCCTGGGATCATGACCTGAGCTTAAAGCAGATACTCAACCAACTAAGCCACCCAGGCATCCCAAAATTAGCTCGTCTAAAAATAATTTTATAGACTTAGCAACAATTTAGTTTAAACTTCGTATTGCTACTACCAAACAGAAACTAGATAATAGACTCTTCTCACTCAGATTTTGATGTTGTTGAGCCGTGAATGGCCCCAACTTCTGCTATGTCTGATTATTTGAAACTGCATTTTTCTCATGGTAAGTATCCTTCCCTCAAATTGACTTAGCATCAACTTTCCTCTTCTTTGGGGGCTATGGATCAAGTACAGTTTACTATTATGATTCAAGGAGAGACTTTTTGACTTCAATTCAGAGCCATATAGATCAAAACTCAAGGAGATAAATCTTTCTTCCCTACAGTGGTTTGACCTAAAATAACTGTTCCAATGCTACTGATGATATATTTTCCTGTAAACTGTAGTTTTTCAAAACCTATTTGTAAAAAGGATAGCCATGATAAATTTAATTAAATGCATTACTCAAGTATATAAATGATTAAAATATGATTATGTTGTGGACCAAACTACATGATTTTGGTCAGTAACTCAAAATGAAATAGATTATGGGAAGGATAATAAAATACACTACATATTATATAATATACTATGCCTCTCCATTTTGTGTCACTTTCCTTTTTGCGATGTCTTATCTTAATACTTGAAATTTTACTTCTTGTTTCAAAATACTTATATTAGGTGGGATTTAGTCACAAACTGTCAATGCGTCATGTGGACATTTGTTTTTTTAATTGTTCCATTAGCATATTAACAACATTTAACTGATTAAGACGTAGAACAAAATAAAAGAGAGCATTATGGTAGTGGAGTGTAGCACTCTAGAGGGAAAAAAAAGTATTTTTCTTTTTAAAGTAGGAGAAAGTGTCAGGTTGTATTTGAAATTTATACTTTTTTAAAAAATACCTGGTTGTCTTTATTTTCCTAATTAGTGCAAAATATACTGAGCTTCTTTTGGAATCTGGGAAGAGAATGGGATTTTTAAAATAAATATATAACTTGACACTTAACCCTTAGAATCATTCTCAACTGGTATAAAAGACAACTCTAAATGGTGGCCAAGGGTCAAGTGTCCACTGCCTCTGTTTAAATCAAAATTTTACCAGCTATTGGATTTGGTTTATTGGACACATTTATTTATACCTGGTAAACTTCAGATTTCTTCTTACTATAAAGGGATAATAGTAATTTGTAAATCATAAAGTTTTTCTAAGGATAAAATAAGATAATGAATATGGAGGCACTTCACTTATTTGAATCATTGCAAATGCTCTGTAAATGTAACTTGCTATGATTGCTACTAAAACATTTCAGAATAGAGTGAAGGGAGATTTCCAAGTATTGTGTTTTAAATAATCCAGATTCTCTTTTCTTCTAACAGATAAGTCATTATTTATATTTTATACAAATATTTTTGGAGAAAGTAATTCTTTTACTTTCTTTTTTTCTTCTTTCTTTCTTTCTTTTTTTTTTTTTTTTTTAGCTGAAGAAAAGTGGTAGACATAAGTTTATAGAGAGCCTGGCTTATAAATTAAGTCATTCTATAAGCATAAAAGCTACTGGGAGCAAGAAATAAATTCTGGTATGCAAGGGGATGCCAAAGGAGTCAAGCAGACATTCAGTTTCTGTTTCTAGCACATTGCAGTTGGGTTACACAGGAAGCAGACTCTGGAAGGAGATTAGTGTGCAAGGAGTTTATTGGAATCAATATGTGTGAGGGAAGGGAATAAAGCAGGACTGAGACAAAGGAGAAGCTGGACTATGATGCAGTCACAAAAAGGATTTCGCCAAACTGTAAACCCTAGAACTGGGATGGATCCTTAGAGATGTCCCAAGTTGGTGCAAAAGTCCAGCC
This sequence comes from Enhydra lutris kenyoni, assembly GCF_002288905.1. Taxonomy (NCBI): domain Eukaryota; kingdom Metazoa; phylum Chordata; class Mammalia; order Carnivora; family Mustelidae; genus Enhydra; species Enhydra lutris. The sequence goes on from NW_019154123.1 coordinate 7,027,210, forward strand.
TTTATATCCCCACATTGACTAGCCATTGGGTACAGGTTGTCCTGGAAAGGGGGCATGACCTTGGGCCAGGGGACTCTCTTCACCTCAGTGAATACCAGGATAGGTATGACAGCTGGGTGTCAGCCAGTAGCATTTCTGGAAGCTGAAGTCTTATGGGGATACCTGGGTGGTACAACACAGAGCCCACAACACAGTTGTTCTCTTGTACAGAACTGTTTTATTTCTTCTATATACAAGTTATATTAAGTATCTATTTATTTATTTGGTTACTGTCTGTCTTTCCACCAGAATGAAAATCCCATGACATCAGGGTGCCTGTCCTGTGTATTTTCATTGCTTAAAATAGTACTTGGGACATTGTAGCCAATCATTGCCATAAAAAGGAATCCAAGATATTCATTTAACAAAAAAATTTGAAGGCTTGGTTTATAAAATAAGGAATTTACTTCATATGTGATGAGGTCAGTAACTGCAAAGCTTTTAATTATTAGAAAGTAGGTACAGGGACGCCTGGGTGGCTCAGTGGGTTAAAGCCTCTGCCTTCGGCTCAGGTCATGATCCCAGGGTCCTGGGATCGAGCCCCGCATTGGGCTCTCTGCTCAGCAGGGAGCCTGCTCTCTCTCTGCCTGCCTCTCTGCCTACTTGTGATCTCTCTCTCTCTGTCAAATAAATAAATAAAATCTTTTAAAAAAAAGAAAGTAGGTATGTATATTTTTGAAATCCACACAAAGAAGTTTATTACTCTAAGGCAAACTGAGGAGTTCGGAACTTTCTGTTCTGAGTCTAGGATGATCTAGTCATGGAATTACCTGGACAGTAAAATAACTGAGTTAACAGAAAACTACAATAAGCACAATTCATAATAAAAATAGTAATGCCATTAATCATTATTAATATGGTTTGCATTTTTACTACTATTGTTGTTATAGCTAATACTACATCATTTGATTGTATCTTTTTTTTTTTTTAAGATTTTATTTATTTGACAGAGAGAGATCACAAGTGGGCAGAGAGGCAAGCAGAGAGAGAGAGAGGAGGAAGCAGTCTCCCTGCAGAGCAGAGAGCCCGATGCGGGACTCGATCTCAGGACCCTGAGATCATGACCTGAGCCGAAGGCAGAGGCTTAACCACTGAGCCACCCAGGTGCCCCTGATTGTATCTTTTGAATACCAGTGTCTGAGAAATGTTACACTAGGATCCATGGTCATCATAAACATTTAAAAACTTATAGAAACTTAGAGGTAGTGCTTTTCACAATAAGATCCCCAAATCACTAGAACTGAATTATATAGAAATCATATAAAAGTAAAAATTATGGACCCAGAGCATCTCATTGGGCTAGGGCAGGGCAACTGCATTTTTCAAAATCTCCCTAGGTTATGCTCTTGCACTGTAATGTTTTAGATCAATTGGTTAGTTAGTGAATTGTTAGATTATAAAAAGTCAAGAAGAGAAACATAGCCATCATTTATTCATCATCTGTTTTGTGTCAGGACTGTGTTAGGTGTTATCTTCATTAACTTTATTTAGTTCTAACCAAAGAAAGGCTGAAAGGTAGGTAGTAGTATTATTGCTTTTTAAATATGAGACTGAGCTTAGAAAAATTCCTAGTACTGAAGTTAGCAATGAGTGGAGATAAATTCTAATCCTGCTCTGACTTCAAAGCACATTTCCTTTCTGCTGGACTGTGAGATTTCCCTGGCATGTAATTTACACACGCACACACACACACACACACACACACACATTCAGCAAAATCCAAACAAAATAGAAGAGTTTGTCATTCATCTTCACAGGAAGAGTATACAGCTATGCAATGAAGTCCCTGCAAAGAGGAATCTGTTTTTGGGAAGGCATCATGAGGAAGGAGGGTTGAGTTGGATCTTAAAATTGAGTGGGAAGTGGATAAGAAGAAAAAAGCAGGAAGAATCTTCTTGGTTGTTCAGGTTTAAGAAAAAAAAAATGTTGTAAAATGTTACCTAAAAGGTTACATAGAGGTTACATGTGCTCTGAAGAGTTGCTACTCAAAGTGTGGTCCCCAGACCAGCCATATCCACATCACCTGTGAGCTTGTTAAAAGTGAAGAATCTGAGGCCCCACTCTGGATGTGCTGGATTCCAGCAGGATCTCTAGGTGAGTTGAGCACAGTAAAGCTTAGGAAGCACAGCTCTGAAAGTAGTGGGCTGATGTTGCTCGAACCAAGAGTGAAAATGGACTAAGTTAGCAAATATATCTGAGGCAGATTGTGAAGTACTTGTGCTTCAAGACTAAGGTATTAAGATTTTAATTGTCCAATACCCTATCAAAATTCTAAAACATCTAAGATGAAAAAAGTTAAAATATAGGAAACTAAATTTCCTATTTATTGAGAAAACCATTTAAAAGGAGCAGCAGGAATAGGAATTACTTGAATTATGGTTCTCTAAGTGTGGTCCCAGGAGCAGCAACAGCAGCAGCTGTGCCACCACCACTGCCTAGAACTTGTGGAAATGCAGATTCTCAGACCCCATGCAGAATCAGAATCATTCTGAATCAGAGACTGTAGAGGTAGGATCCAGCAGTCTGTGTTTTAAAGAAGTCCGTCAGGTGATCTCAGGTTACATTCAAGTGTGAAAACCACTGGTATTAACAGCACTGAATGTGACATTGGTTTCTAATGAAAAGAAAAATAGTAAAATATTCTAGATATATTTTTAAGCATTCTTAGACACATGCATAACTTAAGCTGGATGGGAATTTATTAGAAGAATACTGAGTAGCTCACAGAATCCATTGGATTACTAGGGAATGAGGTGAAAGAAATAGAAACCAAGGGTATCAGAGCATCAGAGAACATGGACATTGTCAAGGTCAAGTCATGGGTATAATCAATAGGGTACTCCACTGGTACTGACACCGATACTGTTGCCACTGGACATGTTTTGCTGTTCCTAGCAGGGTAGTCAATTGTAATTAGGTGCCTAGTTGTTCTGTCTGTCCCTTCAGTTCCAAAGCCCTAGGGTAGAAGTTTTTGATTGGATGAGCTGAAGCCAGATGTTTTACTCCAGATCCAGAAAATAAAGGGAGGGTGTATCTGGACACTTTTGGCTCTTATAGAGGAAAAAGTCCCTAAATTGAGATTGTATATACATCTTAATAATTTCTGCATTTTTTTGTTCAGTGAATAGTTTATTTTTTTATTTTTTAAAGATGCTTATTTATTTATTTGAAAGAGAGAGAGAGAGTGAGAAAGGGATCACAAGCAGGGAGGAGGAGTAGAGGGAGAAACAGACTCCCTACTGAGCAGGGAGCCCAATGTGGGGCTCAGTCCCAGGACCCTGGAATCGTGACTGGAGCCGAAGGCAGAAGCTCAACCGACTGAGCCACCCAGGCGCCCTTAGTGAATAGTTTTAAAGGTACTGGCTTTTTGGAAAAACCTAAAGATTCAGAAAAAACAAAACAAAACAAAAATTATAGCAACAATAAACAAATACAGTAAAGTTGTAGGATACAAAATCAACAAAAAATCAGTCATGTTTATATACACAAGCAATGCACTATCTGAAAAGGAAATTAAGAAAATAATTCCATTTACAGTAGCAACAAAAAGAACAAAGTACTTAGGAATGAATTTAACCAAAGACATGAAAGGCTTAAACTGATGTTTTTAGTGATGGGTCTTTGAATCAGATTTTAAAACCAGTGCTATGAAATAGAAATTCAACACAAACTGTATGTATTTTAAGCTTTATGGTAGCCATACTCTTTAAAAAGGAAAAAGAGGTGTGAAAATGTTAACAATTTATTTAACTATATCTGTCCAAAAATTTAGTCAGTTTGGAATAGTCATATTTCAAGCTCCCAAAATCTACTCAGACCTAATTGCTACTATTAGACACAGAAACTTTAGATTATTTGGTATCTTCAGTTGTGTTTTGAAATACTCAGGAGACTCCTCAGAGCTCTCTTGAACAAGTCTTTTTACAAAAACATTTAGAGCATATGACTAACATAACACAGTGAAGATATTTTTGCAAGGCTAAGGTATTGTATTCTGTATTCTTTGTTGGTGAACTAACTTCATTCATGGAAAATCACCTTGGAAAATACTGAACCATCAGTGTTTAGCACTGCTTCTCTTTTTCCTTTCTTGCTTAAAAATCTCCAGCAGCTGTCTTTTACATATAGGTTAAAATCTACCCTCCTACAGAGATCCATTCTTTAGGTAGTTGCCATTGAATTCTGTCAAATCGTATTTCAGAAATGATGGGATAGATGTACTTTTCTAAAGGACTTACTCAAGTAGAAGGAAAGGGAGACAATTCTAGATGCAGGGAGAAGAGTCTGGAGACTCAGATTCATAAAATTTACCAGTAAAGGGATGCCTGGGTGGCTCAGCTGGTTTAGCTGCTGCCTTCGGCTCAGGTCATGATCCCATGGTCTTGGGATCGAGTTCCGCATTGGGCTCCTTGCTCAGCAGGGAGCCTGTTTCTCTCTCTGCCTCTGCCTGCTGTTCTGCCTGCTTGTGTTCTCCCTCTCTCTCTCTCTCTAACAAATAAATAAATAAATAAAATCTTTAAAAAAATTACCATTAAATAAGCAGCAGAATTTGATTTGGGTTTATAAGACATGTTAAAGCCAATGGTAGGCCTGAGGTTTTAACATGAGTAACTGGTAAAATTAAATTATCATTGGTATTAATTCATAGACTCTTTTAACTCATTCATTAATTCAGCAAAGGTTTATGAAGTGTTTACTATGTACTTGGCACTATTCTAGAAACTGGAGATACTATGATAATAGTAATAACTCAAATTTATGGAACACTTACTATGTGTTTGAAATTGACATATATGCTTTACATAAAACAGTATTGTTTCAAGGCTTATAGTATATACCATACTTTAGGAGATAGTGAATGATAGACAGAAGAACTCAGAGTATAACTTAGTTTGATTCCATTGGCAGTTATGAATTTGGCACTCATAACCACCACACTTTATAGCCTCTAAAAGTTGTGATTGTGACTCTGTATAATATCAATTTCCATGGGAATGCCTCCTAAAAGGAACAGAGAAAGAATGGAAGAGAAAGAACAGAATGCCGCTTTGCTATTCAGATAATGAATATGTATTTGGGACTCGGCGGAGCATCCAAGTCTTAGCACAATAATTAGTTGAACATATGGGATAGACTTCTGGGGAGATCAGAGGAGGATTTGTAGATTTGTTGATCAGTAACCTTTTATCTGTAAAAGGCCAGATAGCAAATATTTTGTGGTTTCTGGGCTATATGGTCTCTATTGCAACTACTCAACTCTGTCCCTGCAGCATGCCATACATGGGTTTTGACTGTGTTCCAAAACATGTGTATTTACAAAAGCAGGTGGCAGGCCACATTTGGCCTATAGACTCTAATTTGTGGTTTCTGATGTAGGTAAAAGTATTATTATATCATGCTGAAGTTTGAAGAGAAATCAGTAATCATGAGATTTAATGTCCTCAATTTTGTAGATGATGAGAAAACAGAAGTGTAAAGAGAGCCAGGGATTTTCAAAATCATTGATACTGCTAGAACTAGAATAAAAAGACACATTTCCTTGATTTTTATTCTAGGTCCCTAACCCTCATACGTTGATACTCTGTTTTGAAAGGCATCAATTGCCACCTTAATGCTGCTGGAGTTATTCTGCATGAAAGGCCATGACTTGGACCTGCCATTGACCTAGTAACATGGGAATAAATAGATTATGAAAGAGGAATACATCATGATTGCACAGCAATGAATTCCCTTATGTAATAGTAGGTAGATATTAAGGCTGATAATGGCGCCTTCCCTAGCTCAGAGGTATAAAGACTATGACTCTGGACTCCTTTATCCTGATGAGTTCCTCACTCCATGTGGGTGTAATTATTCTATAATTTGGTAGCATATTTTTATGGGTTAGAGAGACACTAAGGAAGGTGTGTCCCATTATGCCCTTATATCTGTATCTTTTGTCCTATTCACATTGTACTTTTTTTTTCTTTTTTGTAGAAAACAGAAGAAAATTTGGATGGATGTCAATTGACATTCATTACAATTTTAGAAACATTTGATTTCAAGGTAACAATTTAACGTACAAGTTTATAATTTATACTTAATTTAAAGTCCATCTTTCATAAGAATAATTTTGAGATAAGCAAAATTCTGAATATCTCCCCAAAGAGGTAGTCTTCTATCTCCATTCATAAATATTCAATATAGTTTATTTATTTATTTATTATTTTTTAATTTTTAAAATTTTTTAAGATTTTATTTATTTATTTGACAGAGAGAGAAATCACAAGTAGGCAGAGAGGCAGTCAGAGGAAGAGGGAGAAGCAGGCTCCCCGCCAACCAGAGAGCCTGATGCGGGCCTCAATCTCAGGACCCTGAGATCATGACCTGAGCTGAAGGCAGAGGCTTAACCCACTGAGCCACCCAGGCGCCCTAGTTTCCTTTTTTAAATAAATTTTTTTCTTTTTCTTTTTTTTTTTTTTAAGATTTTATTTATTTATTTGATAGACAGAGATCACAAGTAGGCCGAGAGGCAGGCAGGGTGGGTGGGGAAGCAGGCTCCCTGCTGAGCAGAGAGCCCGATGCAGGGCTCCATCCCAGGACCCTGAGATCATGACCTGAGCCGAAGGCAAAGGCTTAACCCGCTGAGCCACCCAGGCACCCCTTAAATGAAATTTTTAATTGAGTTCTTGAAGATGGCTGAGTTTTATGAGGCAGAGTGGGGAATGAGTATTAGTACATAGCTGATGACTCAACTTTGAAAAATGTTCACAAAAAGTAGGAGATAGGAGAGAGAACAACACATGGTATAGAGAAGAGCTCAGAGAGCTGGGTAGAGAAATTGAATAACTCAGAGAACCAGAGATTCAGAGGAAGGAATGGGAGAAAGAGTGAATGTTGAACAGTATCAAAAACTGCAAAAACTGCAAAAACTATTTCAAGGTGATTAGTGACATTTTTAGTGTCAGTACGCTGAGGCCAGAAACCAGGGCACAAGTGGCAGATGTCTAAGTGGCAAGCAAATAGAACACGCGAACATTAATTTCAGAAACTTGGGCAACTAAAATGGATTATGGATCAACAGGTTGGTTGGGTGTTTTGAGAAGGAAGCTTTGTTTATATCCGAACACTAAATGGAAGGGGCTAGTGGAAAAGTGATGTATTAATACCTAGAAATTATTGGATATGTTGAGGGTTTTCAGCTCAAATGTCAATACTTGAATATGTACTTTAGTCTGTGTCTTTCATCTCTAATAGCTTCTTTGGGGTAGAGATATGGTTTATGAATTTTTAGGTATTCAGCACCTAACATGATACATGGCACATAGTATGTATTTAATAATATTAGTTGAACTAAAAAGACACCCCACTGTTTACAAAGAAAGTGAGAGAATGATATGATCGACAAAAATGAGCTATATCAAGATATCTGTGAATAATTTCCAAATTTCTTAGCTACATACTTGGGTAACTTCTGTTTCCTTAATTGTGCTATGGTATTTGTACATTTATAGTATTCAGTTATTGGGCTTCAGCAAAAACTACTAAACTTTATACATGGCGGAAAACAAAACTAAAAAGGGAAGGGCAGTTTTTAAGCAAGGCAGTATGCAGGAGAACATACTTTTTTTTAATTAAAAAAAAATTTAATAGTTTATTTGTCAGAGAGAGAGAGAGAGAGAGAGAGAGTGAGTGAGTGGCAAGGCAGAGGGAGAAGCAGGCTCCCTGCTAAGCAGGGAGCCTGATGCAGAACTTGATCCCAGGACCTCGGGATCTGACCTGAACTGAAAGCAGATGCTTGACCGACTAGCACCCCCCAGGCATCCCTTTATTTTTATTTAAAAAATATTTATTTACTTATTTTAGAGAGAGAATATAAGCAGGGGGAAGGGCAGAGGGAGAAGAAGAGAGAGAGAGAGAGAGAGAAGCAGACTCCGCGCTGAGCCAGATTAGGGGCTTGATCTCATGATTCTCAGATCATGACCTGCGCTGAAACCAAGAGCCAGTGCTTAACCAGCTGACCTACCCAGGTGCCCCAGGAGCATATACTTTAAAACACATAGAAATATAATGTGCATGCATGTGTGTGTGTATACATATTTATAAGGTATGTAGATACATCTAGATCTATACACATATCTAAACACTGACAATGTTTTCCTTTTTAAAAAAGCCCAATAAACATTGTTTTGTTGTACATTATCTTTGTCTTTACTTTCATTTTAGTGAATTTCAGGTTTAAAACTCCTATTATATTCCATGCTCTGAAAGCAGCTCTCAAAGTAGAGAGAGGGGACAAACAATTATAGCCATTTATATTAAACTTATTCCTGAGTCAGCACTGATTTCCATTCACCCTATATTGATATTTCTGTAATTTCTGCTTATCCATTGTGAATATCACACCTTTCACATTTTCTTCATACACTGTACTCTGCACATATTATTAAACTCTTCATGGAATTCTATGTTATCAAAACTAAGACATTTTCTCTCATGTCTTTATGTCTCTTTTTGAATTACTAAATCAGAAATTCATAGAGAAATCATATATTCACCGAAGTTTTTTTCAGAAAATAGAATTTCCCCAATAAATCACTTTCATCATGTGTTATGCTTATGGAAGGTTAAGTGTGTACTAAGTGGAAATTTCTTAAACTAATTAACAGACATCCTGCTGCAATTCTCTTAAGATATTAACAGTCAGCTTCCTTCTACCTACTCTTCATGTTTCTGAACTTATTAGAAAAATATTTCGGGGTGCCTGGGTGGCTCAGTGGGTTAAAGCCTCTGCCTTCGGCTCAGGTCATGATCCCAGGGTCCTTGGATCAAGCCCTGCATCAGGATCTCTGCTCAGCAGGGAGCCTGCTTCCTCCTCTCTGTCTGCCTGCCTCTCTGCCTACTTGTGATCTCTGTCTGTCAAAAAAATAAATAAAATCTTTAAAGAAAAAAAAAGAAAAAAGAAAAATATTTCAACTAAATGAGAAGTTTCTATGCTTTCAACATTTTATTAGAGGCTCTTAGACAAATGACGTGTAGTTGAGACAAAATTCTCACCCTGGGGGTATTTCAGCTCTAGTTGGGAAATAGGCTGTGTCTTTTCTTTGTTCAGTCAGCTTTCTGTATAAAAAGTTGTTGGAAAATCAAAGGACCCACTCTCTTTACTATCTGTGAGATCTGGCCATCTTCCAGTCAATGAATAACTGGAGGTAAAACCAGACACAGTGATAATTCTGCTCATTTCTAGGTCTTCTCTCACACCTTGTAGATGTAAAACTAATGTGGTACCATTCCTCTCATGCCCTTTTGAAATGTTATGAATTCATATAAATAGAAAAAGAAAAGGAAAAAAGATGGTAGAGAAAATATAAGTTTTTAATTATTTCTGCTACTTAATTTCCATTAGTGTTGGTCTCATCCTAAAATCAACAAGCATTTCTTTCTTTCTTTTTTTTTTTTTCTGGGCTCTAATCTTGATCTATTTTTTCTTTTTTTAAAATTTTATTTTATTTAAAATCAATTAATTAGCATATAATGTATTATTAGTTTCAGAGGTAGAGTTTAGTGATTCATCAGTTACATATAGCACTCAATGCTCATTACATCACGTGCCTCCTTAATACCACTCTTCAGTTACCCCTTCCTTCACCCCTTGCCCTCCAGCAACCCAGACTATTTCTTATAGTTAAGTCTCTTATGGTAGTTCATCTTATTTTGTTTTTCTCTCCCTTCCTCTAGGATCTTCTGTTTTGTTTCTTAAATTCTACATATGAGTGAAATCATAATTGTCTTTCTCTGATTGATTTAATTTCACATAGCATAATATCCTCTACTTCCATCCATGTCATTGCAAATGGTGAGATATCATTTTTTTGATGGCTGAGTAGTATTTGATTGTATGAATAGGTATCTTCTTTATCCATTCATCTGTTGATGGACATCTGGACTCTTTCTCTAGTTTGGCTATTGTGGACATTGCTGCTATAAACATTGGGGTGCAGGTACCCCTTGGGATCACTATGTTTGTATCTTTTGAGTAAATACGTAGTAGTGCAATTTCTGGGTCTTAGGGTAGCTTTATTTTTAACTTTTTGAGGAACCTCCATACTGTTTTCCAAAGTGGCTGTACCAGCTTGCATTCCCAATAGCTGTGCAAAAGGGTTCCCTTTTCCTGAATCCTTGCCAACATTTCAACAAGCATTTCAAAAGTCATGTTTCTGTAACTGTTGAGTTAATTGGTCCTTTTGGGTAGGTTGTAATACCAAGTGAGCATCTTAACTATATTTGTTTTGATAAAATATGAAACTATTCATTCTTATAATGAGTGTACAGATTTGGAAAAAATGTCATAGAAAAAGTTAAGCTTTATTTCCAAATGTTGAATGATTCATAAAACATAATTAGAATGATTTACAAAGTGTTACTAAATGTATAATTCTTAATGACTTTCCACCCTTCAGCAGCAAATAAATGAATGGGCTTTTAAGACTCTTGAATTATTGTACATAAAAAAAAAAGCTGCAAGAGGTATGCATTAATGGTGGATAATACATACCTTCCCCACTGACACTGTAGTTTTTTTCTCAGGAAAAAATAAAGCCCTTTGCACAGTGGTTGTGAGGATGTCACTCATTACCATTATGTCTGTAATAAATGATTTTAGGCACAGGTGACATTTCCCTTAAGCACTCTGGTCCTAACATATTAAAACTTAGTGTTTCAAGATTACTAAACCATATTATGTTCAAGTGTGGTTTAAAGTGTGGCTGTTTTTAGGAATGCTATAATAAAATATTTTCTTTTTTATAATGGAAATAATGGAGAAACAATTTTAGTCTAGTTTGGTATTTAATTTTACTAGTTGTAAATATGAACATTTGATGTGTAGTATAATACTTGACAATATGCTCTGGAAAGTAGCCATCATATGTGACAAAATAAAAATACATAATTTCCTCCATAGGTCATTAGCTTAACTTTTCAAAATAACAACTTGGATTTCTTCAAAAAGTCATATGAAGTATATAAATAACCGGTGTGTAATTAGGACAAAAAAAAATCAGAAGGCACACACTAATTTAGAGTTAGTGCTGAATAAGTCAGTTTCATAAAACTGTTTCTGATACAGTTGAATGGTTTTTGAGTTCCAACAAATAAAAACAAAATTAGGTTTTGGTATTATGCAACTTTCAATACTGTTTTAGTCATTTACCTAGGAGGACAACTCTAAATATTTCACTTGACTTTCCATAATACGTTACAGTGAACTATATCTTTGTTTATATGTTGAAAATTTGTGGATTTTACTTTATTCCTTACTGTATCTGCCTACTTCAAGTCAATGCTTTTACCTGGTAAGGCTTACCCAATGAGGAGACAAACGTATTATCTGGGTTTCTTTGTAGGTGGGGTTTAGTTATAAGCATTCATAGTTCTTAATTTAACTTATATCAGTAATTTAATATATTTAATCTATAACAGCAGTGCTGGATAGTTTTTAAAATATAATTGATTTTTTTTTAGTGGACTTGGAATTCTGAGCACATAGATATTTTAGAAAATTTAGAAAAACCCAAAGTAAAAATACAAATCATCCAAAAACTCACCACCCAGATATACTTAGTATTTTCATTTTTGAGACAATACAAATATTACTACATTTTAAGCAAAAATACTTGGAAAGAGATATTATACACATTTATGTAATTCTATTTTTTTAAAAGATTTTATTTACTTATTTGACAGACAGAGATCACAAGTAGGCAGAGAGGCAGACAGAGAGGAGGAAGCAGGCTCCCCGCGGAGCAGAGAGCCTGATGTGGGGCTCAATCCCAGGAGCCTGGGATCATGACCTGAGCCGAAGGCAAAGGTTTTAACCCACTGAGCCACCCAGGCGCCCCTATATATTTCTATTTAACAAAGGTTCACAAATTAACAATTTTTTTAAAAAGATTTTATTTCTTTATTTGACAGAGAGAATGACACAGAGAGAGGGAACACAAGCAGGGGGAGCAGGAGAGGGATAAGCAGGCTTTCCCCTGAGCAGGGAACCCCATGCAGGCCTCAATCCCAGGACCCCAGGATCATGACCAGAGCGGAAGGCATCTGCTTAAGGATTGAGCCACCCAGGCACCCACAAATTAACATTTTTAAGTCTTATTTTAATTTGCAAAGAAATACATGTTTAATAGAAATCTGGAAAATAAAAGTAGAAGAATAATCTTCAGAAACAATTGTGATGAAACTTTGGTTAATTTCCCATTGTTTTACTTCTACACATATGCTTATATTTGTCAATGCCCTCCAGGCAATGACCAACAAGAACACACCTTGTGGTTGAACAACTTGAGTTTATTACCCATTTTGGTGAGAAAGAATATGTTACATGGGGACTGTTGAGTAAAATAGTATTAGGAATATAACAGTGTATTAGAAAAGGTTAAAGGATTTAGATTTGGGTTAGGTGATTTGGAGGAAGGTTTATGGAATTGAGGCCTTGCTTTGGATTAGATGCTGTTAGGAAGCAGGGCTAACGCTGGTGTTACGTTAATAAACCTATCTAGGAAAAGGGAAGACTAGATTGAGACTAATATTCTTTTTTTTTTTTTTTTTTTTTTAAAGATTTTATTTATTTATTTGACAGACAGAGATCACAAGTAGGCAGAGAGGCAGGCAGAGAGAGAGAGGAGGAGGCAGGCTCCCTGCTGAGCAGAGAGCCCGATGCGGGGCTCGATCCCAGGACACTGGGACCATGACCTGAGCCGAAGGCAGAGGCTTTAACCCACTGAGCCACCCAGGCACCCCGAGACTAATATTCTTAGTGAAGAAGCAATAATCACTCATATTAGCCTAGATAGTGGAATGTTTAGTCATTTTTGTTGTTTGGCAATGTTCATGATTTGTCTGTGTTCAGGCATTGCAAAATAATCTTATTTTTTGTCTGGAACCATCATGATCACAACGTAACCTTGTCTGATGTTGATGTTCTTTGAAATTCCTTTATCCTCAGCAGGAGAACAAGACCTTTCTGTGAAGACTGGGCGAATTCATGACAAAACCAAGGCTTTTTCTGCCCCTGGTTCGCAGGGGCTGCTTTTCTCTTTCTCATATATTATGGTCATATTTTATATTCAATATAAAATATGGTACTCTATGAAAACAATAGACTCATTCTATTCATTGTTTATTTGCTTTCTAGCAGTTTTATTATAATATGCACCCATGGAGCTTTTCTTTGTAATTCTTGGTGTTCATATTACGACCTGAATCTATGGCTTAATGTAGTTTATAAATTTGAGAAAATTCTTAGTCAGTATTTCTTCAAATACGCTTCTGCTCTATCACAACTTTCTTTTTTTCTTTTTAAAGATTTATTTATTTATTTTAGACAGCCAGCATGAGAGTGGAGGGAGGGGCAGAGGGAAAAAGAAGTCTCAAACAGACTCCTTGCTGAGCACGGAGCCCAACACAGAGCTCCATCCTAGGACCCTGAGATCATGACCTGAGCTGAAATCAGGAGCGGATGCTCAACTGACTGAGCAACCCAGGCTCCCTTCTATCACAACTTTCTTATTGAGATTCCAATTACACATTTATTAGACCTATTTACTGTATTTTTCATTCTCTCTCTCTCTCTCTCTCTCTCTTTTTTTTTTTTAAAGATTTTATTTATTTGACAGAGACATCACAAGTAAGCAGAGAGGTAGGAGAGAGAGAGGGGGAAGCAGGCTCTCTGCTGAGCAGAGAACCCGATGCGAGGCTCAATCCCAGGACCCCGGGACCATGATCTGAACAGAAGGCAGAGGCTTTAACCCACTGAGCCACCCAGGAGCCCCCTCACTCTCTTCAAAAACAGAATGGTGTAAGTTTTTTTTTTTTTTTTATTTGACAGAGAGAGAGAGATCACAAGCAGGCAGAGAGGCAGGCAGAGAGGCAGGCAGAGAGAGAGGGGAGGAAGCAGGCTCCCCGCGGAGCAGAGAGCCCGACGCGGGGCTCGATCCCAGGACCCTGGGATCATGACCTGAGCCGAAGGCAGAGGCTTTAACCCACTGAGCCACCCAGGCGCCCCAGAATGGTGTAAGTTTTAAATCTGATCATTATGGATTTAATCAGATCACTAATGATATTTCTTTCTTAGAATTTCGGAAAAATTAGGTGGATCAGTAGTGCATCTCAAGTAATTCCTAGCAAATATAGAAGGCAACATAATTAGGTTGCCTACAGCTGATACAAATTTTATTCTCTATTAATTTAACAAATACACATGTCCATACTATGTTTTGGGCAGTATTCTACTCTGGAGTATGCATTTATGGCAGACACAAGTCCCCACTTGCATGGAGTGCATGTCATAGTGAAAAGAAGCTCATGGGCTACCTCGGAGAGCCAGCATGAGAAGAAAAGTGAGAAGTGGCTGATGAGACACTGAAATATTTTATCAGCTGACCTGGTCAATTACCAGGTAGCAGAGGATGAGATCTGAAATACCATGTAGGACTTGAATTTCAACAAGAATCCCAGGGATGGTGGGGTGCCTGGGTGGCTCAGTCGTTAAGCGTCTGCCTTCGGCTCTGGTCATGATCCCAGGTCAGGGTCCTGGGATAGAGCCCTGCCTGCTTCTTCCTCTCCCCCAGTTTGTGTTCCCTGTCTCTCACTGTCTCTGTCAAATAAATAAATAAAATCTTTAAACAAAACAAAACAAAACAAAACGAATCCCAGGGATGGAGAGAAGCTCAGAAACTGTTATAAAGGGAGGGAATAAGAGAAAGGCATTAATAAAAATAAACTCCTACCTAAATGATCCCCAAATCTAAATTCTAAAATAGTTGAATAATTTTAACTTTAAGAAAGACAGTAAAGATAAAAACAAAAAAAAAAAAAAAAAAGAGAAAAAAAAAACTCAAAAAATAATAATAAAGAGTCACTCTAGATAAAAGTGATGTTATGGGACATTCTGACAGATTTTAAGTAAACATTTGGAATGTTCAAATGGATAAGTGCAGGCTTAATTTCCCTTGATAATTAAAGATGAAAATATGAAATAAAAGACAGAAATGATAAGATAATAGTTCTTATAAGAATGAATCAATTAGAAATTTTGGAAGTAAAACAGAACAGTCACTGACATAAAAGCTCAATAGATTGGATAAATACAAGATTAAGCTCAGTTTAAGGGTGAATCAGTCAGTTTGGCACCCAGGTAGGGAAACAAAGATATAAAAGAGTAGTTAAAAAATACGGAGAATAGTTGGGAGGTTATAACATATGCTGATCTATATGGTAGCTATTGGGTATAAGGGCCAAGTAAACAATTAAAAGGTGGCTAGTCCCAATTGCTATGTGCTGTAAGTATAAAATACACAGCAGATTATAGGGACCTGATTCAAAAGAAGAGTGTGAGATATCTCTAATAATTTTTATATTGTTCTTTAGTAACTTCATATTGACTTATATTGATATACAGTAATATTTTTAATATACTGAGTTAAATAAACATTAAAATTAATGTCTTTTTTGTAAATTTTTAAAGTGGCTACATAAAATTTTAAGTTATGTATGTGGCTTGCATTACATTTTTGGTGGGCTAGTGGTGGTCTATATAGAATTTACTCTTATGCAGGAGTTCCTGGAAACAATCTAGAGGAAATGGTGGAAAAAAAAAAATATTTGAACAGATATTGTGAAATTATTACATTTGAAAAAAGAGAATGTAGTCACATGGTATAAGACTCAACGATGAGGATAAATAAAGACGTATTCAGAAAGTTTGCAATGAAGTTGAAGAAACTCAAGTATAAAAAGAACAATTTTAAAATTTATAGATTGCACTAATGGGTTATGTATGAAAAACAGTTGGATCAGTAGTAGACTCCTCTGAGACCACAGAAAATGGAGTAACATATTTAAATTGATGAGCAAAAGTAACTGACAATCTAAAAACATTGTTCCAAAATAGATATTCAAGTATGAGGAAAAAAACAAAAGGAAAAAAATGTATTTTCAAATAAAGAACATGTGGTTAGTTTACCATACGTAGGTCCTCACTTAAAAGATTTCTGGAGGAATGTATATCAGCAAGGATAGTGGACCAGGGGTAGCCATGGGATACAAACAAGCCTCAAAAGTGGGAAAATATTAATAACTTTAACTCTTTTTTAGTAACTTCTTTTTGTTTGTTTCATAACAGGTAAAGTAATAAAATGGGTCAGGCAAATGTTCAGTGTTATGTTAGAGTATAGAAATATTCACAGTCAAGAATATGAATTATGAACTTAATGGTAATCCTAAAAAATAGAAGTGTAATGTATACTTTCCAAAATAGAGAAAAAGAAAAAAAGATTCCATAGAAATGTAATCCTCTTGAATTGCCAATACGAGTGTGAAGTGAAGGAGGAAAAAAGTCAGGGGGGTGGGTAAAGGTAGGGGAGATGGATAGTAAGCAAGAAACAAAAGAATGTATTTTTAAAATATTTTCTTTATTTATTTGAGGGATTGAGTGAGTGAGAGAGAGAGCAGGAGCAGGGGCAGAGGGTGAGGAAGAAGCAGGTTCCCTGCTGAGCAGGGAGCTTAATGCAGGGCTCCATCCCAGGACCCAGGGATAATGACCTGAGCTGACCACTTAAACCCCTGAGCCACCCAGGCACCATAAGAACATTTTTTTTTTAAGTCCAAATGAATCAGTAAACACATCATGTATTAGTTGATTAAACACTGATTAAAAGTCCAAAATCAGGGACGCCTGGGTGGCTCAGTTGGTTAAGCAGCTGCCTTCGGCTCAGGTCATGATCCCAGTGTCCTGGGATCGAGTCCCACATCGGGCTCCTTGCTCGTCAGGGAGCCTGCTTCTCCCTCTGCCTCTGCCTGCCATTCTGTCTGCCTGTGCTCGCTCTCTCTCCCTCTCTCTCTCTGACAAATAAATAAATAAAATCTTTAAAAAAAAAAAAAAAAAGTCCAAAATCATCAGATGAAAAGAAACTTAACTTAAATAGAAGGCATGTGTAAAATATTAGTGAAAGAAAAAGGAAGAGAAAAATTTCAGAAGAGTGATTACCACATACTAGGAATTCAATAAATGTTCCTTATCATTTCAGTTTTCTTCCAGATGATATGTTTTCATAAAAATTAAACATAAAATTAAAATTATCATATTCTTTATCATAGACCTCGAAGTGTTGAACAGAGACAAATGAAGAGAAATGCTTTAAGAAATAGCAATCTTCTTCTCTGCACAGGGTCAACATTTACAAAGCATAGGGACAAAGGTGACAAATCACTGAACTATAGTTCCTTTTCCCTGGCCTGGATATCCATTTAAATACACATCAGGGTCTTCTCATCATCTGCCAAACAGTATGCAGTCTGCCACCAGGTGAGCAAAATAAGAAAACCCGGTGCTGTCGGCTCTGTGGAGATCGTAGTCGGCGAAGAAATTCTTAACTGAGTCGGTGGATCTAGTTGGTTCATGTGAACCTTCAGGAAATCTTTGGGCCCTCAGAAATGATAGTCAAAAACGTGGCTTTATGCATTTTGTCGGTGTGATAGGTCAGTGACTTCCATCACATTCAGGAAGAGTAGGTGTCTCCACAGAACTTAATACCACCACTCTAGCATCCATTAGCTAATGTGTGCCAATGGAAGTTAAGAAACAGAAACTCTTTCACATTAAAAAAAATTTTTTTTTACTTATAATTTAACTTGGGAAATTAGATTTCTCATTTTACAGTATTGTCATCTGAAAGTCACTTTTTTCCCCCCTCCTGCTCTCTTTGGGCTTAAAGTAGTTCTCACATTATTCAACTTGTAAGATTTAATGCTCCTGACAACCAGTTTTCAAATTGACTTTTGTGGCCCATTCTCAATTATACTTGCAAATTACTAAGGGTGGTTGAGTGATAAAAAGAAAACCTTGGATAATCTCCAAACCTCATTTTAGCCAGTAATTTCAGCATTTTTCTCGTTCTTTTTTTTTTTTTTTTTTAAACAAGAATGTCTTAAAATAGTTTTCAAAAATAAGTCATTTGGATTTTGCTTCCATCTACTGTCCCTATCCCCTCTAGCAAGGATATTAATGACCCATAGCAAAAGACCTGGAACCTTGTAAATGGCCCAGGGAATTTAAACATGAGGTAATTTCCTATTTTCTGGCATCTCAGCTGCTTTTATCAGCTCGCTTTCAACCTTATGATAAATGTAGACATAGGTGGGAACAAATAATATATTTCATGTGTTGTGTTCTCATAAGCTTGCTTATTTTCTTAGGCAAAACCAGGACAAAAGTTCACATAATAAAAATATATGTAATTCATTAGAATTTTACTATTTTTATGTAATATGTAAAAATATGTGATTCATTTTTTTTTTTTTAAAGATTTTATTTATTTGACAGAGAGAGATCACAAGTAGGCAGAGAGGCAAGCAGAGGGAGAGAGAGAGAGAGAGAGAGAGAGAGGGAGGAGGAAGCAGGCTCCCTGCCTAGCAGAGAGCCTGATGTGGGACTCGATCCCAGGACCCTGAGATCATGACCTGAGCTGAAGGCAGAGGCTTAACGCACTTAAGAGCCACCCAGGCAGCCCCTATGTGATTCATTTTTTATGGAATGTGTGGTTGCTTTTATAATAAGTGAAAACCTTGATTCAAGGAGGTTCTGTGGTATTTGGTAACCAAGCCACCCTACATACATCTCTGCGATCAGCTCATCCTATTGAGTTTAACTTTGGTAACAATTTTATATTATGTTTTAGACTATAATATAAAGTTTGTTACAAGCAGAGTGTCTTTTAGTGAGGACTCTACCTAAATTTACCCTACTTAAATTTAAATTGCAGCTTTACTGCTACTCATAATTGGAGTGACCTTGGGCAGTTGACTTGACTTTTCTAAGCCTTAGTTTTCCAGTCTTCAGAGCGGGTATTGGTGTCGTCACCATTATCATCTTCATTAGCAGCAGCAGCAGCGGCAGGATCTTGACTTACAGGGTCATTGCAAGGACAGAATAAGATAATTCAAGTAACATGGTTAACACAGGCCCATTTTTGAGGAAGGAATATTTAATAAAAGAGTGGTTTTTCTCTTATATAGTCAAGTAACCTCAGTCCTTTTTTCTACTTTAACATAGCAAATGTAATACTTTATCACTTTCTTCTTCTCAAATATTTCTGAGTATTACTAAAGAATGTTTTCTTGATGCTATAAACAATAACATACAAACCAAGAAAAAAAATCCCACAAGCACAATACTGAGTGAACAGAGCCAAATGCAGAGAATTATAATCTGATTCCATTTACCTTTTGCATAGGGCAGGTAGTAATTGTAAGGCAGAAGAATGGAATCTTCTGAGGTACTAGGAATGTACCTTTTCTTGAACTGGCTGCTCTGAAGGCAAAGGTATTTAGTTTGTGAAAATTTATTAAGCTGAAGACTTTTTTTTTTTTTTTTTTTTTTAAAGAGAGAGGGAGAGCTAAGTGGGTAAAGGGGGCAGAGGGAGAGGGAAAGAGAATTTCTTTATAAAGATTTATTTATTTGAGAGAGGGCAAGAGCTTGCATGAGCAGGGGAGGGGCAGATGGAGAGGGAGAGACAGTCCTCAAGCAGACTCCCCACTGAGCACAGAGTCCAACACAGAACTCTATCCAAGGACCTTTAGATCATGACCTGAGCCAAAATCAAGAGTCAGGCATTCAACCCACTGAGCTACCTGGGCATCCCTACCTACAAACTTTTGAGCCATATGCTTCCAAAGGTATATTTATTCACTAAAAAAAAATTTTTTTAAAGATTTTATTTATTTATTTGACAGAGATCACAAGTAGGCAGAGAGGCAGGCAGAGAGAGAAAGAGTGGAGGAAACAGGTCTCCTGCAGAGCAGAGAGCCCGACACGGGGCTCGATCCCAGTACTCTGGGATCATGACTCGAGCCAAAGGCAGAGGCTTTAACCCACTGAGCCACCCAGGTGCCCCTTCACTAAAAAATTTTAAATGCTTTTTTTTTTTTTTAAACACTAGTCCATCTAGGTATTAATTGTCTTACATTTTGGCCATCCACCTGATGCTGATACTCCATTGTTGACTGATGTCTTCTTGCCTTGTTATCTTGCCTCTACTTTCGCTGTTCTAGCTTGTCCTATGTGTGGGTTCAGAATTCCCCCTTTAGTCCTAAAGCAGAGAGTAGAACAGACTGATAGAATTTTCCACAAGCTGTGTGTGGGGAATAACAGAAAAGAGTTGAACCAATGCAGCAAATGCCTCAGAGATAAGCAGGAGCAGAAATGCATGGCCAGAACCCTCTGCACGAGTTCTTGGCTGGCTTTTAATAAGGCCCTTGCAGTGACATTGTGCTGTGGCCTAGACACCCCTTCACATCCCCTGACTGCAAGAGTCTGACCCTGCTCCTCCTTCTCTAGCTGGTGTTCTGGATCCCCGTATTTCTCATGGTTCAGGAAAGGCGGTTCCCCTTTGTCTGAGACTCAAGTTTATTCCAAAGTCAGGAATTTTGATCACAGTGGATACACCTTATTACATAAAGCAGGGCACAATGAAGTGTAAGTATGCATGACCTTGCCCCTTGTCAGGTAATGAATGGAGATAAGACTCAAGTCCATATTCAGAGAAGCACAATTGAACCACATACTTTAATATATATATTTTTAAGATTTTATTTATTTATTTGACAGAGCGAGAAACAAGGGAGAGCACAGTGGGGGAAGTGGGAGAACAAGAAGCAGGCTCCCCGCCAAGCAGGGATGTGGGGCTGGACCCTGGGATCATGACCTGAGTTGAAGGCAGCCCCTTAATGACTAAGCCACCAGGTACCCCTGAACCACACACTTTAGGAACTAACTGGAGGGAAAAACAGAAGGAAGGGCAAGAAGGAGAAAGGACCTACCTTTTCAGCTGGAACCAGAGACCACTTAAGGGAAAGTGAGCCAGTGTGTCCAGATTCTCCATGAAAAGGGAGAATTATTGAACTTCTATGAGGTATGGTGTTTTGGGGAAGGAGATGCATAATGATTATTAGGAAATTTTTCCTTGTGTGCCCTCTGTGCCACCTCTCTAGAACATTCTCAGTTAAGAACTTCTGGGCCTTTAGAGAATAATGTCATTTATTTTGTTCCCTCATGATACTAGTTAAGTATTGAGAGTGCAAAATGGCTCAGAGAAATCAGATTTCATGAAATGTATCAATACAGAAAGATTAATTGTATGGTTTTTCAGAACTTATAATTTAAGGATAGGTTTCTTTTTTTTTTTGTAATTTTATTGTTGTTTAACTGAATGATCAAATTAGTTTATTTTTCATCCCAAATTTTAAAAAATCCTGGAACAGTTTTCTAACAAAACTCAAGGCCAAAACACCTGGACTTCCTTTCTGTCAGAATTTATTAGAGTAATAATCTTAATTTACATTCATATAGCACTCTGCAGCATGCATTGTACTAAGTAAGAACTTTACATTTTCACTTACTTAATCTCTACAACAAAACTATGAAGTGGCTACTACTATAATTCTGATCTCCATTTTACTGAGGAAGAAACATTCACAGAGAGGTTAAGATCTGCTTAAGGTCACACAGTTGGTAGTAGCAGAGCTGAGATTCAAGCTGAGATAGTTTGCTTGCTCCATGATCTCATTGTTTTTTTGTCTCTAGGAGACCACTTTGTCAGTCTCATACCTACCTACATAGTGATAATAAGTCAAAGAGGAGGCAGGATTAAAGGTCACACTTGTGAGTGGAGATCAAGATGTGAAGGGGGCAGTAAAAGATCTCTTTCTGAATTGTTCTTGCTTCATTTTATATTTCCTTTTCCAGTTGTACTTTGGAATTAATTTGTCAAACTGCATTAAAATTGTTCTCGAAATTTTGATTGGGGTTGTACTGAATATATAGATAACTAGGGGAGAATTGAAAGTTTTGGGTACTGAGACTACTATAGAATCATGAAATACTTTTCCATTTTATTTCTTTTAGTTAGCAAATGTGTGTATTTTTTCATCTCCATTGTACACATTTTTGTAGTTTATTTCTGTTTTTATTTGCATTACTACTATGAATGGACTTCCATCATATTATAAATCCTATTTTTGGTATACAGAAGAGTCATTAAATTCTGTGTATTTATTTAAAAAATGGACACCTTTCTGGAATACCTTAATAGTTCTAGACTGTTGGGGGGATGATTCATATTCATCACTTAACACATTACCTGACTCATTGTAAGTACCTAATAAAGGTTACCTGCTATTTTTTATTAGCAAAGGGATTCAATTTATTACTTTACAAATGATTTTGTGTCTGTATCTATAAATAAGATTGTTTTGTAGAATTTTTGTGTTATCTTTGTTTCTTAAAAATTGGTTTTTAACCATCTTTAAGAACAAACCATTATTAAATACTCCCTTGCTTAGAAATTTAGCCATCTTTAGGTAAATTCCACAGTCTCCCCCTTTTGCCTCCCAATTTTGTACTCTTGAGATTTCAAGTCTGGATGGTTGGTATAACTAAATATGTAAGCATTATAAGTAATCAGCTGGTTCAGAAGCAAGAAGGATGGGGAATCTCGTGACTCAGCATTTCCCCCACTTTGCACTCCATTCCCCAGTCTCATCTTATTATCAGGAACCCTAGGGGACCTTATGACCATCAGAGATAATGGGAAATGTCTTCTCAGATATGAGCTGGGCATATCCTCATAATTTAACCCGGACGAGGCCCAGGAAGGGATATATCCCGGGAAGAGCTTGACCCAGGGAAAGCTGTGGGCCCTGAGCATGGCAATGATTGGTAGTAACCTCAAACAATTGTGCCAGATGTCCCTGCAAGCCACAACAAGGTTGGGCATCCTTCCTACCCTGAGAGTACAGTAAGAACAAGAACGAAGAAGATTCTTCTGCAGAGGCCTTTTACACATATTCTGGCTGTGAGGGTAGAGATTGCTTCCTTTCACCATTGTTGGGACTAAGTCACCTACAGTTTTATGGGTCCCACTGAAAGAAAACAGAACGATAGAAGTCCATTTAAGGTGCCCTAACAAGGAGAAAGAAGAGCAGAGCAAACAGAACACCTACTCAGAACAGTTGGCAGAGATAGATGGTAACCTGATTAAAAATAATAAAAGTACTTACATGAAGAATGTCTGTCTTGAACTTAAAACAATTTATTTCTGAGCTTAATAGTTCAGAGAGTTGAAGGAGAAAAAAATCATTGAATGATTGTGCAAATGGAAAGGCAAAGCATAAAGATGGATGATAGATACTGTACATAAATAGTACTATTCCACTGGGAGAGAGAAAAAAGAGAAAACAGATGAAGGAAGGACAAAAATTAAGTAATAGACCAAAATATCCCTGAACTGGAACAGTGGCAGATTTAGCAGACTAAAAGAGCAGAACTGGTGAGAAAAGACTGGGATAGACTGGTAAAACTCTTAATATCCAAGGTTAAAGGGAAACCTTATAAAAATATGCCTAATCCAGTCAAGATTCCTAAAAAAGTCACATTGTGCTTCTCTTTTATATTACTGGGAGATAGACTGCAGTGTAGTAGTGTCTAGACTTCAGAGAGAAAAGTACTACAATGTAGTATTAGTATACTAAGTCAAGATAGCCTTCCTCTGTTGAGATGAAAGAAAAATAATTCAGGATATAAGTAATTCAAAGAGGAGGTCCTATGCCCCTGTCTGAGCAAAGTATATTTAAGAAAAGACCACAAACAACAAGCAGGTAGGGTAAATTAGGGAAAAATAAAGAAGGGAGTAAAATAGTGCTGAGAAACAGTATATATGATATTTAGTAAATATAGATTGCCTGGGAATAAATAATATATAAGTGTGAATGAAGGACTTTAGTAAATATATATGCTAACCAAATTTAGTAGCAGCTTGGACCTAAAGGTGCTGAAGTATCTAGGAAACAGCTATGAGATAGAGAAGGAAGAAAGTTTTCTGAAGATCTCAGTTTATAGGGGATGTGAGGACAGTGAGAGGTGAGGCAGGGAGACAAGTTAACAGTGAGATAAACATCTTTTGTAGGTAGGGGATATAATAGTCTTAAAAATTAATTGTAGTATTGTAAAGACATTCAGTAAGAGTATAGCTGGTAACAGAATGGAGATCATTAAAAGAGTAGAAAAGCATAGCAGATCTTTCTGTTTCCCAAAGGAAATGAAGAATAGTGTCATTAACACGAGCAAATCAAAGACAAAGGGAAAAAATGACCAAACAGTACATGAAAATGAAGAAACAACACTTGAAAAATGAAGAAATAATACCCTAAAGCAAGTTGAAAGGAATAAAACAGAACTATCAGTCATTATATTAAATACAAATATACTGAATTCCTGCATTAAAGTGTAGGGACTTGTAGGAAGGGTTAAAAGAAGAATATATGTTATTTATATGAAACACACTTAAAATGAAATAGTGAAAGATTGTAATAGAGTGATGGTAAAAAATATACTAGAAAGTCAGAGGGGGAAAAAAAGGAAGATCAGCAATGTTAGCATCAGATAAGGTGAAATTAGAGTTAAGAAATGCAACCAGGATGAAATGTGAAATGAGATATTATAATGAGAAAAAGTACAATTTGTGAAACAGTTATGAAAATCAGGAGCTTAGGTACCAAAACAAAATAGCCAAATTTTTTATGGTTTTCTACAAATTGACTTTAATTTCAACAAAATGGTTAATTTTATTATTATAATCATTTTTGTTATAGTAAGAGACAAATATAAGCAATTAAAGAGTTATATTCAAAGCATACAAAATTTAAATGTATTTTCATCACAAATAGAAATAAGTGAAAAATTAAAAACTGAAGAATTAATTTATATAACATCATTAAAGTTATTTTCCTTTGAAAGTATTTAAACTTATCTATTAAAATCAAAGAACAAAATGATATTTTTAAAAGAAAGACAACATCTTAAAATCAGTTTTTAAAATTTAATTGCATTCTATTAAATATTTTCATAAAAGAAAATTTCCCATTTTAGTGCGCTCTAGAACTCTAAGAATACCAGGGAAATGAATCTTGAGGTAAGAATTTATTGTATTCATAACAACTGAAAGGAAGGATTTAGGACAAGTTAATTTGTTTCTCCCTTTCCTGGAGTATTAATCCCACTCAAATCCTCATTGAGCTTTAAAGCAGTATTCATCTCTGATATTAGCTGCAGAACAACCCATAAACTTCATGACATTCAGAAAGAGTCATCTTTATTTTTGAGCACACTGGTTAGGAAATGTGCAGAAGTGTTTTCCCTGGGGCTGTATCAGTGTAACTTATAAGAATAGATGCTGAGGTTGCACAGACCATCAGATCTCACACAAGGCACACATGTACTCTCTCAAAAAAAGTTTGTGTGTGTGAGTTCTTGTGATATGAAGACTCTTCCAAAACAATGCCCAGGCAGGGATCCTTTTTGCTTGCATCCAAGGTAGTTCTGATTATAAAATATCTCAAAATAATAAAGGGAAGGATCAATTTTCAGGTTAAAATATATGAGACAGTAACAGGAAAGGAAAATGGAAAAAGTATAAAATGCTCTCAAAGGAAAAAGTATAACTAAAATGCTATCACTTAAAAATATCTGTCAGAAATTGGGAAAACTTCAAGACCTACTTGGGCAAATAGAAAGGCAAAGCATGTCCAAGTTAAGCACAGTTGTCTGTGATACCAGTTTTCTGCTTCTTCTGGCCTTTTGATCCTCAGTCTGTGCTTATCTTTTTGTATTAGATAATTCTGTTGATATTTTGATAAGAAATCATCTACTTGCTTTTTGGATGCATAGCTTTTCATAGGAGGACATTGTGAAGCAGTGTTCAGCCATTTATAAACTAGACCCAAAAACTATAGGGAAAACTGAGAATTCCCTAACATTGTAAGCAAAAATTTGTATTTATTCTAACTTACATTTTTCTTCTACTTGGAGTAGAAGATTTATGGCTTTTATCATATTCTTTTTTAAAAATTTTAATTCCAGTATAATTAACATACAGTGTTGTATTAGTTTTAGGCATACAGTATAGTGATTCACCAATTCTATACATTACTCAGGGCTCCATCCTGATAAGTGTACTTTAAAAAAAAATTATTTGAGAGTGAAAATGAGAGAGAGTGCGTATGAGCAAGGGGAGGGCCAGAAGGAGAGAGAGAAGCAGGCTCCCCATTGAGCAGGGATTCCCCCCCCCCCACATGTGGGATTCGATCCCAGCACCCTGAGATTATGACACTTAACCAACTGAGCCACACAGGCATCCCACTCATATGTGGAATTTAAAAAACAAAGGAAACAAAAGGAACAAAAAGAGAAAGAGGTAAAAACTAAGAAACAAACTGTTAACTAAAGAAAACTGATGGTTACCAAAGGGGACATGGGTTGGGGAATGGGTGAAGGAGGTTAAGAGAAAAGGGCGCCTCCGTGTCTCAGTGGGTTAAGCCTCTGCCTTCGACCCAGGTCATGATCTCTGGGTCCTGGGATCAAACCCCACATTGGGCTCTCTGCTCGGCAGGGAGCCTGCTTCCCCCTCTCTCTGCCTGCCTCTCTGCCTACTTGTGATCTCTCTCTGACAAATAAATAAAATCTTTAAAAATAAATAAAATAAAATAAAATAAAATAAAATAAAATAAAATTGGGCAGAAAGCATGAAAAGACATTCCCCCAATGAATACATACAGATGGCCAACAGACACATGAAAAGATGTCAACATCCTTATCTCCTTCTTGATCTTGGGGGAAGAGATTTCAGTTTTCCACCATTGAGTATAATGTTAGCTATGGGTTTTTCATATATGGCCTTTATTATGTTGAGCTATATTCCATCTGAACCTTCTTTGTGAAGGTTTTTTAATCATGAGTGGATATTGTAGTTTGTCAAATGCTTCTTCTGCATCTGTTGAAATGCTCATATAATTTTTATTCTTTCTCTTGCGGATGCGATGTATCACACTGATTGATTTGTGAATATTGAAAAACTCTTGCATCCCAGGAATAAATCCCACTTGATCATGGTGAATGATTTTTTTTAACTCATTGTTGGATTTGGTTTGCTTGAATATATCATGCCATTCTCTCTGGCCTGCAGAGTTTCTGCTGTTAAATCAGTTGCTAGCCTTATGGGGTTTTCCTTGTGTGTAACTGTTTTATCTTCTCTTGTTGTTTTAAAATTCCTTCTTTATTGGGTCACCTAGGGGGCCCAGTCAGTTAAGTGTCTGACTTGTGATTTCACTTCAGGTCATGATCTCAGGATCATAAGATTGAGCCCTGTGTTGGGCTCTGTGCTCAGTGTGGAGTTTACTTGAGATTCTTTCTCCCTCTGCTCCTCCCCCTGCTTGCGCATTCTCTCCCTGAAATAAATAAATAAAATCTTTAAAAAAATTCTCTCTTTATCACCTTTTTTTCCCCCCCATTTTAATTAGTGTATGTCTTTGTTTGGACTTTGTTGGGCTGATTTTACTTGGGGAGGTGGGGCAGTTCTCTGTGTATTCTGGATGTGGATTTCTGTTTCCTTCTCCACATTTGGGAAGCTTTTAGTTATTATTTCTTCAAATAAATTTTCTGTCCCCTTCCCGCTCCCTTTCTTTTCTGGGATCCTTATAATGTGAATATAATTATTTTTAATAGTATCACTGAGTTCCCTTATTCTATTTTCATTTTTTATTATTTTTTCTCTCTGTCATTTGGTTTGATTGTTTTCCACGATTCTGTATTCCAGGTCACCAATCTATTCTTCTGCTTCTTCTAGTCTATTATTCCTTCCCCCTAGTATATTTTTAGTTTCAGTTATTGAATTCTTTTTATCTTATGGTTCTTTTTAGATGTGTTCTATCTCTTTTTTGAAGGTCTCACTGAAGTCTTCTACTCTTTTCTCAAGTCTAGTGAATATCTTTATAATCATTACTTTATTTTTTTATATAATCATTACTTTAAATTCTCCATTAAGTATATTACTTGGGGTGCCTGGGTGGCTCAGTAAGTTAAGTCACAGCCTGTGGCTCATCCCAGGGTCCTGGGATTGAGCCCCACATCGAGCTCCCTGCTCAGCTTCTCCCTCCGTCCCTCCCCTTACTGGTGCTTTTTCTCTTTCTCTCTTTCAAATAAATAAAATCTTTAAAAAAAAAAGCATATTACTTATTTCTGTTTTGTTTAATTCTTGTGTTGTGATTTTATCCTGTTCTTTCATTTAGGACATTTCTTTGTCTCTTCATTTCATCTAACTTTTTATTTCTATGTGTCAGGGAAATATATCAACATTTCCTGCTCTCAAAGAAGAGGTCCTGTAGTGCCCTGCAGTGCAGTGTCCCCTGTTCACCAGAACCTGGTGCTTCAGGGGTGTCTCCAGTATGTATTCCTTTCCCCTACTGTTGTAGCTGAGCCATGTTTGTCTTCAGTCCAGTCATCTGCAATGTCTCTGTTTGCCTGTTTTTGGAAAGTTTTGGTCCCTGTATTGTTAGTGGGCCAATATGGGGCTGCCTTGGGCTTGAGTTTGGTCAAACCAGGTAATTGCCAGAACTGTGGTTGTACCGATCTGTAGGGCACTCTTCTTATGTTGTCCCCTGGAAGATTTTTGTTGGTGGGTAGATCCTATAGTCAGACCAGCTGTCTGCCCCCAGTCCACTTCTGGGGCCACAGCCAAACCAGTGTGTGTGGTTATAGTTCTCTCTCCCTGGGACACAAGCCACTTTGGACTGGTAGTGACCCCTGTTGGGTCGCTTACACACTGCCAGTCTTGCAGTGCTACTTTGGATGGACACCAGCCAAGGGTGTGTATGCGAGGGGGTGAGTCCCCAGGAGAGCGAGGGCCAGGCACTTGATGCTAAGCAAGATTCATGCAAGTCCACCACAGTAGGTTACCTGCAGTCACCCTGGAAAACTGTGTGGCCAGGATGGAAGAGGCAGGTTGATAGAGTGCAGGGATGGAGTCACAAGCTAGGTGGAGAGCCTTTGGGCTGTAATGGTTCCTGCTGGTGTCAGTGTATCTAGGCTGGGGGACAGGAGAAGGAAATGAAATCCTCCAGTTCTTTTGTTCCTGGAGAAGTCCCCCATCATCTCTACCCCTCCTGCACATGCTCTGAGATTAATAAACAAATCTTCCATCGGAATGTCCCAGGCATTTTTCAAACTGCTGCATCTATGCTGTATCACAGCAGGACTGTTTGTTGTTCTGACTCCACTTCCTATCACCCTTTTGCTCTCCCAGAGCCTCGCAGCTGATTTTCAAAGTTCCAGGTGTTTTGCTTTACTGATTATAAGAACTCTCGAAGTTAGGCTCCTCTGGTTTTCAAAGCCGGATATTAGAGGGATTCTTCCTCTTCCCATTGTGGGTCCCCTGCACCTGTGATGCTTTGTGTGGGGTCTACTCCTCTCCCTCCCTTATCCCCATGGTGTCCCTCCCTCCTGTGAAGAGTCCTGCAGTTCAGTTCTGTGGGTCAGTTTGGCTCCTGACTGCATCTCCACCCCCTCCTGCTCTCTTTAATGAGGCCTTTTTCTATATTTGGCTGTGGAGAGTTTGTTTTCCAGTTTTCAGGTTGTTCTTTGTGTTATTTACACTGATGTGGATGTTATCTTCATGTATCCATGGGGATGATGTGAACCTAGGGTCCTACACTGCCATTGTCCCCGAAAGTCTTTTATTATATTCTTTTATTTTTTTTTAAGATTTTATTTATTTATCTGACAGACAGAGATCACAAGTAGGCAGAGAGGCAGGCAGAGAGAGAGGAGGAAGCAGGCTCCCCGCTGAACAGAGAGACCGATGCGGGACTCAATCCCAGGACTCTGGGATCATGACCTAAGCCGAAGGCAGAGGCTTTAACCCACTGAGCCACCCAGGTGCCCTTTTTATTATATTCTTAAAGAGATCTGTGAGGGGAAATGCTTCTGTGAGTCTCTGTGTGCATTTTATTGATAAATCTTTTGATCCTAGCATTTGAAGAAAAACATCATTCCTAATGTCCAATATAGTCATTTGACAACTTTCTCCAAAGTTTTTCAGTACTCTTTTTGTTTTTAAAGTAATTTGTAAATGTACTTGAAAAAATTTTTTATTAATTTTGATGAAATTTTAGAATTTCTAGGGAGTCTCTTTCATAAAAAATTCCTTTATGCATAATATGCAGTATATATAATAATATTGCATATTATTCTATGTGTTACTTATTGTGACTTTAATAAACCTGAATATCTATTCAAAAGAGCTCTTTGAATTAAATATTTATGTAACTAAAGATAATTTAATGAATGTTCTAGGTGATATTTTATAAAACTTTGTAAAGATCTTTACATGTAATAGAGATTAGGTAAAAATATAGTTTTGGTCCTTTTCCCCCCATACGCCTTGAAAAAACTATTTGCCATTTAGTGTTCTCTGTGGTGTTTATATTAGGCAGCTGCATGAAGTTATAAATTTAGCTTTTGCTTTGTGCTAATTTTTGGCATATTTTTTGAAATGGAACAATTTCTAAAAGCCTGCACTGCAGGCATTTAAGGTGAATTCTTTGGTCACTTTTACGGATAATATTCATGCTTTTAAAAAACACAGTATTCTCCCTTTAAAAAAATGCATTGTAGGGAACTTAACCTCTGAATATTTCTTCTCAGCTTCCATTTTCCTTATTTCTAATGATATTTATCCTCTCATCATTGACCTCTATCTCCTTAGTCATTTTTTTTCCTATGGTATATCTTCATTTCATCTACTGTACTTGATTATTTCAGCAATGTTCAGTACAGTAGGCTAGGATTCCTTTCTCTCAAAAATTGGAGACTTCCCGGGATCTTTTCCTTTTAGTCTTGTGTTGCTGATTCTCAGTCTTGGATAATTGTTGCTATTTCATGTCTGTTTCTCTGCTTGCTGCTTCCAAAATATTGCTGAAGAATGTCAGGCAGTGGGCCAATTGATTCGACCACCAATTCACTTAGTGCTAATTCATCTTGGCTCTGCTCTCCATCAGAAACACTTATACTCAACTTTAATTTCTCTCCCACTTTATTCTCTGCATCTCTAGCTCCATAATTTCCCATTTACCTCAAGCCTCTGACCTGAGTCTCTTCACTCAGGAGATGCACTTGTCTGATTCTCTGTTGATTTATCAAGGTTATCTAATGTTTGCACTCTTCAAGATTTTCCTTTCCATGTCAAATTTTCCCTGCATCATCATCCACTTTCTCAGTCTTGCCTCTTATATTTGATAAAAAATGTTATTTCATCCTACTTAAGGCTTCCTTCCCATTGGGGCATTTAGTGAATCTCTGCTTCCATCTTCACTGTGTTGTCTTCCTTCGCACGTTCAGTGTAGTAATTTTTGCAGAATTCTTACTTGCTGTTAAATATTAGCAGAACATTTTGAGTACTCCTAATGTACTGACACTCTATGGCATATTTCACATTAATTATATAATTTTATCATTAAGATAATCTCGTGTGGCAAGTACTGTTATTAGTCC
The DNA here is from genome assembly GCF_002288905.1 of Enhydra lutris kenyoni. Lineage (NCBI taxonomy): Eukaryota > Metazoa > Chordata > Mammalia > Carnivora > Mustelidae > Enhydra > Enhydra lutris. The sequence continues at coordinate 7,058,666 of NW_019154123.1, forward strand.
CATTTATAGATGAGCAAGCTGAATCATAGAGAATCTAGATTAAGGTCAAAAGTGGGTTGCAAATCAAGGACCCATATGACCCCAAAATAAATATTCTTAAGCATCTAGTTCCTACATAAGAATGAAACATTTAAGGAACCAGAAGTAGATTTTTTTCTTTCCATTAAGTTGGATAAAGGAAGGAGAATGATAATATAGGAACTAGATGCTTAAGAATTTATTGCTCTCTTTCCTTTATCCAACTTATTGGAGAAAAAAGAATCTATTTTTGGCTTCTCAAATGTTTCATTCTTAGTTTCCTGCTTAATCACAGTGTGTCTCACACATAGACATATGCCCACTTCATTTAAAACCCTGTCCTTTGGGCACCTGGGTGGCTCAGTGGGTTAAAGCCTCTGCCTTCGGCTCAGGTCATGATCCCAGGGTCTTGGGATTGAGCCCCACATCAGGCGTTCTCTCTGCTCAGCGGGGAGCCTGCTTCCTCCTCTCTCTGCCTACTTGTGATCTCTGTCTGTCAAATAAATAAAATCTTAAAAACAAAACAAAACACCCTGTCCCTTGGGGCACCTGGGTGGCTCAGTGGGTTAAAGCCTCTGCCTTTAGCTCAGGTCATGATCAGGGTCCTGGGATTGAGCCCTGCTTCAGGCTCTCCACTCAGCGGGGAGCCTGCTTCCTCCTCTCTCTCTGCCTGCCTCTCTGCCTACTTGTGATCTCTGTCTGTCAAATAAATAAATAAATCTTTAAAAAATAAATAAATAAATAAATAAAACCCTGTCCTACTGCAGACTTCTGTGTTGTTTGATATTGTTGTCAGTGAGACTTTTTCTACTTCAAATTTCTTTTCTCATTCCCCTTCTTCGATATTGTGACTGACAGCACTGCCATTACTTGTCTTTCCTTAGTATTTTTCTTTTTTTCCTCCCAGATAGTATTTCTTAAAGTTCTGTTACATAATCTCTTGTCCGAGTATCTCATCCTCTTCCAAGGTTTCAAATGCCATCTATAAGTCAGTGTGTACCTATTATAAACATCAACTTTGAAGTTTCTCTCAGTTGCCAGCTCTGAATTTCCAATTGCCTTATGATCATCACTAAGGGCAATCACAATATCCATAAACAAGTCATTATTTCCCTGAAACCTTCATTTACTCAGCTTGACTTCCCTTCATCAAAGGCATTACCACCCACTCATTTTGCTAAGCCGGTTTGGCTTCTATTTTCCTTTTGTCCTCTGTAATCAGATGGTCATGAAATTCTACTGATTCTGTGTTAGTGAGGTTCAGCTTCCTTTTTCTTTTTCTCTTTCTTTAGTTCATTCTTTCTCTTTCTTCCTTTTTTCCTTCCTAACAACTACCTAACTTCCTTCCTTCCTCCCTCCTTTCCTCTCTCTATCTCCCTCCCTTCCTCCCTCTTTTCCTTTCTCTCACTCTCTTTCTTTCTTTTATTCTTTGGCCTGTAGCCCTGATTTCATCATCTGTGTGAATATTACCTATAACAATAACCTTGATTGTTTGCCTTGAGTCATTCCCTCATTCAATTCAATCCTTGCCTTGACAGTTTGCATAAATAGGCATTTCCTCAAAGCCTTAATGTGTTGAGCCTTTATCATTTTTAACCCATACTCTATATCAGTTCACCTTCCTCTTTATCATAGTACTGTCAAATTCCCTTTGTAGCATAATCCTTCTGCCACTTGTTTATGTGGAGCTGACTCCATCCTCACTTATAGGAGAGCACATAATTCAGGCCTGGCCAAGAGCAAAAGGCCCTGACGGTTGATTTAGAGATAGAATACAGAGCTACTCAGACTTCAGGAGGAGCCTTATTCTCAATGGGGAATCGGCCCAAGGAGGTGAAAATTGGTTCTTGTGGCAGAGATGAAAAAATCTTAAATTTTACAATCATTTGTGGACCTCTGGAGCTGAACTGTACTGGTCAACCCTAACTGATAAAATCTTACTACTTAATTTCCCAGGGCAGGGGTGGGGGTGAGGTCTGGCACTTAGGGAAAAATGTGTTCAAAGTCTCTATAGGGAAAGATAATTTAAAAATCTTGAGAATCACTAAGCTAGAGTGATTGAAAAAGTGGCAATCATCTCCTATGGGACTGGCATCTGAAGAAAATAAAGGTTTGATCTTCTGTAACCTTTTAATGGTGGAAAATAATAGGCTGAGACCAGAGCCAAAATGAGGAAGCACTCAGGGATGAATAAGAAAGGTTGGATCCTAATGGAACCCTTTATCCCACTGAATCCAGTGATTTATGAAGTGAGAACTAATGTTGGATTTTTTAGTTATGTAGGCAAATTCCCATTTCTGCTTAAGCCATTTGGGGTTGTGTTTGTCTTTTTAAAATCACTTTCCAAGGTAATAGTCCTTAAGAATATTCTGACTCTGCCCCATGTTTATATATACTAACCTGCTACTCATCTTCTTTTTCAATTTTGCCATAAATTATACATTTATATATCTTTTAAATTGTTATTATTAATTCCACTATAGTGTTGTATTAGTTTCAGGTGTACGATACAGTGATTCAACACTTTCATACATCACCCAGTGCTCATTATAGCAAGTGCCTTCCTTAATCTCCACCACCTATTTCACCCATCTCTCCACCCAGTTCAACTCTGATAACCATCAGATTGTCCTTTATAGTTAAGAGTCTGTTTCTTGGTTTGCCTCTCCCTCTCTCTCTTTTCTCTTTGCTCATTTGTTTTGTTTCTTAAATTCCACATTCAAGTGATCATAGTATTGTATTCCATTGGGTGTGTGTGTGTGTGTGTGTGTGTGTGTGTGTGTGTGCATTTCTTCTTTATCTATCCTTGAACACTTTGACTGTTATTTGGCCATTATGTAAATAATGCTGCTATGAGCATAGGGGTACATGTATCTCTTTGAATTAGTGTTTTTATATTTTTGGGTAAATTCCCAGTAGTGCATTCACTGGATCAGACGGTAGTTGTGTTTTTAACTTTTGGAGTTACTTCCATATCTCCACTTCTTTTCTACACCACTTTGCATTCTCACCAACAGTGCAGAAGTATTCCTTACTGCACACCCTTGCCAACACTTGTTTCTTGTGTTGTTGATTTTAGCCATTCTGACAGGTGTGAGGTGATACTGCATTGCAGTTTTCATTTGCATTTTCCTGATGATGAGTGATCTTGGGTGTCTTTTCTTGTGTCTGTTGACCATCTGTAGGTCTTTCAAGAAATATCTATTCATGTCTTCTGCTACATTTATATATCTTTACATTGGCTTGAGTTTTTTTTTTTTCCTTTAACTGTAATGTTGTTTGCTTTATGAACTCCTCTTTTTAAGACATCATTGAAAATAACACCAGTACCATAGTCCTCAGTTTTCTCCAAATCATACTATGATAGAAATTTATTCATAAGTTAATTTTAGTATTTTTTGTATCGTATTTTTTTAAAATTGATATGGCTATATTCTAGTGAGAGTCTATGATTTTAGGGTTTTTATGAAGATTGTTTTATTAATCTTTTTTTTATCTCCAGGTTCTAGTAGAGTACTTTCAAAATAAGAACTGCCTAAGAAAATTGATTTAATTGCATTTTTACTTGTAGATTACTGTGCATATTTAATTTTTCCTCAATGGTTCTGAAGAGAAGAGGGAAGCTGATTATCAGAACAGTTTGTACACATGTCAAAGATGTGAAACCTAACCCAATGGGAGGAGACCCAGAATCTCATAAATGATGAATTAACTGAGTCCATAAATTCTGGCATTTTTGCCACATGGAGTCCGTGGAGTCTAAGTGCATAGTGTGAGGACTTCCAGCACTGTGGTCCAAAATGGTGGTTGGTATTGGAGAAGGGATCATTGTAGGGCTCCAGTGCCCCAAGTGATGTATTATTGCATAATGCATAAATCAGGGCTAATTTATGTCAGAACTAGCATCCTTCATCAGTCTAGAGGCAAGTATGCCACTTGACAAAATTGTAGGTATGTGGCAGTGCTGCTGGGAATACTAATTTCATAGCTTGACAGGGATGATAATTGTAAAAATTGACATTTTATTGTAGAATCATCTGACTTTCTGAGGCTTTAAAAAATACCAGATTGCATCATTTTATGAGCTAGCAAAGCACCAATATTGTCATCTTTTCCTCTGTTCTATTACATCACCTCTTCCACCAGGATTTTTTTCTAGTTTTATTGAAATTTAACTGGCATATGACATTGTATAAGTTTAAGGTGAATAGCACAGTAATTTTTTTTAGCACAGTAATTTTATATATGTATATATTGCAAAATGATTACCACAATAAAGTTAGCTAACATATCTGTCATTTCACAAAGTTATAATTTTCTGTGTGTGGTGAGAACTTTAAAAATCCACTCTTTTTCAACTGGAATTTATATTAAAAGTTTATATATGCCCAGTTGTATAAAATTCTATAGAGTTTACTTCTATATATTTAGAATTTTTTCTTGATTTTTTTCCATCTGTTTTTCTCTGTCTTTGCCTAGGTTTGGCTTTAAAACAAAATTTAACTGCAAGAATAAGCAGATAAATATATTTGATACTACTTTTCAAAATAAGAAAGGGGAATGTACCCTACTGGAAATGAAAACACATTGTGAAGATACATTCATTATTAAAGTGAAAGAATATTAGAAATAGTAACACTTAAAGCAATCTAATACAGTTTTTAAACATTCTTTGTAAGAAGAAAAAAAAATCATGTTCACATAAAATCAAATTATCTTTATTTTTCACTATATATAATTTTACTTACAATGTATTAATGTTTTTAATATGGAAGTGAAAGTATTAATATTATGTAATCTTTTATACCTGGACATAGAAATATAAGGATAAAATCATTTTTATTTTATATATTATATATTTATATATTTTATGAAATTTTGACTTCATAAAATATAATAACTCTTCCACATGAAAAGCTTCCTATATAAAATTAAAAGCTGGAACAATTGTATTTAAATACAATTAAAAAGAAACAAGACAAACTTCTTTCTATATAAATTATCCTACAAATCAATGAAAAGAAAATGTCAGTTAAAAGTGGATGTACCACATTACACATTAATACAAAAATGAGAAGGAAGCCTATGAAAGGACTGTTGGACCTCAATAATACTAAAAGTGCTAAACATGGAAACAACATACTGATTTTTAGTTGCAAAATTTATGAGCATTAGATCAAATATTCTGTACGGTGAGATGAGAAAGATAAATGACTCAGTTTTTTTTTATTTTTATTTTTTTAAAGATTTTATTTATTTATTTGACAGACAGAGATCACAAGTAGGCAGAGAGGCAGGCAGAGAGAGAGAGGTGGAAACAGGCCCTCTGTGGAGCAGAGAACCCGATGTGGGGCTCGAACCCAGGACCCTGGGATCATGACCTGCGCCAAAGGCAGAGGCTTTAACCCACTGAGCCACCCAGGTGCCCCATGACTCAGTTTTAAATTCGTTTTTATTTTCAAGTAAGCCATTTGATAATAAATATTAAAATATTTGAAGGTGTTTATTTTTATTTTATTTGGGTCAGTAATTCTTCTTCTAGGAATTTTCCATAAACAACTAATCAATGGTACAACTGTGGGGTTAATTGTAGTAATATTTGTAACAGTGAAAACCTGGAAATCACAAAAATTTTCAAAGTTTAATAATGAATCAAACACATTATATTATACTACAAAATGCAAGCTTTCAAGATTTTACTTACATAGTAATGGTGTTAATTATATAATGGCATAAAAGTCATACATTGTGTAGTGGGCTATATGGTAAGGACTTCCATGTAATAACTCATGTTCTCACAGCCATCCAGGAAATATAATTTTTCTGTTTTAAGTATAGTAAGATGAAGCTCAGAGAAGTTAAAGTACTTGCCTTTGTTCACAGAGCACTAGTCTTCACTAGTGTAGTGAAGACTAGATTTAATACAGGAAATTGTTTCTGGAGCCCACTTTTAACTTCTGTGCTATAGTGTCGCCAGAATGGTCAATGATCACAATCCAGTATTGTGAAAACAAATATGATACTATGCTTAAGATAGTGTAAACTCCGAACCAGCATATATGTTTATTGGTTGGGGTTTTAGCTCTGCTTGGATTAACCCCTGTCCCAGTGCAAAGTAACTCTGATCTCCAAGGGAGGAACTGCTTGTTCAGTCTAATTGGGCATCAGGACTCTGTGAATTCATTGGGGAATAGCAGGTTTTCTGCTACTTATTTTGGGTCCTGTAATGTCTGCTCCTACTGGGGATGTGAAATTCTACCCTGTTGGTCATTGATACATTTTTCTCTGGGATATCAAAACTAGTTCAGAATGATAAGGTACCAAGGCAGACAGTAGGAAGAATAGAAAGCTGAAGTATGAAAAGAGTGAATTTTGAAAAGAGTTGATTATAGAGAAAGAAGGAATAAAACTCTTTCCAAAGAGTGACTAACTTTTGCAACTTACCGAAAACAGGACATAATTCAGAAGTGAATTTAGTCAACATAATTGTCAACTATCACCACTGAGTTTTGAATAATTTTAAAATATAAGTGAATTTTGGAACACTGAAAAAAATAAAATTAAAAAAAAAAAAGAGAGAGAGAAAGAAAGCTGTCTAGGTGCATTTTAGTTTATTCTCATCCTGGTCATGACTTATCCAGAAGCTTGTCTTTTACATTTAAACTTTACTTAAATATTTCAACTCTTGAATAGAATATATTTTTGACCTTATATTAATACTCTCTTTATATATAGCCCAGACAAAAATAGTTCAATGTCCTTATTTTCACCTTTAAAAGTGAAAAACTGGGACAAGGTCGTGCCCTTTTAAATCCAAGAAGTGTTTTATTTATACTTGTTTCTCCCCTTCCTTTGAATGCTTTATTATAAGAAGGATTACCATATGAATAATTAAAGTTTTAAATGTACAGGGCAGAGATAAGTAAATAGTTACAGGCAAAAACTCATTTTTATTTAAAGTAAAAGCAACTGCAGGGGAGAATTTCAGATGGTACTACTTTTTTAAGAAAGGACAAATACCTTCTTCCTTTCCACATTTTAGTGCACTTACTCAAAATGGTGAATAGCCTGGAGATTAACACAAGGACTGCTTTTCTTTTTTTGTTTCAGATCCATTAGTGGAATATCTTGGCACCCTTAGAGCTACACAGTGTGGTTTTCTGGGTTATTATTTCCTTTCTGGCAGTATTTTAATGCAAGTACAGAAAATGGAAAAATTATCTGTAGAGCCTCCCATTTTATTGCAGAAGCGACGCAGGGATTAATCAATTTGCAGTTAGAAAAAAATTCCCTAAATTATTAAGCAAAATTTGAAATTTATTAATTTGCAATTCACAGAAGGATCTTGGCTATATTTGTTTTCTCTGTTGCTGAGAGAAAATTGGAACCTTACGTGAAAAATGGATTGGCCCCAAAGTTCATATTCTGCATGGTAATATTTTTGTAAGTCCTTGTTAAAATCTCCACGTTTTGATTCCCCAACATGGCCTCTTTATGCCACTACTTTGTTTTTTTCAGAGTAGTCCAAGTCTGGCATGAGATCCCCTGTCAATAAATTCTAATATTCATAAACTCCAATCTCAGTGCTTTTTCTCCATGTTGCCTCTGTCAGGAAGCCTCACCCATCTCTCTGCTGGTCTGAAAGTGTCAGTGAGTGATCCATTGTCAGAGAACTTCTACCTTTTCCATCTCTAAGTTTCCTTTTTGGTTCCTTGGGAATCATTTAATAGAATTCAAGGTAATGATGACACCTTTCTTTAAAAAAAAAAAAAAAGGCAGCCAGTTGTAGTGTTCCTACAGTTTTTTGTTTTAAGAATGTGATTTTCTTTAAATAATATGCTTAGCAAGGATGGTAAGCTATGGTATTAATACTTTGGAATTTATATAAATAAATTACGGAATTCACTTGTAGGAAAGAAAAAATTTTTTTTTTGAATTGTAAAATTCTATTCAGAGATGAGTAATAATGTGAAATAAAGACTAAAATTCAATTTGAAATAAATCTTTTCTAAAATAATTATCCAATTTTCTTTTTTAAGGTCATATTTAAATTTCATTTAATCTACAATATTAGTTTCAGGTGTAGGATTTAGTGATTCAACACTTCTCTACAGCACCCCGTGCTCATCCCAGCAAGTGTGGTCCTTAATCCCCACCACCTAGTTCACCCAAACCCCCAACCAACCTCCCCTCTGGTAACAATCAGTTTGTTCTCTCTAGTTAACCATCTGTTTCCTGGTTTACCTCTTTTTTTGTTTTTTTTTCTTAAGATCATTTGTTTTGTTTCTTAAATTCCATATGAGTGAAATCATATGGTATTTGTCTTTCTCTGACTGCCTTATTTTGCCTAATGTAATACTCTCTAGTTCCACCCATGTTGTTGCAAATGGCAAGATTTCATTCTTTTTCTTTTTTTTTAAAGATTTTATCCATTTATTTGACATTTATTTGACAGACAGAGATCACAAGAAGGCAGAGAAGCAGGCATAGAGAGGAGGAAGCAGGTTCCCTGCTGAGCAGAGAGCCTGATCCGGGACTCAATCTCAGGACTCTGGGATCATGTCCTGAGCCAAAGGCAGAGGCTTTAACCCACTGAACCACCCAGGCACCCCATCATTTCTTTTTTTTTTTTTTAAAGATTTTATTTATTTATTTCACAGAGAGAGATCACAAGTAGGCAGAGAGGCAGGCAGAGAGAGAGATAGAGGAGGAAGCAGGTTCTCCGCTGAGCAGAGAGCCCAATGTGGGACTCAATCCTAGGACCCTGAGATCATGACCTGAGCCGAAGGCAGAGGCTTAACCCACTGAGCCACCCAGGTGCCCCCCCATCATTTCTTTTTTATGGTTGAGTAATATTCCAGTGTGTATGTGTATGTATCACTTCTTCTTTATCCATTCATCAATTGATGGATGTCTGGGCTGTTTCTATAATCTGGCTATTGTAGATAATGCTGCTATAAACATTGGGGTGCATATATTCCTTCAAATTAATATTTTTGAAATTTTTGGGTAAATACCCAGTAGTACAATCACCGGATCATAGGGTAGTTCTATTTTTAACTTTTTGAGCAAACTCCATACTGTTTTCCATATATCAGCTATAGCACTTTTTCGTTGCTACCAGCAGTGCAGGAGGGTTTCCCTTTCTCCACATCCTCCTCACCAACACCTGTTGTTCCTCATGTTGTTGATTTTAGCTCTTCTGACAGGTCTAAGTTGATATCCCATTGTCATTTTGATTTGTATTTCCCTGATGATGAGCATTGTTGAGCATCTTTTCATGTGTCTGTTGGCCATCTGTATGTCTTCTTTGGAAAATGTCTGTTCATGTCTTCTGACCATTTTTTAATTTGGTTATTCATTCTTTGCATGTTGAGTCTTATAAATTCTTTATATGGTTTGGATACTAACTCTTCAACAGGTTCTTCCTTTGCAAATATCTTCTCCCATTAATAGGGAGTTTGATTATAGGGAGTGTTGATTATTTTCTTCACTGTGAAGAAGTTTTTTATTTTGATGAAGACCAAATAATTTAATTTTACTTCTGTTTCCCTTACCTCAGGTGACATTTCAAATAAGAAGTTGCTATGGCTTATGTCAAAGAGGTTAATGGCTGTGTTCTCCTCTAGGATTTGTTATAGTTTCATGTCTCACATTTATGTCTTTAATCCAGTTTGAATTTACTTTTGTATATGGTATAAGAAAGTGGTAAAATAATAATAATTTTAGTACTTTTGGCATCTAAAAGTAGTTTTCTTTGTGCTTTAAATAATTTGTAATCTTTTGGAAGTTTCAGTAATTTAAGATCACCAGAGCTCTTTAATTAATATTTTAGTGCTTTAAACCATGCTACTTAATGCTCTATTACACTGACCTAAAAGTATGTGAAGCTTTCAAGAGGCCTAAAATATAGTATAGAATTTAATTATACATTGAAAAAAGTTTGATTCAACTAGTTAAAAAATTAAAGATAATTTAAATTTTATTTGGCTTTAAAGGACTTCATTTTTCTCTTATAATTTTCCCCTTAGCAACATACTCTGTTTGATCCTATTAACCTTCCCTCCAAATAAACAGCATTGCTTCTTTGCATATATGTCTTACGTACTTGCCTTGAAACTTGTCTAGTTTAAATTATCTTAAGGAAACAACTTTATTTTTAAGCAGGGAGAATAAACTCTGGACATATAGGTAATACAAACTTTAAACAAACAAACAAATACCTTCTTATCTTTAGGTCAACATACACATACACACACCTATACCTTATTCCATAAGAAGCTAGTCAACCCCAGTACATTTGTGTTACGGTTCCCCCCAAATACCACATGTGTTACAGCTTTGTGGTTGGATAAATGGCATATCCACACAGATATAGACAATATACACATACATAATACTTGTAAATTTTCCAAATAATCACATCTTTTCCCATGCCTTTAATTTTAATCTACAGATGGATGACTTTTAACCATTGTGGTCATGAAGGTTTCCAAAATCTTTATCTGTAGTCCAGTTGTGCTCCTAAACTTCAATTCTTTGATCAAAAACTCTTTATTCCCTACTTTGTTAAGTTTAATGTCTTCATTGTAGCATTGAAGGCTTTTTGCATTATGACCTCAGTCTGTCATTAACAGACTTATCTCCATTCTTTTCTTTCTTCTGCCCATTTGAATTAAACTAGTCCCACCCAGAACAACTTTTCTTAGACAGTTACTTTTTTCTGTTCCACTCTTCTGGGGTCAGTTCTCATGCTCAGAAGCCTTGGGTCTATCCCAAAGTTTAAGCTCTAGAAGAATAAAATGAGTTCATTTCCTTTATGATTATCAAAGTCAGTCCTTTCCATGGAGCCATCAATGAGATATCGTCCTTACCTCCCTGGAGCTCTAATGCTTGTTTACACAGAACCTCTATAAACACTTCAAAGAATCTTGTAGTCATTTCTGGAGATGCTTTTTCCCTTATCAAAGTGGAGATGACTTGATGATGGCCAGTCCTTCTGAAATATAATATCTGTCATTTAGCTCACTAACTTTATGTGTAAGTACACCTAGTCTAGAATGCTGAAGTCCATTCTTCCCTCACCCCTACAACCAGTTATTTGCAAATCCCATCTCTCTATCTGAAATATCCCATTTGACTTACATTGCAGCTATATAAAAGAAACATACATGCAAAGGATTTCTTTTCAGTTAAGCTGCTGACCCCTCACCTTGCTGGAGTAGAAGCTCTTTGATCAGCCCCAGTAGCAGTGTCCTCCTTCTCTATCCACATAGACAGGCTGCTTCTTACTTGGTTCTGAGGGTGGTTATTTAATGGAACCATAGTTTCCTCTGCATTTTCTTAGAAATATTAATGAGCAGGCAAAAGAAAAGGTGTGAAGATAGACCACGCTTGGTAGGTAAAATAAGAGTATCAACTTAATATGATATTCTCCTGGAGGAACTTTTACGGAGTGTGCTCCATGTGCTACACCAGACAACAGGTGTGGAAGAAAAAGTGGACATTTTTTTAACCACAAGGAGAAAAGTTTACCCCACTTGATATCCATAGATAAGAGGTTTAGAAGTGTCACTTGCCAGAAAACTGAAAAGGACTTATCTGTGCCATCCTTCTCAAATTCATATACACGTGAATTGCTTATGGTTTTTGAATGTAACAACAGAGTACATTCTATGAAAGAAATAATTGATAAACTTTACTTCATTAAAATTGAAAAACTTCTGCTCTGCAAAAGAGTGTCAAGAGAATGAGAAGGGGCACCTGGGTGGCTCAGTGGGTTAAAGCCTCTGCCTTCGGCTTGGGTCATGATCCCAGGGTTCTGGGATCAAGTCCTGCATTGGGCTCTCTGCTCAGCAGGGAGCCTGCTTCCTCCTCTCTCTCTGCCTGCCTATCTGCCTACTTGTGATCTCTGTCTGTCAAATAAATAAATAAAAATCTTAAAAAAAAAAAAAAAGAATGAGAAGACAGGGCACAGACTGGGAAACTATATTTGCAAAAGACAATCTGATCAAGGACTGTTACCCAAAACATATAAAGAACTCTTACAACTCAACAATAAAAACACAAACAATCCAATTAAAAGTGGACAAAGACCTTAACAGACACTTTACCAAAGAAGATATATAGATGACAGATAAGCAGATGAAAAGAAGCTCCACATAATATGTCACCAGGGAAGTGCAAATTATTATTATTTTTTAATAGTCAATCACCCAACTTTTAAAAAAAATTTTATTTTACTTTTTTCCAGTGTTCCAAAATTCATTGTTTATGCACCACTCCCATTGCTCCATGCAATACATGCCTTCCATAATACACACCACCAGTCTCACCCAATCCCCCAACCCTTCCCTTCCAAAACAAATTAAAACAATGATGAGATATTACTATACACTTATTAGGATGGACAGAATCCTGAACACTAACATCAAAAGCTAACAAGGTTGTGGAATAAGAAGGACACTGATTCATCATTGGTGGGAATGCAAAATGGTATAGTCACTTTGCAAGACACTTGGGCAGAATCTTATAGAACTACATATTTTCTTATTATTTGATCCAGCAGCTGTGCTCCTCAGTATCTACCCAAAGGATTTGAACACACATTTCCACACAACAATTTGCACAAGGATGTTTATAGCAGATTTATTCACAATTGCCAAACCTTGGAAGTAACCAAAATACCCTTTAGTAAGTAAATGGGTAAAAAAATAAGCTGTGGTACATCCAGACAATGGAATTATACAACACTAAAAAGAAATGAGCTATTAAGCCATGAAAAGACATGGAGAAACCTTTAACGCATATTAATAAGTGAACGAACCAGGTCTCAAAAGACCTACATAATCTGTGATTCCTACTATATGACAAAACTACATGACAGTCTGGGTAAAGATAAGACTTAAAAAGATCAGGGGTTGAGAGAGGGATGAACAGGCCTAACACTTAGGACTTTAAGGTCAGTGAAAAAAAATCTGTATGATATTATAATATTAGATGTTTATCGTCATGCATTTGTCTAACCCCTAGAATGTACAACACCAGGAGTGAACCCGAAGGTAAACTGTGGACTTGAGTAATTATGATGTGTCAGTGTAGGTTCATGGATTGTAAAACACACCACTTGGTGGAGAATGTTGATAATGAGGGAGGCCGTGATTGTGTGGGAGCACACGGCTTGTGGGAAATCTCTGTACCTTTTGCTCAGTTTTGCTGTGAATCTAAAATTGCTTTTAAAACATTTTTTAAATGTCCTTAATAAAGTAGCTCAGGGTAATTTATGCACACCTCCATCTCCATCCTCATCCTCATCATTAAGTAAGAATAACTTGAATTCAGAAGGAAATAGGAATGGATAGTGGGGAACTCTGACGATTATAATTTCCTTTCCTTTTTTTTTTTTTTTTTTGCTTATAACAAGCTTTGAATAAAATAAAAAGTTCAAGTGCTTCCAATCCCCCAACATACCCCATTCTGGTGTGGGGGAGGGGAGGGACTCCCCACACCCTCCTTGCCCTACTTTTGCAAGGAAACAGCTATAGACTTTAAAAAATATATACTGGGGGGAGAGGGGAGGGATTTGCTGTGACCTAGGAAAAGAAGTATCCAACAGCTAAAAATCTTTATTTTAATCTTAAAAAATTCTTTATTTCAATCTCTGTGACAGGAATGTATTACAAAGCCTTTTTGAAATTAGATGTGTCCATGTGACTTTTTTTGGCCAGCGATGTATAAGTGGGTGTCATGATACTTCTGGGTATGAATTTTTAAGAGCTAGTGTGTCTGTTCACTCTCATCTCTTTCCTGTGCTCTGACAAATGGGGACAATCCACAAGATGGAGGTTTCCTCACCCTGAGGTTCTGCATAATGATGACATGAAGAAGAGCCCAGTGCTGATTGGAATTTGAATATGTCATATGAGCAAGAGATCAATTGCTGTTGTTTTAAGCCACTAAGATTTCGACATTGTTTGTTACTACATTATACCCTCATATAGTTGGTAAACCAAGACATGTTAGGTACCATATTCACGCAATGACGAATGAATTTAAAGAAAAAAGAAAAAAAAATCTCTAGAACCTATGAGAAATTATCTGAACAACAACAACAAAAAAGAGTAACATAGCATCTGGGAGCAGATAAATAATAACACAGTTTGGGAGAAAAAAGAATTATATATACATTTAGAAAGCTTCTTCACTGTGTTTTCAATAAACTCTAATAAACCATAATTCATGAATAAAGAAATTATAAAGAATAAAGTGATAAAAAAGATTTAAAAAAACCTGCATAAGATGGAAGCTGAGATTAAAATAAGAGCTGGATGAGATAAGGAAAATACTTGGAAATTAAAATGCAAAAGTGAAACAAAAGTCTTTATTGAATATAATAGCAAAATTAACACTGTAGAAAAGAAAAAGAGTACTATACTAAGTACTCAATGCTCTCATTATAAAAAATAAGTAAATGAACTAATGATTTTACTAAAACAGAGAGGACTTAAATTGAGATGTCTACTGAAGCAGATATTAATTGAAATACAGGGAAACAGTAGTAATGATAAAATACCCAACTGCTTAAAAATCAAAAATACTTTTTACATGCTTACCCATGTAAAGAGAGAGAAAAAGAGATATTCAAGATAGCAATAAGAAAAATATTTTAGCCATAAATATGAAGAATTTATGAGAAGAGAGTATTAGGTATAGTTGGAAATCTCATTATGGTAATCATTATTCAAGGAAAGATAAATGATCCAAATTGATTCTAGAAGAAATGGTAAGTGTGATTATATCACTAACCATGAAAGATACTAAAAATTTATCAGAGAATTATCTCCATGAGGGTCCTAGCCTCAGATGGATTTAAAGGTTATTTATTTCAAAATTTCTGGCACATAAAGAGAAATGTCTCCAATGCATTTTACAATGTCCACATAGCATTGAAATTAATAGCAGAAAACAAGAAAGATGCACATCAATGTCAGCTAAAATATATGTATTCAAGAAACTTAAATAAAATGTATATAATTTGAATTCAATAGTATGTAAATCACGAGCAAAAAGGAATTTGACTTTTTAAATATTATATCTTAAATCACAAAGTGTAATGTTGTTTGTTACATTCAAAACACATTTCTGATGAAAAGTCATACTTAATAGGAAGATTTATTGAGAGGGACTTTAATTTGAGAAGAAGACAAGAAAAGCCTCCTCGGCATTTTTATTGAAGATCTATGTCACAAGAAAATAGAAATAGGTGTCCAAAAAAACTGGAAAAGAGGAAACCAAATTATTAATTGAGGTTTTATGATTTTTTTCCATTAAAACCAATAACTTAGGTACAACATAAAAAAAGAAAATCAATGGTTTGACTTTAATAATAGAAATATAATTTAATAGGTAAATTGTAAACTGTCCTGGGACAGGAAATCTAGAAATACTGCATAGACTAAACTTTAAAAAATCACTTTAAATGCATAGACTAGCTGAAAAATGAAAGAAAATCCTCATAAGCGGAAAAGGAATGAGTCAAGATAAGTGAAAGCACTGGAGCGCTAAGAGCTGTTCTGGTCATACAAGGTGATCCCTGGCAGTTAGAACTTTTGCTTTTCATCACTTATATATGTAAAGGAGGGAACTGGTCTGGGGACAAAGCCCAGAACATGTGCAAGGTGAAAACTCTCATTGATAGTTCATATAAGCTAGTCTACTGACAGACTGCACTGGTAGCTGCAAAGGAGGCTGGGAAAGTAATCTTCACCCTCAGCAACAAGATGTGCCACCAACAAACTTACTACTACTTAAAAGAGAATGGATATTGGGGCAGGGGCAAATACAGGAAACTATCAAAGAGTTGGTATGCACTAATCATGTTCTCATATCAGAGTAAAATTAAGTTAGCAATGTTAACAAAGACGATGAACTGTCACCTTTCAAATCTGGAAATTCTAAAACTAAGAAGAAATTTTGCTGTCAGAGCTACTATTTGACATTTTACTCATTTCCTTACTTAGAGAAATAAGATAAAAATATATACTGTTCCACTTAAAATAAAAAGTAACAGGTAACTAAGAAATTTAATTTAAAAACTTGAGGCTATGGGGTGGGACACCTACATGGCTCAGTCATTAAGTGTCTGCCTTTGGCAGGTTATTGATCCAGCCCCACGTCGGGCTCCCTGTTCAGTGGGGAGCCTGCTTCTCCCTGTCCCTCTCAGGCTTTTCTCTCCCCTCTTGTGCTCTTGCTCACTCACTCACTCTCAAATGAATAAAATCTTGAAAAAGAAAAAAAAAATGCAAGACATTTTTGGAAAAAAATTTAAACTATTTGAAAAGATATTAGAAAATAAATAAGTAGTGAGCCATGTATAAGAATACAGCGTCTAATATTGTAACAATCTTATCTCCAAATTAATGTACGAATTCATCATATGCCAATTAAAAACCCAAGAAACATGTCTGTCTGAATTGAAAATTTTGTTCTGAATATATATACAGAAATATAGCATCACTATATATATATATATATATGTAATTTACAATTGATTGGTAGAAATACAAATTAAAATCATAGCAAAAAGTCAGCTTATAGAAATCAGAATAAAAAATCTTGAAACTGTGGCAATATTAAGTGTTGGTAAGGACATGGGACAACAGAGTCTCTTGCAGAGAGCCAGTGATAGTGAGAATTGGTATAGCAGTTTTGGGGATAAATTTGTCAAAAGATAGTAAAATTGAAAATCTACATTTGTATACTCTGGAAGTGTGAATCCAATTGCGCAGTTGAGAGAAACTCTGGTAAGTGCATGAGGAGACACGAGTAAAAAGTTCATAACAGTGTTGTTTGCCACGTGTAAACCTGGAAGCAACATAAGTGTAGTGAATAGGAGAATGAATAAATAATAAAGTGTAAACTCTCTACAAATAATGTTATATACAGTAGCAAAACCAAATGAAGATAGACATACATCAGCACAGAAAACAATCTCAAAAACCCAATGAAGAGCAAAGAAAAGCAAAGTGTAGAGAAAACATGCTGTATAATATCCATTATATAAGTTTTGAAATATGTGGAACAGTGGTGTATATTGCAAAATAATATGTATTTGTATATAATGCCAAGTTCATATACAGTAACTTGAAATGATAAGCCCTAAATTCGTAACGATGGTATCCTCCAAGAGCAAGAATGAAAGATGAGTTTGGATAGAAGATTTAGCTATTTTTTCTGTATTTCTCTTCTTAAGTTTGTTGTTAATGGAAAGACTTTTTTCTTTTTTGTATGTCTGAAGTTGTTTACTCCAGAAAAAGTTCTTATTTTAATTGGTATTCTTATAGAATGTTTTACTTTTGCTGTTTTTCAAATTAGGGTTTTTTCTTGTTTCTCATATATATTCCTCTGTTCTCTGTATGAAGCAGCATAATCCTTTTTTTTTTTTTTGATAACTTTTTTTTTAAAGATTTATTTATTTATTTGACAGAGATCACAAGTAGGCAGAAAGGCAGGCAGAGAGAGAGGGGGGGAAGCAGGCTCCCCGCTGAGCAGAGAGTCCGGCTTGGCTAGATCCCAGGACCCTGAGATCATGACCTGAGCTGAAGGCAGAGGCTTTAACCCACTGAGCCACCCAGGCGCCCCTGGCATAATCCTTTTTAAGTAGGAAATACTCTCAGCATTTGAGTTACTCAGGGCCTACATTAAAGTAGTGACCTAAAGAAGTATTTTGAGAGTGGACTTCTTTAATTTTGCTTTTTTTTTGATCAGTTACTGTAGCTATATTCTGAACTGTAATCGTCATATAAATTATAATCTTAAAAAAACTGATAGTAATTTCCACCACAAACTTGTATAGATGTTAGTCATTTTATTGGTTATTAAAGTCACCATCAGCCTCTTTAATTTCCACAGACCCAGTGAACCCTAAAAGCAATTTGAGAAGAGCTGCTAGTTCATTATTGATAGAAGCATATTCTCCTCCTGACACAAGCTCATAAAATTTGAATTACGGTAGAAACTGCTCTATAATATGTTTTAATCATAAAAGGGCCTTGGCTCTGACAGTGCCCCTCTGCCAAACCATGTTTTCCTAAAATTAAGTAGAATCAAAAGAATGTTGCAATTCTTTTTTTAGAACTAATTGTCTAACACAATATGGTTATAATTGCATGGGTTTTATGGGAAAATAAAATGAAAGATCCTAAGTCTATTCCCACATATGCTCAGGAAACTTTTAAATAAAGTTGAGCAATTTATTTACTGTTTCTCAAAGCCGCTTACTGTTTTTGATACAATGAAAACTGAATCCTGGAAATGGAAATCTGATCATTCAGGATCTTTTGTTTTTTATTTATTTTAGAGTTTTAGCCCTGCCTATTAACATTATTTACAGAATTCAGTTTGAGATGCACTGACGTAGCATTCTACAAAAAAAGAGGGCTATAGGTGGTCACAAAATGGTGCTTTTTCCTCCCTCTCCACTTTCCTTTTTTAAGCCTCTGTCAACTTTGCACCTCCACTAAATGGCCCACTGTACAATGACCTTTAAGTCACCACATGTGATGACCTTTCCTACGTTTTTGTTCTCTTTGACTACTGTATGTCTTTTGAAATTCTTAACAACCTTTTAAAAAATTCTACCTTTAATAGCTTCCATTTCCCTTCAGTTTAAATTATTTGACTTAATTTTTTAAAACACAGAGAAGTATCTGCCTGTTTTAAGAAATCAAATGATAAAGACACATGTGAGAAAAAGCTCCTTTTCTCAATCCTATTCTGTACCCTCTACTCATCCCAAAAGTTATCTGTGTTAATATGTGCTCTGTGACAAAGCTTTGTCACTACTCTTCTGAAAGCTATGGAAACATATTTGTAGATGTACAGGTTATTTTTTGGTTTCACTGTTTCTAAATATTGGATTAAAATACACATTGCATGTTAAACATGCTTTTGAAATGTAACCCTGTATTGTGTGCTTCTAGATCATGGCCATTCATTTCAATACTTAGATTTTTATAAATTTCATATGTATTTAGCAATACTTTTATAAATTTTTTTCTATATTATGTAAGAATGTGCTCAATGATATATTTTTCCACATGTGTTTACTAGTTATTCTGTGTCAGAGAGGGCTATGAAAAGGAGACAGGAACGAGTCCACCCAGGGTTACGCTGTTCTTGACACTTCCAATTCATCACCCAGTATTGCACAGATAAAGAGCATTTCTGCCTTTTGCAGAGCTCTGTTCTGGCCCTGGCCCTTGTGAGGTAAGAAGTCTGCAGACCAATGAGCTTGTTCTTTTATAGTCCACATCTGTCTATTTAGCCTTTGCTTCAAGTAGGCAGAATCGTAGATTCCTCCAGAGTCTGTGTGAACCTCTACACAGAGCCGTTTCCCAGTGCAGACTGTGCCAGAGAACTACGGGATCCCAGTCTCGGAGCAGAGAACTAGGAACTGGTCGGTCTTACTGTGCTGCCACATTCTAGTGTGAAGACCTGAGAAGTATGAGAGTTCTCAACTTGAGCCTGGTCTTTCAGGTCCTTAGGAAATTGTATTTGTCAAGATAGGAGAATGTAATAATCTTAATAGCTTACTAATTTGATACATAACAGAAATACAATTAGTGACATACATAATTAGGAGGTAAGAGGCTCCAATGAATACTAGTGCTTTAGGACCTGCAAATGTGAGGACAGGCCTGTCTGTGCTTTCAGTGTAGATGGTTACTTTGGAGACTCTCACTGAACTATGCACCCTGGTATTTACATTCTTGTATCATCTCCTTGCCTTAAATCTGGGCTCTCTCGCTTTGGCTTGCTTTCACCAATAGAATATAGCAGAAGTGGCCCTCAGGAGAAACCATACACCATGCCTGAGACCACTGTCTTGGGAGGGAGCTTGAGCTATCCTTGTGGAGAATCACATGGAGGATTTTTTGGTACCCATGCAGGTGCACATCCTTTGAGAAGGAACGTTCTAGTCAGTAATGAGTTCAGTTAACCGGGAACTGCCAGCTGATGCTCCTTCAGACTCCACCTCCATGTTCAAGTTGGAGCCGGGCTTTCCTCAGTCAGCTCCCAGCCCATGACCGGGCAGGGTGGGAATACCAGGGTCTGGCCATTGCTCAACATGACTGTGCTGGGGAGCCCCACGGTAAATTGACTGACACCTTGTCCTCTGTACCAAAGTCCAAGGCTTTCCCTGCCAGATTGTTTCCTGCCTTCTTACATTTTATAGGTTCCAAATCTGCATCATGCCTGAAGGCATTCTCTGCCCAATTAGTCCTCTTTTAACTTTCATAGGCATTGCTCCACTTATCCCCCCAGAAAACTGCTGGCAATCCCAACTCCATCTCAATATCTTCTTCCTGGAGGACCCAACTGACACAGCCCTTGAGGCACGAGGCAGCAGCAAGAACCTGGGACTCAAGCAGGTGATGCTAGTGGAGTCATTTCCATAGTCCTGAGCCATTCAGACTCCCCCAGCTGATGCCACATGGAACCAATGACAAGCTGTCTGCCCCAAGTGCTGCCCAAATTGCAGAATCCTAAACAAATAGGAAACACCATAGTTTGAGACTCCTCTAAGTTTTAGGAGTGGTTTGTAGCAGTAGATAATGAAACAGAAATTACCTGAAGCTAGTGATCTCATAGCAAAAATCCTAACACATACAGCATTGGCTTGCTTTGTAACCTTTAAATGTTTAGATATTGAGATATATGGTATGTGGACCTCCATTTGTACTCTTGCTCCAGGCCTGCTCATGCTACAGCTGGGCCCAACGTTGGTTACCTTGAAACTTCGCTATCTCTTTTCTTCTCCTTTGCCTTGAATATTTTTATGAATATTCTTTTTCCAACTTCTAAATGTCAGTCTCCTTCAAAGATTAGTCTTTTTGCCACTTAATCAAAAGCCCATTTGGGAGGAACCACAAACCAGGGGTGGTATTTTCTCTGATCACACCTTCCAAAGATATGGCTTTCAGTGGTTGCTGAGAGAGTGGTGGAAATCGTTAGATGAAAAATTGTTAAATAAGGGCCTGAGTCATCTGAGGTCAGATTGTGTGAAGCATAGACAAAGTAATTAGGAAAAAAAAAGTGGTACATTGTCTTGTATGTTCATCTTTTTCTACCCACCTAAGGTTCAGGTCCATTCCCTTCACCTGGTTCAAAGTGGGTCATCCCACTCATGACAGAAACTTCTTTCATGAAGGTTGAAGTGCTCTCTTTGAGTGTTCTTTTTGCGCCAGATCACAGTCTTTGAACACATGTAAGTTAAACTCATCAGTTTCTCTTCCTAGTGTGTATAGGCTGTGTAGCTTACTCTATATCCCATGTGTTTTTATCAAAATTCAAACTTTTTTCCTAGAAGATCACCTAGATTTTGGGCAAACATTACACACAAACATATTGGGGATATTTTTAGTAATATTTTGATATAATTTATCTAGCCTCTGAAAGACTGCCAGGTTTAGTTTGGGAATTTTTATAGTTTATTATTCAAGTGTAGAGGAAGAATTAATTGTTACCTATGATATGTAATTCCATACACATGTTACAGTTATTACCAGCATGAAGACTTTTCCATTAATAGGAACACTGGAGATTTCCTACTAATAATAGAAGTTAATGGGCCATAAGCAAACATTTTGAAGCCAATTTTTGTTCTATAGTGAAAGGTGTATGTGAGTGTGCATATAAATAGATAGACAAAGATAGATAGTTATTCCTCTAGTCCTATAATTGAAACCAGGTATATAATTTTCCCACTCCTTTGGATTAATTTGCTGAATGCTTTTTGTAAGCCAAAGGATATCTAATGGTGGCAAAGATTAAAGATTTACTGCTTAATAACTTTGTAATAAGAACCAAAATCATTAAATTCCTACTCATTCTTGATGTCTTATTTATTTTGCATTCTTACAACAATCTAGAATCTTGCATCTTTTTTTTTTTTCAATTGAGAAAGTAGAGTCTAAGAGATGTTAAGTAACTCACCCATCAACACAAAGTTGGTGACTTTTAACAACAGTATCCACATCCTGCTCTCTGACCCTGAATTTCATGTTGTCTTTTATTTTATTTATTTTAGCCTTGAAGTCTTAAATTAAATCAGTGTACCCATTAGCTAGTCAGTTGAGATCAGGAGGAAATAGAAATAACTGAAAATGAAAAATGAAATATAATATATACACACATATATACTTTTCCACATGTATGTTTTTGTATATATGCTTTTATATACATTATTAGGGAATATATATACATATTTCCTAATAATAGAATAAGGAGTAGATTCAGATATTCCTCTCAGGAGAGATCCTGTTAGAGAATAGGATAAAAACATTACTTAATACTGGCAGCTCATGAAGGAGAGAAATTGTATGAAGGGGTACTAATCGGAGTGTAATGTTGTGGGGAAGCTAAAATTATCTGGCTCCTTTTGGAGCCTGCCATGATTTTGTTTCTCAAACCTACTCAGTACAAGTACATAATGCAACATCAAGGTTATCTTTATAATGACCTCAAGGGATCTTGAATGTGTGTATCCAGGATTTCTCTACCAAATACCCAAGAGAATATAAAAATTAGGGGAAAAAGTATCTCAGTAAGTATTACAGTCTAGGGAAGAATAGAAATACCAATGTCTGGAGAAACAAAATTATTAACCCCAAATTTAACATAGATGAACAAATATGTCAGGATTTTACAGGTGAACTCTTAGACCAGTGGAGTGTGTGTGTGTGTGTGTGTGTGTGTGTGTGTGTGTGTGTGTTTAAAAGATTTTATTTATTCATTTGAGACAGAGAGAGATACAGAGAGAGAAAGCATGAGCAGGGGGAAATGCAGAGAGAGAGGGAGAAGGAGACTCTACGCTAAGCTAGGATCCCCACATGGGACCTGATCCAGAACCCTGAGATCATGATCTGAGCTGAAGGCAGATACTTAACCATTTGAGTCACCCATATAAGTGCCCTAGGCCAGTGTTTTTAAGTTTTAGCATTCATTAGAATCACTGGGACCAGATTGCTGATTCAGTACTCTGGGAGTGGGACCCCTGAATTTTTATTTGCAGAAAGGTTTCAGGTGATGATTCTGATGCTGAAGTTAATTCTTCTGGTCTGGGGACCACACTTTGGGAATTACATCTAACATGAGGAAATGAGGCTGTGGAACTTCAGAGGAAAATCTCCAGATGGAAGTCATTTGGAAAAAAAGAGGTGTGACCTCAATTAAATGAATATCACTATGGAACTAATTTCTAGCTTCCCTTGTGTTAAACTAGGTATAACCATAGATACTGCCACAATTAGCTTATAAGAACATTACTGAGAGGATATCATTGACCAAGGAGAGAGACATTGTACTGGCTCAAGAAAAAGGAAAAACTTTCTGTATTTCCTTCCTGGAAAAACAACAACAATAACTTTTAAAAGCATATTGTAACTCAACACATGATGAAATTAGAAAATTGTTGAGGTGATAGAAAGTATATTAGATGCTACAGAATTAGGTAGTTAGAAACTGTTAATCATTTGGGTTGGTTCTAACACATGTACCATAGACTAGGTTGCTTAGTAAAAACTTATTTGTCACAGTTCTAAAGGCTGGGAAGTCCAAGATCAAGACACTGTCAGATTTGATGTCTGGTGAAGCCTACCTCCTGGTTCATAGATGGATGTCTTCTTTCTGTAACCTCACATGGCTGAAGGGATGTAGGGGCTTTCTGAGTTTCTTAATATGAGGACACTAATCCCATTTAGGAGGTCTCTGTCCTTAAGACCTAATTACCTCCTCCAAATTCTACCTCCTAATACCATCACATTGGGGGTTGGGATTTCAGCATATGAATTTTGGATGGACACACAATTTGACCTATATCAGAAAACAACATTAGGAATTCACTCAGCTCTCAAGAAAAAAGGTAGAGATGAAAATTAAAGGGATAAACTTCTCTTTTCTCAGGGAAATAACAGAGCATGAAGTATGATTATCTTGTGTGAAGATTAATTCTCAATTGATTTTATGAATCCAATGTGATTATAATACCAAATCTGAGAAGGATAATGGAGGAAAAGGAAATTCTTGACTAATTTCTCAAATGAAAATTGAAATTGTAAATAAAATATTAAAATTGAGTTTTTGCATGTTGAAAGGATGTGCATAAATGAGATTGATCCTTATAATGCAAAAGTTTTTCAATATAATTAAATCTGCTATAAAACATCACATCATTAAATAGAAAGTATTTCTAATAAAGTTAAAAAAAAGAGCAAAATAATCACAAACTTATCACAAACTCCACTGTATTTAAAACAACTTAAAAAGTTATTGGTAATGCAAAAACTACTGTAATGAATAATGTAAAACTATCACTATATGCAAATGTACTTAATCAACTAAAATTTATTATAAATGAATTTCAGTAGGATACTCAATTATAGATGCTATACAAGGAAGCTATGAAGGTTTACATATGGTAGAATACAAAATTGAGTGGAAAATTATTATGTTTAATAATTTACTCTCACTTTGTCTTGAAATAAGATTATCAAGAAATATATTGGATTAAAAAAAACTCAAAGGGGAAAAAAATAAGACTTGATTAAATGTATAGCAGTGTGTGTAACTTTTTTCTTCAAATCAATGTATTATTAACATAATAATCACAATGAATATTTTAATGAGTTTTGGAGGAAGTTTTGCAAAATAAATTTAAGTTTTTTTGTAAAAAGGAGATAAGAAAATAGTGAAGACCATTTTGACAAAGAAGAGTAAAGGTGTAGGAGGAGGAAATCATTGTATTAATAACAACAACAAAATATTCCTTAAAAATAAATCATCAAAATACTAATAATTTTAATTCAATGACTAAGTATTTACTGAGCATGTATAAAGAATGTTGGACAGCAGACTAGTTCAACTTGTCATGTTTATATACGTGGTATGGATGGACCTTTGTCTCCAACAAACTTATTTACAATCTATTTTTGTCCTCCCTCTTCCCAGCCTATTCAGTGGGGATTGACATCAAGTCTTCAGTTGGGCGTAACTGTCAGATGTGGTTGGTGCAGTAACAAAATTCTGTGTGCTTTGCCCAAATCTGGAACATCAACAGAAACATCAAGAAAAACACTCAGAGTTACTAGCCAATTTCTTGCAGA
Source organism: Enhydra lutris kenyoni (assembly GCF_002288905.1). Classification (NCBI taxonomy): domain Eukaryota; kingdom Metazoa; phylum Chordata; class Mammalia; order Carnivora; family Mustelidae; genus Enhydra; species Enhydra lutris. The sequence goes on from NW_019154123.1 coordinate 7,083,847, forward strand.
AGCATCAGAGAGGAAATAAAAGGAAGAGAGAAAAGATAAAGATGGGAGAAAGGATGGGGTGCCTGGGTGGCTCAGTGGGTTAAGCCTCTGCCTTCGGCTCAGGTCATGATCCCAGGGTCCTGGGATCGAGCCCCGCATCGGGCTCTCTGCTCGGCAGGGAGCCTGCTTCCTCCTCTCTCTCTCTCTGCCTGCCTCTCTGCCTACTTGTGATCTCTATCTGTCAAATAAAATAAATAAAATCTTAAAAAAAAAAAAAAGATGGGAGAAAGGAGTGCACAAAAGACAGAGAAGTAACAGAAAATAGGGTAGGAGGGAAGAAGGAAGAAAAAAAGGAGAGGAAACAAAAGAAGAGAAAACATACAGAAGGAAGGAAGAAAAGAAAGAAAAAATAAAATGAATTTTCAATTTAGAATTGTGCAGATGAATAAAAAAGAACCTTGAAATGATTAGACTTTAGAATATGATAGAGAAGCTATTTGAAAGAACACATAATATTTTTAGGAAATGGAATTTGGATAATCAGTTAATATTGGGGGGGCAGAGTTGGATTCCTATTTCAAGTTATGTAGTCAAAGTACAAAATGACAAAAATTTTGCAAAATATATGACAAGAATCAGTATCTTTCAACATATGAAGGCATCTTATAAATCAGAAAAAAATAAAAACACTGAGAAACGTAGCCAAAAGTAATTAGTGTATGATTTGTGAAAGACAAATAGAATAAATATTCATATAAGAAAATACTTAGACTCCATGGGATGTCTGGGTGGCTCAGTCGGTTAAGTGTCTGCCTTCAGCTCAGGTCATGATCCCAGTGTCCTGGGATCGAGTCCCACATCGGGCTCCTTGCTCAATGGGAAGCCTGCTTCTCCTTCTTCCTCTGCCTGCCACTCCCCTACTTGTGCTCTCTCTCTCTGACAAATAAATAAAAAAAATACTTAAAAAAAAAAAAAAAAGAAAAAATCCGTAGACTCCATAGTAATGGAGAAATGCTAACTGAAGTATGAGTGGTCATTTGTTAATTAAGATTTTGGCACATATGAACACATACACAAGGAAAATTATGGGAAAGATGCAAGGAAATTGGTTTTCATACACTTTTGTTTTTGGGACACTTGTGGGAGGCAGTTGGGAAATACATGTGTTCACTTTGATGTTTCTCTTTTAGGACTTTATGCTAAGGACACAATTTCAAGGGCACACAAAAATATACATCTCGATTAGTGGACAAATCATGGCAAATCTCTGCTATGGAATACTCTGTAACCATTAAAAAAATTCCTTAAAGTTTCTAAATATGAAATGGCCAGGACCTATCATATAGGAAGTGGAAGTGGATTTCAAAATAGCACACATACTATATTCAGCATTTTAACTTAGTGTTCTGCATGTTGCTATTTTAAGACTATATCTTACAACGTTCTTCATTAAGAAGTTGTAATTAACTTTGATTCTTTTTAGCTTAATACATCTTTGAAGTCTCTTTTCAAAGCCAATGTAGGCATTTGCCACATTAGGGATGTTGTAATGGGAATATCAGGCTGACCTGAGGCTGTTGGGAAGTATCTGCCTGAGGTGAATAGAGGGATGTAGAAAGTATGCACAGGTCATGTAACAATATTGTATGTTATGGTCATACCTTTAAAACATTGTTAAGTGAAAGTAACTATAAGGCTTCTCCTGACTCTAAAATTCTGTGGTTTTCTTATATCCTGTTTTTGTTTCTTCATTCCTTACTAGTCCTTCTTACATTGACTGTAGTTCTGTGAGCAAGAAGGATCTAGAATAACAGTGGTGTCATATTTCCCCTTATACCTGGTAGCAACTTTATTTCTTAGCTGATGAGACCCTCTTTCTTTTCTGAGCATTTGATCAGCTGTTTTGATTCTGGTCTTTCACGACTATCTGTTTGTGATTCCTGTTGTATTTGTTTTGCTGAGAATCTGTAGGTTCCTAAAATTGCTTTCATAAGTCCTAGGAAATGATTCCAAAGCTAAGAAGCCATTGTACATGGGGTAGTTAGGAGTTTGTGGAATGTAATCTCATGGCCAAAGAAATGTATGACATTCTGTGTGAATATTTAAAACTAGTGTTTTTGATATCCTTTATTGAACTTTATTCAGAGTTCCATAAATGGAAGCAACAAATATTCAAGTTGTTTTTTCAATTAATGAGAGACAGTATTACCATTTCTTATAATGTAATCGAAATCATGGATTGTGTGAGAATCATAAATGTATTTGAATAATCTTCTCTGTGGATCATTGAATAGATTGTGCTGTCAAAAAAAGAATGAAAATCCATACTTACAATAAGCCCTCATGTTTACTTTTATGATACTGAGGGAGTCAAATACTTACAATCAGCCTAACAAAACCACAAAACCTCATTTATAGTCAACACAGTCTTTTTGGGCTTAAGAATCTACCATTATATTTTTAAATGGTGTTGACTGAGATGATTGAAACAAAGTGATCATTTCCAGAAAATTCAAGAATTCAGAGCTCTTCTTTCTATGAGTACTTTTAAAACATGGTTTTGTTTTTGTTCATTGTGCTGTGTATTATTGTACAGGTATTAGTGCATTACACATTGTAGAAGAATTAAAAACATGTCAATTAGCTGATCTTAAAATTAAACCCAAAATATGTTTGCTGGATTTTATTTATGTTGATAAGTGATAATGCTGAAAGTGTCCCACATCTTATAAAAAATCAATACATTGAGTCAAGAGAGATGAGAGTTAAGTGCTACTTTTACCCCACTTTAGTTTATTTCAAACCTTTGAGGGAGCGTGGCCTTACCTCCTCTATTTACAAAGGAAATGAATTTTTTTTTAATTTTTTAAAGGATTTTATTTATTTATTTGACAGAGACAGAGATCACAAGCAGGCAGAGAGGCAGGCAGAAAGAGTGGGGAGCAGACTCCCTGCTGAGCAGAGAGCCCAATGCAGGACTCGATCCCGGGACCCCAAGATCATGACCTGAGCCGAAGGCAGCAGCTTAACCCACTGAGCCACCCAGCACCCTACAAAGGAAATGAATTTAAAAAGAAATGTTCTAAGGAGGTATTAAGAGCTAGTTGATTCCTAGGTGACCAACTCACCTGAATTTATGTGCAGCTTCTTTCTATGTCCTCAGAATATGGTTTGGTATAAAATTTACTTCATCCACAATTCCTCACTCGGAAAAAAATGGAATAAATAAAAACACACTTAACTTACCATTGGGTCTAATATTTTTCAACCAACTAAATGTAAAATAAGCATTTGCTATTTGTGATAGTCAGGTATCTCTATCTACAGCTGGACGTGTAAAGTTGAAGATAGGAGCATTGTGGATGCTGAGAGAAGGATGAGCCTCTTATCACCAAAAACACTGTGGCTTAATCAGAAGCACTTACAAGATAGTCTGTGTTTGAAGATACTTTCTCTAAGGATACTACTCTTTCTTTATAAACAAATTGATAATTCAATTGGTTTGTCACAGAAAACTGCTTATAATCACTACTGAAAAAATTCCTTTTTCTATCTTTTGAGTTTGTGCAAGGCCATTTCTAATGGATTATTCAGCAGCATTTGACTCATTGTTCAGCAAACCTAACATTTACTCTGTAACTGTTCTTCATCTTTGCTTATTTTCCTTTTCATCTTGTTCCTTCTATATTCACTTTGCTGTGTGATTTTTTCTTGTCTGCCCTTTTAGTGTGATAAAATATTCTCTTATCTAAAAATGATTTGGGTCTGTCAAAAGAGACTTTCTCAGAAAAGATTTTCTTTTTTAAGCATTCCAGATTCAGATTCTTTTCTTTTCTCCTGACATTCTTACATGATGACTGAATTCTCTCTTATTCCTTTCCATAAGAATGAATGAGTCATAGAACAAGCATGCTCAAGTGGGAAGTAGCTGTGTTTTGATACACTGTGTGGTTGCTTCATACTTGCTTTTCTTTTATTTCACATGGGATGAAGAGATTTTTCAATTTTAGCTGTGTTTTTGAAATTGAAATCAGTCCTCGCGTCTAATGGTTCTAGAAGGATCACTCTTCTTTGTGGTCTGCCACAGAATTCAGAATTGATGCATGATATGCAAAAGATTTGGGGTGTTTGAAAGATAGTTGTGTTTACTGATTATACTTACATTTTTAAAAAAGAAGATTGGTGGATGTAGAATGGCACTCTTTGTAGTATCCTACTTCATGTTAGTATAAAAGGATGCTAGATGTTCATTTTTCTCTTCTCTTGGAATTATAGCCAAGTATCCACACTGAATAAAGAGAGCCACCAGATACATCATGAATGGCCTTGTTAAGGAGTATCAGACCCAGTTACAGGAACATAAACATCCCGCCCTACCCTTTTCTTAAAGAACTAGATGAATCTCAGGGACAGAAGGGAATGCATTACTCCTGTTAAGGGAATTTCTCTATTCCATCTTTTGGAAACAAGATGGAAGGTTAGACCTTCCCATTGAATTCAGGTACCCAAGAGAAATATAATAGTAAATAACATTTATTGAGTATTTAGTCTGTGCCAGGGAGTAGTCTAAGCACATCACACTTACAGTGAACTTGTCTGCTTCTCACAGCTACCTTATGATGTGGGAGCTGCTATTATCTTAAATTTACAGATAAGGAAATACAAATTTAAAGAGTTATATTAACATATTAATCTTAACATTTCAACATATCTAATTACTACTTCATGAAAATGGACATTAAGTGGCCTACTAAAAAAAATTATTAAACCTGCAGTTACTAAATTTTGGACTAATTTTTTTTCTTTTAAAGTAGAAGTCACACACTCTCTGAAGCTTAAAGGGTGAATGATTTAAACTTTAAAATTTTTGTGGTCTGAGAATTTCTTTCACCCAGATTCTACTATTAAGTCTGTACAGATTTTGGTACCTCTCTGGTGAAAGCTGTAGCTATTCAGTAGTTATATAGGCCTGACTGGACAGTGGAAAAATTTTACTAAACAATGATTTTGTGATGATATCAGTGACATCTGAGTGATTTTTGAAGAGGTATTGTTTTACTGCCCTACCCTTTAAAATGAATCAAAAGTGATAAAATAATACCACGATTTTCTCTTAAAAATTAATTGTTCATATTCTGTAAAGCCTTATTTTTCAGCACATTAAAAATCAATATTTGGGGATGCCTGGGTGGCTCAGTGGGTTAAGCCTTTGCCTTTGGCTCGGGTCATGATCTCAGGGTCCTGGGAGCAAGCCCTGCATCGGGCTCTCTGCTCGGCGGTGAGCCTGCTTCCCCCTCTCTCTGCCTGCCTCTCTGCCTACTTGTGATCTCTCTCTCTCTCTGTGTCAAATGAATAAATAAAATCTTTTAAAAAATCAGTATTTGATATTATAAAATATAAGAATATAGAGAAATTATTGGAGTTAATTTAAATTTGGCCTTCTGCAATTCTGTATAATTTATCATTTTTTCTCAAAACTTTACACACAAAAATAGTATGGAATAGCTTTAAAAAAATAGCTATGCTTTCTTCCAAGCGTTACTTTGTTTAAAAGTTAACTAGGCTGTGTTTTAAATTTGTGAAATATTTTGATACATTTTATTACTGAAAGTCATTACCTGACTTTACTTGCAAATAAAAACTCTCATTTAATTTTTAGTTCAATTTTAAACACTAGAACTTCAGAGTATAACTATAAGTAAGCCATGGTGAAGAATTTAAAATGTTTTTCAGGGCAATTCAACCCTCATTTTTGTTCTTTTTTATTCCAGACAGTATTTCTGTCATTGGATCCCTAATTTGTAGCACTAACAAATAATCTTTCAGTGTGAACCAAATTTATAAAATTAATTTTCTATATTTTAGTGGTAAAAAGCAGTGTAATAGCTTTTTGTCAGCTTGGACTTTTTTGTTTTTGTTATTGTTTTTTAATATTCAGGGGCTGACAAGGAATGACAAGACTGATAGCAATAAGGAATGTATGAAATTAGAAAATACAGGAAACTTAAGTTGCAAAATATCAAGTGTTTAAAACTAGAAGTTCAGGAATTATAAAATTATTCTTTTAAAATATCCATTAGCGAGAAAATAAAATCTTCAGGTTGTGGAAAAAAGATTGAAATATAACTCTTTTACTTATAATTCCATAATATTAAACATTCTCTTTTCTTAATTCTTATTTACATTAATAAAATCAGTTCAACTTAAAAAGAAAAAGATGTGCAAACATCTTGCTCCAAGTTACAACACCTACCACCCCTCAGAATCTGGCTTCAACTCCATCCATATTTTCTGTATCCAGATGCTTTATTCATTAAGAGTTATATTATATTGCCTCTCATTGACAGGGATTTGACTCATGGCAAAAAAGACTAGAACACTATTCCTTAGTTGGGCATCTGCTTACACATCAGACTTCCAGATTTGTGCTCTGTTCCTATTTAAGAAGAAAAAAGGGCATTAGAAACTCTGGTTAACGACAGCACCATACTTCTACTGTTTATTATGGCAGAATGCACAGCATTCCTGTGCATCAGGTTGACACCATAAGGAGTAGAAAGTCTAGGTGTGTATTTACAAAATCCTGCCCAACAGAGGTGCCTATTGGGCAAAGGGACCAAAAAGTAGAGCCACAGAGAATGCCAGTGCAGGAGGGAACTGGAGAGAGGATTTGGAAACAGTCATATCAATCTTATTTCCTGTGCAAAGCCTATCAACACAGACCCCATTAGAGAGTCAGCATTTGGATTCCTGCCTGAAGGCGATAATTTTTGAAAAAGAAAAGGCTATATTTTTATCTTTTTTAAAAATTCAGGCACATTAAAAAAATCAGGCATAATTAACACAAAACATGGTATTAATTTCAAGGGTAGAATGTAATGATTCAGAATTTGTATAAACTATGAAATGTCTACCACAATTATCTAGTTTTCCCATCATGACATAAAGTTACATGATAGGCAGTACAATGTTGTTGACTATCGCCACCATGTTATACACTATACATCCCCATGACTTACGACTGGCAGTTTGTATTCCTTTACCCAACCACCACTCCCATCTGGCAACTACTAATCTGTTCCTTACATCTAAGTTTTGTTTTGTTCACTTGTTTTGTTTTTTAGATTCCACATATAAGGGAAATCATAGGGTATTTCTCTTTCTCTGTCTGGCTTATTTCACCTAGCATAATCATCTTGGGGTTCACCCATGTTGTCACAAATGGCATGATTTCATTTTTTTTTTTTAAGATTTTATTTATTTATTTGACAGAGAGAGACACAGTGAGAGAGGGAACACAAGCAGGGTGAGTGGGAGGAGAAGCAGGCTTCCTGCTGAGCAGAGCACCCGATATGGAGCTTGATCCTAGGACCCTGGGATCATGACCTGAGCCGAAGACAGACGCCCAACGACTGAGCCACCCAGGCGCCCCATTTCATTCTTTTTTTAGGGTTAGATAGTATTCCATTGCATATATCTACCACACTTTCTTTGTCCATTCATCCATCATTAGACACTTAAGTTACTTCCATATCTTGCCAATTGAGTATAATGTTGCAATAAACATAAGGATGCACTTATCTTTTTGAATCAGTTTTTGTTTTCTTTGGAAAAATACTGAGTAGTGAAATTGATGGATCATACACTAGTTCTATTTTTAGTTTAGTTTTTGTTTTGTTTTGTTTTTGTTTTTGAGGAGACTTCATACAGTTTTGCATGTGGCTGTACCAGTCTACATTTCCACCACTAGTGTACAAGGGTTCCCTTTCCTCCACATCCTCCACATCCTCACCAACAATTGTTATTTCTTGTCTTTCTGATATAAGCTGTTCTGTCAAGAATGAGGTAATATCTCATTGTAGTTTTGATTTGTATTTCTCTGACAATTAGTGATGTTAAACATACTTTTATGTGCCTGCTGGTCATCTGTATGTCTTCTTTGGAAAAATACCTATTCAGATCCTCTGCCCATTTTAAAAAAGGATTGTATTTTGGTATCAAGTTGTATGGGTTCTTTATGTATTGTGACTATTAACCCCTTACCAGCTGTATGATTCACAAATATCTTCTCCCATTCAGTAGGTTGCCTTTTGTTGTTGTTGTTGATGGTTACCTTCACTGTGCAGAAACTTTGTAGTTTGATGTAGTCCCATTTATTTTTGCTTTTTGTTATCATTGCCTTTGGAGTCAAATCCAAAAAAAAAAAAAAAACGATTGCCAAGAATCTTTCTGCCTGTGCTTTCTTCTAGGAGTTTTATGGTTTCTGGCCTTATATCCAATTATTTAATTCATTTTTAGTCAAGTTTTATGTATGGTATAAGATAGCTGTCCATTTTCATTGTTTTACATGCCACTGTCCAATTTTCCCAGCACCATTTATTGAAGAGAATGTCCTTTCCTACGATTAAACCTTTTAAGTGGAAAAAAAAATTGTCATTTCTTTCTGATTCTTATCTAAACCTCATCGCTGAAAGTTCTGGAAAAGAAGTAGAAGTAGCAGGAAGGAAAATGAGGAGCACAGATTTCCCTTCCTTAGCCTTTGATTTCAGGGAAAGGATTGAGGCAGGGCTGAAGGGAAAAATTAGAGAAATAAATTAGATCAAATTTTAAACTGGATTAAATGAACTGGATTGTTCAGTACTTGAATTATTAGAAAGTTTTTGGATCTGCCCAAGTTCATTTTAAGGCACAGAAAAAGAGTAAACAGAAGCAAGATTATAGGGGGAAAAAGAACTGGGGGAAAAAAAATCAAACCCTTTGATGAGGTTTATCTATGGATTCAGATTGTTCAGTAAATTAGGGACCTAGGACTCTGATTTCTTATTGTAGATGAGACACTGCTGACTTCAGATTACAAATATATTCACATGATCACAATAATGATACACTTGGGTCAGTACAAAATGAGAAGTTTTATTTTCTGTGACTGTGTGGTTTTTGAATTCAATGTTGTGTACTTAATGACTACATTTATGACAGCATTGTTTTTCTATCCAATAGTATATACTGAGTGTGTATCTTCTTGACACTGTTGTAGGCCATGTGGTATTTAAACACGAATGAGACATGTTCTGTACTTTCTAAGTAAAGTGGTGCTGCAGTACAGAAAATGTAATGTTAGGTAGGTAAGGATTACAAAATCTAATAAGTACAGTGGTGGAAACGTGTTAGGAAGCACAAAGAAGTGCAACCGGCCACGTTGGGAAAAGTCAGGAAGTCTTCGTGGAAGAGAACTAGATCAAAATATGAAACATATTTTAGAGGCACTACTCCTTATTTTCTGTACTTTATCTACACCGTTCTTTGAACGTATTAAATCTTTATCCACATCAGGAAACTCCTTCATGCTTTGAACATTCTCACTCTGAAAATCTAATGTTTAGCCATTCTTAAGATTCTGGTGAAAAGCCATTTCTTTAGAAGGAAGGTAACCTGAACTGTAAATCTTTGCCTCCCTGTTATTTTGTCAGAGCTCGCTGATTCCTTCACATCTCCTCACAAATAATGCCTGTGTCAACTTCATTAATACGTTTATACCCCCAGGAAATTATAAGCTTCATGAGACTGAGAATCCTGTTTTCTTTACTATCATACTTCTGGCATCTTGCAGGTACACAATAAATATTTACTGCATTACTTTCATTGCCATTATGTAGTGAATCATTAGTGTGTGATTATTTTGGCCTTTGGCACTCCTTTCATCCTGCTGCTTCCTTGAACTTAGTGATTTTATTGTTCATGAGCTACCTAGAGCCAATCTAAATGGGCCTGTTGCCTTTAACTACAATTGTTCCAGGCTGCAGCTCAAGTCCTGGCACTCCATATAAAGATTCCTTCCTTTGTATTAATTATATCAAGGAATTCTTCTAGGCTCAGCCTCTTCAAGCTACTTACATCCTCTTCTCTCAGTACTTCTCTTTATATTCATTTATTTTTCTCCTTTGGTTCCTTGAATCCAAGTCTTCTTTCTAACTCTTACCAGTGCTAATCTTGTGGCCTCACATGCCCTCCTCCCAGCTCTGAGTGTGTATGTTCTTGATACTGTTGTAGGCCATGTGGTATACGGACGTGAATGAGACATGTTTTGTACTTTTTATTTCTTTGGGGGAAGTTCCAAGACAGTTTTGGTGGTGGAAAGAATTAAATCTGTTGTTTAGAATTAGAATTTTGAGCTGTCTCATGCTTTAGAGCACAGAAAAATAAGCATAAATAAATGCAATACAATGAAATATGATGTTATATTTAAATAGTGCTTAGATTTTCTATTTTTTCATTACTAGCCTTTCAAAGTAAAATATTAAGTGAACTTATGTGGTTAAAATAACTGATCTTTTTGGTAATTTTACTCCTACAATCAATTTTCAGGTACAATAACTTGAACAGAAAAGGAGGCTGAAATTTTACAATTTGTTATTTGGTTCAATCCTATATTTCTTTCCCTTGACATCCTCATACTGATAATTTTGGGTTTCCATGAGAATGCCATCCAGAATCAACAAAAGCCAGTACAAAACAAAAAATGGGGATGCAAATATTCTATGGCCATTTGTATCACCAACAGTAATATATATAGTAATGATTAGGAAAATCACCTATCTTTGCTGTGATTTTTCCTCCCACATTTCCCAAGTTCTTTTTCATATTTAATCCCTAAGGTAGCATTGTGATATAAGCTAGGAATGCCTTCCATGAGCTTACATGGCTAAAAAGTTGGTAGAACTTGGTCTCAAATATAGGTTTAGGTCCAGACCTGTGTCTTTTAGACTGTACTTTTTTGTGAGATTACTATGTCAATAAAAGCACCATTGAAGCATTTATTAAGTGTATAAATAACAGTACTGGCTATCATGAATTAATATCTAGTGGCAATTAAAGCACACACTTATTGGAGGATGAATCTTCCTAATTAAAATTCTGAATTTCCATGCAAATGATTGGATTCTAGTGCTTCCCCTACTGACATCCCAGAAGTATTGAAATGCATACTACAAAAAAAAATTGAATTCATTTCTAATAAAGAAGCAATTTTCTTTTTGTGCCAGTGCCACATGACTGTCACCATTTCATTTCTCATAATTCTTTAAAGAAAATGAATATGCTAAATATTTGAAAGTTGCTTCCTTTGGATTTTGCCACAGAGATCTTCTGACCAGATATAAGGCTGTGGATTTTCTATCATTTTTAAAGTTGATAAAAATACCTTTATTGCCTTTTCCCAATTTCAAACCCTTAGGCTATCAAAGGTGAAATAATTGTTGCCTTATAAAGAATATTAATCTAATTTATTAGCTTTTGGAAATGGAAAGCAAAGCCTACAACCCCAAGATTGGTAGAGACATACTGTTGTATTTTTTAACCTCTGCATAAGTGAACTGTGTCTTAAAAACACCTCAATCTTAGCTTGATAAATACAGTATAAGCCTTGAAGAACCATTGTACTTTGTAATTACCTTGATTAAAGAAGAATAAAAAGGTTTCACAGCAATCAAAGGGCTCTCCAACTCTTACATGTTAACAGTCATTATCTCCCTGCTTCCAGCGCACAGGTGTAAGTTGAAGTAAGGGACTAGTTATACCCTACTGACAGCCTTTGATTAATCTCTTTTGATTAGCTCTTTGCAGAATAAAAAAGAATTTTTTAAATTTGCTAATCAGGTTTCCTTCTGATTAATGCCACAGTAATCATTTAAGGAAATAGAATACAATGTAAAATGCCCCTCACTGAAAGTATGCTCTCACTAGTAGAGCAGAAGCATTTATCTTTACTATGTGTTACCATTAGGTATTTGTAAGACATGATATTCTTGAGTAATTGAGTAATAATAGAACCTAGCTGACAAAGGTGGCATATTTGATTCTAATTTTTAAATTAGTGATGACCATGGGTTCATGGGATTCAGGTTTAATAAAAGAACTGTTCAGTATGCATGACAGCTATCCATAGGGTTTAGCTTATCTTCCAACTGATTGATACACACTATACACATTCATCCTGTTTCTTTACCCAAATTGAGTTGTAATTTATTAGGTTGATCTTGGTTTTTATACACTTAAATGTTTTCGGCTTTTATTTTAATAGTAGCTCTGTCATTCTGAAGTCTAGTTTAAAAATAGTCTTAATCATTTCAACATTTAAACTAAAGAGAGTAAGAAGCAAGACTTTCAAAAAATGATTAACTTTCTTTGAATCCTAGGCAAACATATCATTTCTACTAGAAGATTACATACAGAAGATTATATTAAGTGCAGAGTGTTTCATTTATACATATTTGACTTCCTTTTTTTTCTAATTTAGTAAAATGAACACATTTGGTATCATTGGCTGTTATTTTCACATTCACTCCTCCAAACTGTTAGAAAGCCAAAGGAATTTAACATCTTGATTGCAATGCATTCTTGACCAACCTTGGTGAAACAGTTCACACATAAATGAAGTTAAGATGGTGAGCCATTAAAAATCATAAGTGATTTATATGGAGTTGAATTATCCATGCTTTCTTAGGGGCCTTTACTGGATGTTCTAAATAGTCTCTATTAAACTTATTGTCTCAGTCGTTTTTTCCAGGCCTATGGTTTTCTATGAATCATTAATTTGTCCTCCATATAGATTATTATGAGATATTATACTGTCCTCATGGTTATGCTATAATGAAAAATGATATCTTCTTTCGTAAAGTCCATTTAAAAAGACAAAACATTTGATTCTAGTTTTAGTATTTAGTCAGACAAAGGCAATGCAGTAACATTTATTTATTTTTTCTTTCTCCTATATCCTCTATTCTGATATAGCTTAAGGTTTGTTGAGGTGGAGGGTAGAGAAAATAAATTTAAAAAATTGATTTTAGATGTGCATCTTCTAGGAGAAGTGGGTCAGTTTGAGGAGATACTTCAATTAGAATCAATTTGAAATATTAAGTAAATAGAAATATTTTTCACAGTCTGACCAAACTCTTTCTCTTAGTGAATATCACTACAAGACTGCCAGAGAGTACTTGGCCAATGTCAGCATTTGATAGTGACCAATTTTTCTATCTCTCTTTTCTGTAGGGAAAGAAAAAAAAAGTATGAACTTCTATGGAAAACTATCCATTGTCCATAGCACACCCTTCTGTCTTACCTGATTCTGATTCAGTGGGGATTTTTCTACAGTTACACATATTGAAGATAATCTCTATGGGTCCAATAGAAATTCAATTGAATTCCCTCCCTATCATGGAAAAGATAGTTTGGCCTCCATTTGCTCATTAATTTTACTTTCCTGATCTAGAAATGTGCTTTTTGGAATCTCTTTTAAATCATTTATGATATCTGCTTGGTTCTCTCCTAGTTGAAATAAATTCTTTAAGACATCCATATTTTGCATCTGTATGGGAATCATGATTTTATCCTATTTGAAAATTATTGTTTATCAGTTCTCCCTCTAGGGCGCATGTTCTCAGTGTCAGTACTTTTGGCATTTGGGACCAGAAAATTTTTAGTTGTGAGGGGCTGTCCTGTGCATTACAGGATATTTAGCAGCTTCTCCAGCTTTTACATACTAGATGCAAGAATACCCCCTCAGCTGTGGCAACCAGAAATGTCTCCAGGCATTGCCACATGTCCCAGTTGAGAATACTTAAAATCACCCTTGGTTGATAACCACTGCCATAGGGTAAAATGATAGGCTGTAACTGCCTACAAAATTAATGACTTCTGTTCATTTATTCCTTTAACTAATATTTATTGAGTAACACACACACACACACACACACACACACACACACACACACACACACTGTTGTTTGTGATAAGACCAATCACAAATTTGCCTATAGGACACTTGTAGTGAATTCCATTTTACTGTCAAATCATTTCTATGGAGATTCTTGTTTACCTTTTAGACTTAAAAACATTCTTTATTACTTCAGGAAAATTTTCCTGTTTTACCTGCTTTTTCTTTTTATCCTATCTCTTTCCCTAACTTTTTTCATTTGTGAGTTAAATAATGGCCCTAGTCATAACATAACTATATGCCAGGTATCAGTAAGTCAGCAATAGTTGTGTAAGTGAAAATAGTAGTCATTAATTTGGTCCTCTGTTTTCCCTCAGAGTTCCTGGGATTTGGCCATGGAGGGGACCAAAAAGTAAAAGACTGAGTGAGAAGCTACATGAATACTTAGAATATATTTTGGCACATAGTATGTAATGTATGTTAGAAAAGATACAGATATTTAAGACTTATCTAAGATACTATAGTTGAGTTTACTGGTGACAAAGCCAGTTAAGAAATGCAATTATTCTTTAAAAATATTTTATTTATTTATTTATTTATTTATTTATTTAAGAGAGGGAGCGAGAGAAAGAGTACAAGCAGGGGGAGCAGCAGAGGGACAGGAAGAAGCAGACTAGCTGCTAAGCAAAAGAGCCCAACATGGGGCTCAGCCCCAGGGCCCTGGGATCATGACTTGAGCTGAAGGCAGAGGCTTAACCAACTGAGCCACCCACCTGCCTCCTGCAATTATTTACATATTGTCCTTCACAAGAAATATATCAGATCCTTAATATAAATAATTTTTTGACAATTATCTCAGAAGGAAATAGAAAAAACAATTTTGTGAGTAGAGGGTCATGCTGATGACACACTGATAGATTACGCATTCAGAATATCCCTACCTAAACCCAACCACAGGTTTTTACAAGGCTGCTCCATCCGTAAGAAATTATAGGTCACTGCTCCCTGTGCACCCAGAGAACATGCTTCTGCAGGACAGAGTAAAGGAGATGTAATTATTAAGTTGTGGTCAGTCAGTACATATTTACTGGAGTGTATTCTGGGTACAGTCTTAGATGACAAGGATGTAGAATAAAACTCTAAGACAGACATCCAGCTCTCAAGGAGTTTATATTCCCAGGGGAAAAGAAAGTTGGTAAATTCGAAGTTGAAAAATAAGATTAATTCCAGCTATTGGAAAGTGCTAAGGGACATTGAAAGTAGGGTAAAATGATTGAACCTGACTAGTGGTTTGATACATGGGGTTAGGGAAGTTAGGGAGGCCTCTTTGAAACAAATTAGTTAAGAACAGTTTAAAGATGAGAAGGAGGCAGACAGGAAGGTCTGGAGAAAAAGTCCTTGAAGCTGAAAGGATACGTACACAATTTTGAGGTGAGAATGAAGTTGATAGGTTTCAGGAAACACAAACCTGGGATATGGCTGGGGTTGGTCAACTCAAGGCCATAGGGAGAAAGTTGGGGTGAATTTGGAAATGTAGGCTGGGTCAGATGAAGTGCAGGTTTGTAAGCCATGGTAAGACGTCTATTTTTTTAATTCCAAGGTTAATATCTTTTTCTCTATATAATCAGGTTCAGTATTCTTGTGTTTATCTTCAAATTATTTGAGCAAATCCTTGAAAGTTTGAAGGAAAATATTTACAAGAGAAAAAAATGTTTTAGAATAAAAAAAGTCTGTATAGAAAGATTGTGTGGTACATGAACCCAAATTCATCTTCTCCAGTGTCTTTATTTCTTATATCTCTTTTCTTTTTCTCTTTCCTCCTCTTCCTCCTTTCCCTCCAATGCTGAATTCTGACTGTCATTAGCCAAAAGACAGAGTCCAATGTATTACCAGGTGCGTTTTGAACATTTGATAACAGTGGATATGAAGAAATGAATGAATAGATGATTGAATAGATGGATAGATGGCAGGATCTCTGGTTCAAGGAAGAGAATGTCCCAGAACGAGTTTGCAGGGATGGGGCATCTAGGGGCGGTCTTTGGGTAAAGACATCAGAGTCACATATTGGTAACAACAAGAATGGGAACTGTCCCAAGACAGAACCAACTAAGGGTCACACTTGGAAATTAATGAGAAATAGTCCAAGGTTAACATGATAAGATGTGTGTGTGTGTGTGTGTGTGTGAGAGAGAGAGAGAGAGAGAGAGAGAGAGAGAGAAAGAGAGAAGGATAAGGGTTCTTCAGAATTTTACAGAGCATTTCAGGCTAGAGAGAGAAAGCAAAAAAAAAATCATATAAGTGAATTCAACACATTTAATTAAAGGTGCATCTATTTAAAGTAATTACATTTTGGGTAAGATTCAAACCTATTCAAGAGATCCTACTCATGATCGTACTACTTCATAGAGAAAAAATACCAGAAACACTATAGGTTATTACCACAAATAATGTTGTAATAACCAAGGGTTTCACATTGTGTAGATTTATATTTTCTATACGCTTTCTTACTATAATAACAGAACATCTAAATTTTATTATACCTGGACAGATATATTATGCTATCACTTTTTCTATATAATAATATAATCTAAAATTTGAACTAGGCATTGCTTTTTTAATTTAAATATAAGTGTGCCCAACAGAGAATACGTTTACAGAAAGATTTTTAGTTGTGTTAAAAGAAAGCAAAATCAAGAAAAAATGTGTTGTAGATTTTAGCTGAAGAGGAATGAAACAGATAGGCTTCTCAATATCAAAATGAGACTCAAAAGCTGTATTTGAAAGCCTTGTTGGATATCTTGGCTTTTTAAAACTCTAAGATACTGTCCTAAAATCCCTAACTGTAAAAATCATTTAGGCATCTGCAGGACATTGAGGTTATGTTCACAAAGTGAAGGTAGAAAGAGTAAGTGACACTAATGTTTCTATTTGAGCTGTGAGCAAAAGAGGACCCTTTTCCAGGGAAGAGAACAGAAGCTTAGGCACAAAATAAGAACGAAACGTTCTCTGTAACTTTGTTTCTCGTAAATTGGGATGCTCACCGACGAGCCGCTTGTTAGAGACAGATTCTCAGACTCTACCCCAGCTCTGGTAGCCAGAATCTGCCCTTGACCAGGTACCTAGATGCACCCCACACCTGTTCCAGTCTGAGAAGTGCCCCTGCAGACCGTGAAAGAACACTGATGAAATATCGGGCTGTCTTGTCAGCACAGGATAAAAAGAAAGTGATGCAAGGGAGAGCAAGCCAAGATTTGCTGCTTTAGGTTCATTAGTGTTTGGGGTTAGCACTGATATTTAGACCAGAAACAGGATTAAAGAATGTGAAAAGATGATCTTGTGGCATTGTGTTTGGAAGTCATATTGACAGTTCTGCACCTACAAAAAAAAAAAAAAAAATTTTTTTTTCAATTGTATTTTCTCTTTGGAGACCTTGAAGTAGCTGGAAAAATCCTTTTCCCCATGTTGTCATTTAATTCGAGTTCACCTTGCAGTCTATGTCTTTTCTTGAAATACCTTTTATGTCTCTGATGGCCAGCGCTCCCTCCCCGTCGCTCAAAATTGTTCCTGACTTTCCATGCCCTCCAGAAAGGCATTCTGAAGTCATCAGATGAAGTCTGAACTTCCTTGGCTGTATCTGAGCCCCAACATTAAATTCCTTAGAAGATGCAGATTTGACCTTGTTCTCGAGACACCCCTAAGTGCTCGAATTTCTAAGAAATGTCTGATGTTAGCACCTCCCTGTGTAATGATGCCTCCTTCCTTTAGTTAACTCTCGGGGGCTTCTGTAATCCTTCATCACCAGGGATGTCTGTTAGTTCTTATGTTCATAGATTCATTCAGGCACTTCATCCTTCATTCATTTCGCATTTCCCAACTCCGTGCTAGACAGTAGCTTAGTGCCGCGCGGATACAGGATAAATAAGCCTCAGGCGTGGCCCTTGGGGACTTAGAATGATTTAATGCATATAGTCTTCTCATATAGTGGCACTGCATGCATACTTGTTTGTTTATTATTTTCCGATTGCAAGGAAATGCCAGAAAATATGAACGCACCCTTTTTTTCTTGACAGGCTATGGTGTATGGAAATGAACTTTTATTATAATAGATATTCTTACTCAGTTCTTAGGATTTACCACGCATGCTTCTGAGTGGATTATCTACCCTGACTCACTTAACCCTCACAACAACCACATTCCCCTCCACCCCACCTTTTCCAGATAAGGAAGGAGAAAAGACAGAATTAAATAACTGGCATAGCCCAGAAAGCTGGGGAGCAGAAGATTTTGGATTCACCTGGAACTGATCTGGCTCCAGAGTCCTAACCTCATAAGATGCACTTTTTTTTTAAATTTAAGATTTTATTTATTTATTTGACAGAGAGAGAGATCACAAGTAGGCAGAGAGGCAGGCTGAGGGAGAGGGGGAAACAGGCTTCCTGCTGAGCAGAGAGCCCTAATGCAAGGCTCAATCCCAGGACCCTGAGAACATGACCTGAGCTGAAGGCAGAGAGGCTTAACCCACTGAGCCACCCAGGTGTCCATAAGATTCACTTGGAAGCACATTGTCACCTATAACATAAAATGCCTCTTAGTACCTTTTTGACAGATGAAAATAATACCCTCATTTTATGTTCCCATTCTCTCCTATACCAGAGGTCTACAGCTTATTGCCCATATGCCAAATTTATTTTTGTAAATAAAATTTTATTGGAATGCAGCCATGCCCACTTATTTACGTTTTGCCTATGACTGCTTTTGTGCTAAAATGACGTGGGGTGCGTTGTTGTGGCAGTGACCTTCTGCCTGAAAGCCTAAAATATTTATTATCTGGCCCTTCAGTAAAAAATTTGCCAGCCCCTTCTAAAATAAGTATAAAGCCAATTCATACCTTACATATTACATAAAAACAATTTGAGCAGTAATGCTTTCTATGCTGAATATAACACTTAGAATGAAACTTAATGGAAGAAAATAAAGAAAGTACATTTATTTAAGGCATATGATTTTGAAATAGTCTTAGTAAGAATTAGAGAATAAGTAATTCTTTCTTTCAAAGAGATGGCAGCTTTATGCCCTTGCTCGGTGCCTCTGTGGATGGCATCAGTGACTGGGGTTTTGGGAAAATAGGTGGCATACAGTTACCATTTCCTTTTATTATTGTTTCATGTCTCCAAGGTCAATCAAGCTTTTTTGTTAGCAATTATTTTTCCCCACCTGAAACTTCAGAATAACATTATGTATTATTTTCTCATGTAGGGGTGCCTAGGTGGCTCAGTCAGTTAAGCAGTGGGCTCTTGAGTTCTGCTCAGGTCATGGTCTCAGGATGTCATGGGTTTGAGCCTCAAGTCAGGCTCCACGCTCAGAAGGGAGTCTGCTTGAGATTCTCTCTCTCTCTCTTTGCCTCTCTCCTCCCCAAGTTAAATAAAATCTTAATAAAAAATGAAATAAAAGAATAATTTCTCATGTAGTGCATATTTACACTGTCATTGGAAAAGAGGAGAAAGAATATTTGTTTTATTTCAGTTATTAGAATGCCAAGACTTGAAAAAAAATATTAAATCAGATTTATTTTTTCTTTTTTCATTGTAAGTGGGAATGTGGTCAGTAGTTATCTTGTTCCATCAATGCTTTTTATTGCCTTTTGTTTCACATAAAATATGAAAAGTATGCTTTGAGTATTTTTTTTACTACTTTAATTACTTAGAGCTTAATTTGTTTTTAATAATTTAATAGATAAAATCAAAATAGAGCATTTGATTGTATATGCATCGTTCTAATTTGGGAGTGCACTTAAGGAAGGCAATCATTTGCACAAAACATGACAAAGTAAAGGAAATTGTAATTAAAATAAAAATTATGGTGTTTTAATAAAGTTGAAAGGATTTTTTTAAAATCTTTCCTTTATTGTTCATCTGGGGTTGTGAATTTGCATTTCTTACTGAGAAATATTGATCTCACTCTTCATCTCATTTTCAAACTACAATTTTGAAAGTAGAAAATTTAAATCTTTTCAAAACAAGAAAGAATTATAATTTTCCACATGCAAATTATTCTTTATGTTTTGTTTCTTAAAAATGGTTATGTAAATATGCAGTTTTAAAAATCATGTTCTTTGGTAAAATATAATGAAAAACAGTTCAGTTAGAAATTAAGAGATTGATTCTTTAGGTTGTGATATGGAAGTGTATGGATTTCCATACATGTAAATTTTACTTGGAATGGTTTAGACTCTGTTATTTATCCTTTGAAGCTCAATTATTTAGTTAATTTAGACATATAATAGCTACTTCTCAAATACTTTTTCCCATGGACATTTGATACAAGTTTAAATGTCTGTTTTTTTTTCTTTTTAAAGATTTTATTTATTTAATCGAGAGAGAGAGAGAGAGGGTAAAAAAAGAGAGATAGAGAGCACCAGCAGAGGAGAAAGCAAAGGGAGAGGGAGAAGCAGGCTCCCTACAGGGAGCCTGACAAGGGGCTGGTTCCCAGAGTCCTGGGATCATGACCTGAGTTGAAGGTGGACAATTAACCATCTGAGACACCTAGATGCCCCCAAGTTCAACTGTCTTTTGGGATTTTTTTCTGAGGGCAACTATGACTTAGATTGGTTCATTTACTTATTTGAATAAGTAAATGGACTTTTTTATGGTCTACTAATTAAAATTCAGAACAGAGTACCCTAGTTTATTTGTGTTTTGCTTTAAATCATGCGTGTAAGCTGTGGATATTTAGAATACTGTGTCAAAGCGTTGAGCACTATATTTATTGTCATTTCATATCCTTGGTAAGAAAGTTTGTTTGTTTTGCTTAGTTACATGAATGGAATGATAATGATGGATGACACTGCTTTTCCCAGAAAAGAGAACCTGACTCCACTAGGATATGAGTGCATCATCACATACTCAGGAACAGACTCTCTGATAATATTTGAGCAGACTTATCAAATAATGATAAAGTTGAAAGTAGCGGCCAAGGAGAGTGCTGCTTGGGGACATTAAATATAAATATATATCAAATTGTAGAAATAATACTTTTGCAGCCAGAATAAAAAATTTCCATTGCCTATTGCTTACCTGTCCTAACTGTCCCTTCTCAAAAAAGGCTGAAGCATGTTGATATTCAAGCCAGTCCTTTTGATTGCTCCTTCCTTTCATGTCCATAATGCTATCACTCATCAAGTTTAGACTGCTGACTCACAGGCCTGTGTCATAATCCTTCCGTGACAAAAATTGATTTGATAGCGTGTGTTAGATTGATGGCGACAAGGTCAATTGAGTTCGATTTGCTTTCGTCTCTAAGTAATCAACTTTGTTCCTCTGGCATGTGGAGACCTTAAAAGGCCTAGAGAGTTTTAAATGTTTCTACTCTACAAATATTTACTATTCAGGTACAAAAGAGTTAATTTAACCACCTTTGCCTATAATGTTTCACAAAAAGATTTTATAATTTCATGATGAAAGCTGAAGGCATTTTGTTCATTTAAAATAATTTCACCACTTTTTTTTTCTTTTTAAATCATAGAATGGTCTTAGCTAAACACACCTCCTCAGAGAGGTCTTTGCAAATTATATTATCTGAGTACATCACTCTGTAATTCTCTCTTTGGCTGTAGTTTTATTTATCTTTTCTTGATGCCTATCATGATTTGAAATTACATTTGTTAATGCTTGCTTCTTTCACTAGTTTGTCGACTCTACAAGAATTGAGGCTGGGTCTGTTTTGCTCATAATTTTATCCTAAGCACCTGGTCACAATCATGGCACATACAGATGTTTAACAAAATACGCATTGAAAGAAAAACATTGTCCATTATCAGAGGAGTTTGGAGCAGATGATAAGGACATCCTGAGATTTCTACTACAGAACCTGGTTTGGAATCTCCTTGGCTTGAAGGGGTTCAGTGCAATCATTTGAATCCTTTCTTCTGATACGGGGATAGAGAACGGAATTTTAGAGACCCCAGATTCAGTTTAGATATGAAACTTTTTTTATTATAGTGCAGTTCATTGCTGTGTATACCTTTATTCATTAAGTTATTCAGCAGATGTTTATTAAGCAGACCCTGTGTGCCAAACACTACACAGATAGGGCTCTTTCTCCAGCAGATTTTAGAATGTGGTGGGGAGACCCACATTAATCATAAACACTTTTGGAACATGTTACACATACGGTGATGAGAAGAAATCAAGTAGAAAACCTAATTTAAACTGTGGGAAGAAGAACATCTCAGAAGCTCTTTCTAAGAAGCATAAAAGGTCTGTGCCCCCATGTCATCTCTCATTAGCCATTCCGCTCTGACCCTGATTGTCTCAGAATTCTTAATGGATTTATGCCTTACTGGGTTCAGATGATCTCTAGTTCTTACCATATAGACACACTTCTGTCACTGACCCATTGTCTTGTGTCCAATAAGCACTTACCTTTCCCAGTGGGATTGGTGTCCTACCCTGCAATCCATCTCTTTTGCTTGGGACCCTGCCAACCTCCTCTTAGCCAATCCTTTTCCAAGGGGAAGCCCACTTTTTCCTCTATAGCAGTTGTTGGTTCATCCTATTCTGGATTAACTGATGAACACTTTTGGTCTGTTGCTAGCTTCATGTTGTCTACACTTTCTGCTACTGGCTTCATGTTTATACTTCTTGCATTTCTGTCAGGATGTAGCCCAGAGTTACCTTAAATGTAACTTGGATTTTGATCAGTCAGATTCCTCCAGTCTTCTCTTCCTTCAAAACTCTCTTTTGTTTTTTCTACCCTCTTTACTCTATGTCATGCCCTTCTTGGTTCTATATTTTTATATTTGCTTTGCTGATGACTAAAATATACTACACATATTTACATTTTTAGCCTTTCTGATCAGAGTTTCTCATTTTCAACACTACTGACTTTTTATGTCAGGTAATTTTTTGCTGTGGGGACAGCTCTATGCATTGTAGGAGGTTTAGAATCTCTCTCCCAGTTGCAACAACAAAAATGTGTCTAAACATTGCTAAATATCATCTTTGGTCAAAGTTTCCCCAATTGATAATGAAATATGCTTTCAAGTAACCAAAGTATGTTTTACTCACCGATTTATTTATTCTTCCACTCATTTAATAAGTATTTTTTGAGCAACCTACTTGGTGTCAGAAATATTCAAGGCACTGGGAATATCACTGTAGTAAATGCAGATAAAGTCTTTGCCCATATGGAGCTCACATTTTTCTAGAAGGAAAATATAAAAAATAAACAATATAATGCCAATTCATGAAACACGTAATGATTTTAAGAAAAGAAAAGGAGATAGAACACCATTTAGAGAGAGTAGTCAAAGTCTTTCTGAGAAGATTGATTTTGAGAAGAGACAGAAAGGAAGGGAGGTTGAGAGTTTTGTGAAGATCTTGGACAGAATCATTGCAGAAAGAAAGAAGCAGAAAGTTCCTGAGTGGGAACAAGCTTGTTGTGATAGAGAAATAGCAACATAACCTACATGGTTAGAACTGAGGGAAAAATAACTGGGTCAGAGTGATGGTCTTGCGTATGATGAGAAGTCATTAGAAAGCATTGATCTGTGCTGTAATGGAATTGGATTTTTAATCAGGAAGGGACATTCTGACTGTTCTGGACAGAATCGACAGTAGTAAGGGAGCCAAGAATGGGATCAAGGAGATCCATTAGAAGCTTCCTGCAGGAGGATAAGTGAGAGAAGATGGAAGCTAGAACTGTGATGATGACACTGGAGGTGTTGAGATGTCATTATAGTAAGAGATGTCTACTGAAAGAAGGCCTGGCTGTGCCTGTTGATGGATTGGATATTGGATGTAGGTTGGGGGTGAGGGCTAACACTGATTTGTAGACATGTGAACCTAGGTGACTATTTCTGCCATTTTCTGAGATGGACAAGACTGAAGGAACATGTTGGGGGTGGTTAAGAGCTTCAGTTTGCATATTTTAAATATGAAATGGCAGTTTGTGGGGATGTTGAGTGTAAGTAATTACTTGTACTTCAATTATCTTTTTTTTCCCCCTGTCACCTCAAGACAAAAGTGTATATAGGTAGTTGGTGCAACCTTTTCGCCCCACTTTAAATGAAGAAATGAAAGCTCAGAAATTTTGGGCAAGCCAGGATTTGCACACAAAAATTCAGACTCTAAATTGAGACTCTGAAGGAGTATCCTTAATTAAAGCTGCCAGTGATTGGCTTTTCTTTCTTTCTTTTTTTTTTTTTTAAAGATTTTATTTATTTATATGACAGAGATCACAAGTAGGCAGAGAAGCAAGCAGAGAAAGAGGAGGAAGCAGGCTCCCCGCTGAGCAGAGATTCCCAATGCAGAGCTCCCATCCCAGGACCCTGGGATTATGACCTGAGCCAAAGGCAGAGGCTTTAACCCACTGAGCCACCCAGGTGCCCCTGCCAGTGATTTTCTGTTGTTCTTATGTTAAAATGCAAAAACAGAAATCATTTTCTGTTATACTTTGCAACAACTAAAAAGTAAGTACAAGTCCAAACTGAAAATTCAGGTTTCTTTTTTTTTTTTTTTTTTTTTTAATTTTTTTTTATTTTTTTTTGGAGAGAGAGAGTGTACAGGCAGACAAAAAGGCAGGCAGAGGCAGAGGGAGAAGCAGGCTCCCTGCCGAGCAAGGAGCCCGATGTGGGACTCGATCCCAGGACGCTGGGATCATGACCCGAGCCAAAGGCAGCTGCTTAACCAACTGAGCCACCCAGGCGTCCCAAAATTCAGGTTTCTAAGGTACTTACATATTTATTTATCTCTATTATTATTAAAATGAAGGATGAAATTATGGAAAAAAAAATCTGAATGTTTGGATTTATCATAACATAATCTGGCCAACTTCCTCCGAAGACTGTTTTTGGGTCCTAGTCTTTTTTCTTATGCATTCATCACTCCATGCATCCCTTGGAAGATTTTTATAGATGTCTCTCTCATAGTGTCTGCAGTATTAGTAGTATTAATAAGTGGTTTCCACTTGCATGGAATATCTTTTTCCATCTTTTTACTTTTAGTTGTGTGCGTCCTTGCATTTAAAGTGAATCTCTTGTAGGCAGCACATGGGTGAGTCTTATATTATGTTTGTTCAGCTACCTTATGTGTTTTGATTGGAGCATTTGATTTAAAGTAATTATTGATAGGTATGTGCTTTTTGCCATTTTGTTAATTACTTGCTGTTTTTATAGTTCCTCTCTGTTCCTTTCTTCTCATGCTTTTTTCTTTTGTGGTGATGACTTTCTTTAGTGATGCACTTACTTTCCTTTCTCTGTCTTTTGTGTATTTGCTATAGGTTATTTCTTTGCAATTACCGTGAGGCTTACATATAATAACATTTCTATAACAGTCTATTTTAAGTTGGTAACATCTTAAGTTTGATCCCATCATAAAACTCAACATTTCTTCATTGCCGTGTTTTGTTTTCGATATCACATTTACATCTTTTATCTTGTGCATCCCTTCAGTGATTATTGTAATCATATTTTTTACTACTTTTGTCTTTTAACCTTTATGTTAGCTTTATAAGTGGTTAATCTACTACCTTTACTACAAATTTAGCTTTGAAGTCAGATTTATTATTTCATATGTATTCTTATAACTAATTAGCACACTTTATTTTGTGTAAGGCCAATTTAGTTGTGAAGAACTCCTTTAGCTTTAGCTTGTCTGGAAAATTTATCTTTTCTTCACTTCTGAACGATAATTTTGCTGGGTAGCATATTCTTGGTTGGAAATGTTTTACATTCAGCACTTTGACTATATCTTATCATTCCTGTCTGGCCTGAATATTTATGCTGAAACACCTGTTGTTAGTCTTATGGTGGTTTCTCTGTATGTAACAAGTTCCTTTTCTCTTGATGCTTTTAAGATTCTCCCCTTGTCTTTAAATTTGATATTTTAATTATAATGTGTCTTGGTGTGGGTTTCTTTGGGTTCCACTTATTTGGAAGTCTCTTTGCTTCTTGGATCTGAATGTCCATTTACTTCTCCAGGTTAGGGAAGTTTTCAGTTATTATTTCCTCAAATAAAATTTCTACCCCTTTCTCTCTCTCTTCTTCTGATACAAAGGTCTGTGATGCAAATGTTAGTCTCTCTGATGTTGTCCATAGTTTCTTAAACTATCCTTTTTTCACCTTTATTCTTTTTGCTGCTTTGATTTGGTGAATTCTACTGCCTTGTCTTTGAGTTGACTGATCTTTTATTGTGCTTCACCTAGTCTGTTTTTGAATCCTTCCAGTGCATTTTTCAGTTCAGTTATTTTATTCTTTAGCACCATGACTTATATTTGGTGCTTTCCTACATGTTCCATCTCATTGTTGGAGTTCTCATTTTGTTCCTCCATTTTTCTCCCCAGTTTATTGAGCACCTTTATGACCATTACTTTGAACTTTTGTAAGGTAAATTACTTATCTCCATTTTATTAGTTTTTTTCTGAAGTTTTATTTTGTTCTTTCATTGGGAACATACCCCCATTTTACCTGAGCTCTGTTATAGTTTCTATACAGTAGATGAAGCCACCTCTCTCAAGTTTTGAAGTAGTAGCCTTGTGTAGGAGGTGAAACTTGTTGTTCAAACCTTCCTGTACTCTCGGTTGTCTCTCAAAGCTTTGTGTTTCGTCCAAGCATCCTATTCTGTTTTTAAGAGTTCCAAGTAGTTGAGGATGGCCAAGACTTGTCAGTATCCCAGCAGGGAGGATCTCAGCTCCTAGATTTATCTTTAGGCAATAGCTTTTAAAAGTATACAAATATTTTTTAAAAAGTGTATGCAAATATATATAGTCCTGTAGGTTACAAGATTAAGCCTGCTGGCCACCAGATACAGGTGATAAAGTAGTATATCCCAGGTGGTAGCTGTAAAAATTGGGGCACCAGACTCACGCAAAAGCTTCCTTCCAGGTGACACTGATACTCTGGAGTACAGCTAGTGAAGCATGAAAAGATGGCACCCACCAGTCTGTCCGTAGAGAGTGTTCTAGCAAACTCTTCGGTATGTGTGTTAAATTACATGCTTCTCCTTCAGACTGATGCCTTATTCACTTTAAATCTGGTTATGATCACCTCTCTCTGGGATGGGCCCTGGAGTAGGTGAGTTTAAGTGTATGAGACCTTTTTTTTTGGGGGGGGGGGGGGGGAGGGGAGATGAAACACTTTTTAAGTTTTTATTTTAATTCCAATTAGTTAATATACAGGATTATATTAGTTACAGGTGTACATTATGGTGATTCAATACTTCCGTATAACGCCATAGAACACATGCTAAATGCATGAGCACTTTAAGAACATTTTCTCAGATCTGTAGAGTCTTGTGGGTCTTGGGAAGTGAGTCTCTTTGGTTTTCAAAATTAGATGTTTTGGGTGCTCATCTCTCAAGTGTGTGTCTTAAAAGTTGGGATGCCTCATGTTGGGTTTGAACCTCTCACTTCCCGGGGGGAAGCTCCAGGTTTTGAGTTCCCTCTAGGTCATGGGTCATTGCATTTGATGTGGAGTATATGGTAAGAATATATTCAAGCTTTTACCTGCTTTGATGATGTTTTCTGTTTATCCAATATGTGGTCGTCTCGAAATCAGACTTTAGGTTACTTTGAGAAAATTGTTCCATTTGTAACTATAGACTCCTCTGGGGGAGGAGATGAGTTCAGGATCTTTCTACATTGCCAACTTGAACGAGCTCAGAATAAAGGAAACAGAGAAATTCAATGTGTAAACCTTTTTCTGTTAAAGAGTTGTGGAAGTGCAGAAAGTAATAATATACAGGTAGAAAGGTAGAGAGGTAGATATAGAAATTGATAAATAGATATTTCTGAGAAAGACTGTTGTTTAAAGTAAGTGCAGTTTACTTCTTATGCATATTAATCAAATAATTACCCTCATTGAAATCACATTAAAATGCCATTTTAATTTCTTGAATTCCTGAAGGATTCCATAATAAATGTTTTAATGTAATTTTGAAATAATAGCATAATAACTAGATTTATTAAACACATTGCTTCACTAAAAATTATTTCCACAGAAAAATTGGTAAAAACATGTTTCTTCAGAATTAAAAATCTGGCTATAATTTTGAATTTAATAAACAATAGATATATCACATTTGATGTTTAAAATTAAAGCCATAACCAAAAATTTATAGTTGAATTAGCATTTTTATATAGACTAAAATGAGAAGATATTTATTATGTTAAGTAGAAATGCTTCCTTTTTGATAGCAAGCAGATTTATAACCATTTTGCTAATGAAACCTTGTTCAGTATTAAATAGAAACCCTAAAATATCTAGCTTTCAAATTTATACTCATTTTATTCTTCCTACAAGAGATTACAAAATGATTTATAACCTATCAAAATCAATTCTAATGTAATATTCATTTATTGGATACAATAATCACAACTTTTAATTAGAATATAATTTAGTTTTCCATTAAAATCTATATTAGCAAAGAAAGCCTGAATGAAATGTATTTGAATAACTTACTACTTAGAGTGGAGCACATTGAAAATAACCTGACTAATTATGTCTATATATGACTAATTGTACATACTAGGTGCTTATCTCTTTTACACATTGAATTTCTCTGTTTCCTTTATTATCCTTCTATGTCACAACAACCTTTCTCTCTTTTATGTAGGTTTTGAGGTCCTCGAAAGTAGGTAAGTAGAAGGTTGATAATTCTCATTCAGAGAGCATGAGAAGGAAAAACAGTTTTCATAATAAAATCATGATTCTTATTTGGCTTTTCTCACTGTGTTGATGCTTCCACTAGTGGTGAACAAAGCAACAGTGGTAAAAATGCTGGCACTTTGTACAAATCAAAGCAGTAGCACCAACTGTATTAGTGGTCATTGGGTTCTTCATGTTATGTGCAAACATTTAAAAAAATATTATTAAGACTTTAGTTTTTAGAGCAGTTTTGGGTTCATAGTCAAGTTGAGGGGAAGGTTCAGAGATTTTCCATATACCTCCTGTCCGCACACATGCATAGACTTCTCCCATTACCAACATCCCCCAACATAGTGATACATTTGTTATAATTGGTGAACCTACACTGGTGCATCATAATTACACAAAGTCCATAGTTTATATTGTTGTTCACTCTTGATATTATATATGCTATTGGTTTGGAAAAATGTGTAATGAAGGACATGTATCCATCATTATGGTGTTATACAGAATATGTTTAATGCCCTAAAAATCCTCTAGTTTAAGAAATTCTTCTATGAGCAGTAAAACATTTCTTTTATTAAATCTCAAAAAATAACTATACTCATCTTTTTAATATTCTAGTTATAAAAACCTTCTGGAAGTACATATAAAATATTTCTACATATTGGAATATGACAGTTATCTCCAGAACAAGTCTGGTGTAACTGTTTGAATTGCAGGCTAACCTAGCAGCTTTTATCATGGAGTACCACCAGTTGTACTTGAAAGAACAACTGACAAACTATGATTATTCATACATTGGTATTTATAAGAATGAAGTGAACTTATCATTTCAAGGAAACTAACTCTCAGAATTTTCTGCCAATGATAAAATTCAACTTTCAAGGAAAAATTAGAATTTTGGAAAACTTGAATCTGCTACCATGAATTAGTTTCCTTATTCTTAATGGTTTTGCTGATGAATTCAGTTGTAATTTTAATAAATGATATTTAAACACACACTCACTCACACACACACACACACACACACACACACACACTATACATTGAAATGCACCAAAATTTGGAAGCATAATATAATTCAGTAAATCATTATTTTCTAAATGAGCTATGTATGTTATAAAATCATGCATGAGAGATTTACTGAGGTGTAAGATAGACGATTTATACTACTTTCTTGATAATATTTCAGAAACCATATAGCAACTAAGCATTACAAACTATCCATGTTGAGCTTTATCATAGTATCAAAGAATAATATCCACAATTCTTTAGAAAAAGACTTTAAAGACTCCTTCCTTATCCAGCCATATGCCTTTAGGAGACAGGTTTTTCTTTGCATATTTAAAGCAGAACAATACATTATAAAAGATTGAGTACCCCCCCCAAAAAAAAGACTGACATAATTCTAAAACAGTGCTACCTTTCTTCCTGATTTTATTTTTGTTTTGGTAAATACAGATTTTTTCATATTTTCAATAGTTCTTTTAAAGAATTTATTTTTAGGGGTGCCTGGGTGTCTCAGTGGGTTAAGCCCCTGCCTTTAGCTCAAGTCATGATCTCAGGGTCCTGGGATGGAGCCCCACATCAGGCTCTCTGCTCCGCAGGGAGCCTGCTTCCCCCCACAGCCCCCCACTCCCCGGCCTGGCTTTCTGCCTACTTGTGATCTCTCTCTCTCTTTGTCAAATAAATAAATAAAATCTTAAATTTTTTTTTAATTTTTAAGTAATCTCTACATCCAATGTGGGGCTCAAACTCACAACCCCAAGATCAAGAGTTGCATGCTCCACTGAGAGGCAGCCAGACACCTCAAGAGATTTTCAATAATTTTTAGAAGTATAAAGGAGTCTTGAGACCAAAAAAGTTGGAGAACTTCTACAGTCAAAGTAGTTTACGTCTGTTCTTCGATGCCTTTTTGGTGGGGAAATATTTTGAGTTCTGTCCAGTTGTAAAAGCAAAATATTTTTCATGATACTATACAGAGTATATTGTGAATCTCTTCCAAAATAGCAAGAAAGGGGCGCCTGGGTGGCTCAGTGGGTTAAGCCTCTGCCTTCGGCTCAGGTCATGATCTCAGGGGCCTGGGATTGAGCCCCACATCAGGCTCTCTGCTCAGCGGTGAGCCTGCTTCCCCTTCTCTCTCTGCCTGCCGCTCTGCCTACTTCTGATCTCTCTCTGTCAAATAAATAAGATCTTTAAAAAAAAAATAGCAAGAAAATTATTTGTTTCCCAGCTTACTTTTGAACCAAGCTCCATTTAAATATTCACAAATCCTGACTTGAGAAAATTGAGCAGTATTCTTTTTTCTCTTACCCTTCCTAATTGAATGTTATACAAATGTGGCTGCATTAGCAATTTTTTTTGTATGCCCCCTCCCTTTTAGAACAAATGTTACCTCCAACATTTATAGCTTTTTGCAGTAGTAGACCCCAAAGCTTGAAAAACAAATTATTCTAATTAACTTTCTTTGGCAAAGTTTTTCTTAGACAGACTAAAAATAATCTGCTTTAGTTAGAAAGAGTAAACCTTTACCCCATCCTGAGCCGCAAACTCATTAGTTTATTTGACATCCTATTGTACTTCTGCAGGAAACATTTAACACTGAGTCTCTTTAATACCTTTCCTTCATGAAGATAACTATTTTACTCTTAAATTAGACTCAACTAATTAAAAAAATTAAATATAATGTAAAATATTTTGTAGTATTTGCTGACCTGATTTTTCTTTTGCAAACATCAAAAGAAAGTGACTTGATACCAAAGTACGTGTTCTTGAAATGATCACCGGGAATTTTGTATTTTTTTAGCATTTCAAATCAGTTCTCTGATTCAAACCTGGTAAGAATTAGAGTCAGTGTTACAACAGTTCTATTCTCCGCTCAGTTACTCTATTAGGAGATATATGTTTCAGTCTTTATAAGATTCACTGTCTGGAAAAGAAGATCAATTTACATAGATATATGATTATAAATAGGCATGTACATAGTGATTAATACAGTATATAAATTGTGAGCAAAATTCAGATTCGGCACAAAGGACAAGTAATTTATTCTTTTGGGGATTGGAGGGATATTTGGATGCCTTCCCTGAAGATACTATATGTTAACATCATCTAGAAAGATGAATAGAAATTTGGGAGGAAAAAACGTATAATGTGGCTATTTTGTTCAGAGAAATAACATTTGTAGAGATCTTAGAAATATGAACAAATATCTTTACATGTTGATTCATAGGTTCCTCTGTATTAATGAAGCATCAGTTAGTGAATGAGGTTTGGATGAGAAATAGGGCTGAGAAGCAGAGTAAGACCAGATTAGGGAAGAGTTTGACTTTATACTGCGCATACATGTAAGTCATAGAAGAGTTTAAAGAGAGGAGTGACTGAGTGAGAAATTTGAAGTTAGCACTACAGAAAAGAAGACTAGAGGGGGAAATGGCTGCAGTAGTCCAGAGTGCAGAGGGAGACAGTATGAACTGAGAAGATGGCAGTATGAGTGTAAAGGGTGAAATAGATTTAAAAGGGGTTTTGGAGGAGAGATTGGTAAGACTCCATCTTCACATCTTTTGCTCAGATGCTGGGCAGGGTGGAAGTGTTCTTTATCTTCCTTCATTTCCAACATATATGAGTCTCTTAGAATATGTAGACTGCACATAGATGAGAACTGCATCTGAAATCCTAGAAAAAACCTATACTGAAAACGAGAGCATAATAGAAGGTCATAAGAGTAGAGGAGACAGGGGAGAAGTCACCAGGGAGATAGAAGGGGAAATGACAATACAATTCCGTTAAGGGACAAGAAAATTTAAGACATATTGGGCAATTGGACAAAATACGGAGAGGTGTGTTGTGATAACTGAGAGATGTTGGTGGCTTTGTAGCATTTCTGCGAGTGGTAGTGTCTGGTGGTGTTTTAATTTGAAAAATGTAAAGGAATGGAAGATGTTCATATTCAGAGTGTAGAATTGAAAAATTCTATTAAAGGATAGAAGACATGAGCACAGATAGAAGCTGAGCCAAGGAGTTTGTCAAAAGAGATTGAAAATACAGACACAAGTTTTCCCCTGGTGGTGCTAAGAAGCCTATTGACTATCATCTGGAAATTGCCTTTGGAAACTGGGAGGAAGCCTATTGAGGTCATGGCATTTCAATCTCCTGAGTCTTCTGTGTGTTCTTGAAATACATCACTGTTTCTTCTACCCCAGGAATTTTATTCTTCCTTCTGACTGGAGAACACCTGAGGTCTCAGGTCGTGGATAACTTTTTCTCAAAGAAATCTTTTTTGATCTGAATAATATTCTTTGTCCATATGAACCCATTCTTTAACTCTTCCGGATCACAAAAAGTGCCATTGGTATTTACTTGTGTTAAGTCTGTCTTCACTAAGGAAACGTAAACCCCATGAAGATGGCACTGTTTTTGACTGGTCAAAAAATAAGTCCAAGATTAGTGACAGGAATTGATGTTACAAAAGATAGTTATTAAATATTAGTGGAATGAATATGTATATAAAGATGGCAACTGGAAATATTGGTTATAGAAATATGGCCTTAAAAGACAATAGGCTAATCACTTATCAAGACAACTACCACACTACAAACAATAATAACAGTAAAGGTTATATGACATTTCATTTGTAGAAAGAAGGAAATATTATAAATTATATATTGTATATATTATATTGCTACCTCATGACTTATACCCACATATATTCTAAATCAAAGAAAATATAGAAGTATATAGTTCAGCTGGGGAATAATTATCTGAAATCTGACCCTGTGAACAGAAACTCAAAACAAAGATTGATAAATTCCTATTTTGTGATTACTAATCATTACATGTGGCAATAATCAAAAGCTTCCCTTTTAGCAGAGTTCAAATGTAACTGATAAAGCATAAAAACTAGTTGCGATAAACTGGGAAGACATTTATTAATAATGGAAGCCTTCCTGCTGATCAATAAGGTAAACCTGAGCCCCAATTAGGAAACAAAAAACAAAAACCAAAACTGGGTTAAGGATGTGAAATTGAACTCTCAGGAAAATAAATAGAAACTAGTAGTAAATGTGCATATAGAATTTTATGACTTCTCGGGATGCCGGAGGGACTCAGTGGATTAAGTGGCTGCCTTCAGCTCAGGTCATGATCCCAGGGTCCTGGGATCGAGTCCTACATCAGGCTCTCTGCTCAGTGGGGATCCTGCTTCTCCCTCTGCCTGCTGCTCCCTCTGCTTGTGCTCTCTCTCTCTCCCTGTCAAATAAATAAGTAAACATCTTTATAAAGAAAAATCTTATGACTTCTCAAGGGAATGAACATTAAATGGATAAGGAAATATCAATTTTTCTTATCTTATTGGTTACCAATAAGTGTGATGTTATAATATTTTAAAGACTGAAGATAGGCATGAAGGAGTCTAAAGGAGATCACCATTTTGGCAACTAATTGGCAATATGCACCCGAAACCCTTTGACAAAACAATTTTGGTAAGAAATATTTTTAAATAAATAAATAAAAGTTTATAAATAAATAAAAGTTTACAAAGATTGTAATTACTAAGAATAGGAAAAAATGCTACAAATGCTAAGTAAAATGAGGTATTTAGATAAATTATTTCATATCTACAAGATGAAATATAAGTAAAACAACATTATACATGTCTATTTATTGATGCCCACATTATATAAAGGAAAGAGAAAATAGAGGTTTTAAAAACAGTCTGATAATTTCCATTTTGTGGGAGAAAATCTTACATGTTATAGAGTCAGTGTCAGCATTGATTTGCCTCAGGGCATTGGTGATTATAGAATTTGTTTTTGCTTATTATATTTTTGCTTATATGATAAATAAAGGTACTTCTGTATTTAGGAAATGATATATATTTTATAGTTAAAGGTGTGAGGAAATAGAAAAGTAAATAACCTTGTTATAAGCATGGAAGAATCTTGCTAAGTCAAAGAAAACTCACAGACCTAAAACACTTGATAAAGATTGTTAAATACTTCAGAAGACTGTTCTCAGTAGAGGGGCACTGTTCATGTGGGGAAATAAAATTAAATATGTAAAATATACATTTGCCAGTTGAATGAGCACACTGTACATTACTTCTTTAATTTGCTCAATTATGATTGCTAGTAATAGATTTCAAAGTTTTGAAATAATTATTACTCCTCTCTGTTCCTTCTTCATGCATTTGTTTCTGCAAGAGGCTCTTGAGTTCTCTTTCTTTTTTTTTTTTTTTAAAGATTTTATTCATTTACTTGACAGATGGAGACCACAAGTAGGCAGAGAAGCAGGCAGAGAGAGAGGAGGAAGCAGGCTCCCCGCTGAGCAAAGCCCTATGTGGGGCTCGATCCCAGGACCCTGGGATCATGACCTGAGCTGAAGGCAAAGGCTTTAACCCACAGAGCCACTCAGCACCCCTTGAGTTCTCTTTCTAAGTGATCATAAGTTAACTGTATACATTAAGATCACTGATACTTTTTAGACTATAGATATTATAAATAAATCCCCCAGTTAATTATGTGCTTTTAAACTTGTTGATGGTGTTTTCTTTAACATACAGAAAAAATTTAGCTACCTTTTTTTGCTTAGGAAAGGATTTTTTCAAAACTTTGTTGGATTGGGGGGAATCTAATTTTACTTTAATTTCCTAATAGCTAAACCAGCACAAATGGATAATATTTTATTTTCCTACTGACCTGAAATGCTTCTCCTTTCATATTTATGCTTATTTCTGGATTTTCTTTCTTGTTCTAACAATCTGCTCAGTCATTCTTATGCCAGAGCTACACTGTTTTGGTAATTATATTTTCTAATACGTTTGCTCCTATAATATTTTCTAGATTGATATTGTCTAATTATTCTTCCAGATCAAACTTGGAATGAATGACAAAAATCCCAAAGTAACCTCATTTGAGATGCCAAATTAAATTGCATTAAACTATAAAATTTAGGGGCGGCTGGGTGGCTCAGCCACCCATAGAAGGTCCCTTTCTATTATCGTATTATTATCAATGTGTTTCTTTAATTTTGTTATTAATTGGTTTATGTACTTGGCTGCTCCCATGTTAGGGCCATAAATATTTACAGTTGTTAGATCTTCCTGGATAGACCCTTTACTTATGATATAGTGTTCTTTATCATCTTTTATTACAGTCTTTGGCTTAAAATTTACTTTGTCTGAGACAAACATTGCTACCTCAGTTTTCTTTTGATGTCCATTAGCATAATCAATGATTTTCCACTCCCTCACTTTCAAACTGGAAGTGCCTTTGGGTCTAAAGTGAGTCTCTTGCAGATAGCATATTGATGGGTCTTGCTTTTTATCCAATCTGATACCCCATGTCTTTTGATTGGGGCATTTAGCCCATTTACATTCAGAATAGCTATTGAAAGATATGAATTTAGTGTCATTGTATTACCTGTAAAGTCACTGTTTCTGTATATTTTCTCTGCTCCATTCTGGTCTGTGTTACTTTTGGGCTCTCTCTTTGTTTAAAGGATCCCCTTTAATATTTCTTGCAGGGATGTATTAATGATCAAAAGTTCTTTTAGTTTCTGTCTGTCCTGGAAGTTTTTTTTAATCTCATCTTTGATTTTGAATGGCAGCCTTCTTGGATAAAGTATTCTCTGCATATTGTTTCTCACTTAGCAACCTGAATATATCATCCCAGTCGTTTCTGGTCTGTCAGGTGTCTGTGGATAGGTCTGTTGCCAGTCTAATGCTTTTACATTAGGTTACAGGCCTCTTGTCCCAAACTATTTCCAGGATTTTCTCTTTGTCTCAGATTTGCAAGCTTCACTATTACATGTCAAGGTGTTGACCTATTTTTATTGATTTTGACTGGGTGAATTCTCTGAGCCTCCTGGACTTGAATGCCTGTACCTTCTCCAGATTAGGGAAGTTCTCTGCTGTAATGTGCTCTGAAATATCTTCTGCCAGTTGTCCCCTTTCCTCTCCTTTTGGGATCCCAATTACCCTAATATTATTTTGCCCTATGGTATCACTTATTTCTAGAATTAAAATAAAATTTTAATAAATAAAATTAAAATGAAAAAGGAAAAGAGAGAATATAGTCAGACAGATAAACAGAACAGAGCAGTACATTGGATCCTGTATATGTTTTAGTCTGTTAGAAAACTAGATCTCAAAATTGTACAGAACTTAAACTTATGTATATGAAAAAATAAAATTAAATACAATGAAAGGATAGAATGTAACTGTAATGATGAAAATTAAAAAAGACTTAAAGAAAGGGTTGATCAAATAAGAAACTTGTTGAAAAGGATAGAAAACAATTAAAATTGGAAGAATAAAGAATCATGAGGAAAAAAATGAATTCTAAATACTATTTTCCCCTAGTGCTGGAGGTTTGCAGTTCTATGTGATCAGTAAACTTGGTCTTAGCTAGATGTTCTTGCTAATCTTCTGGGGGAGGCTCCTATTGTGTGGATTCTCAGGTGTTTTTGCCCCAGGTGGAATTGCACCGCCCTTACTATGGGGCCAGGCTAAGTAAGTGGCTCATTATTACTTTATGTGACTTTTGTTCTCTGGAGGCTTTCCATGCTGCTTTAGAGGATGAGAATGAAAATGGCAGCCTCCCGATCTCCAGCTCCAGATGAAAACTTGCACCACCCCTCACACTCCTCAGTGTGCCCTTAGGGAAAAACAGTCAATCACTCCTGTCCCCCTGGTCTCTTTCTGCACTCTGTGTTCCCCCCAGCCTGTGACAGGGACTTTTATCTCAGGTATGAGACCCCGCTTCAAGTCTCCAGACCTTGCAGATTCCTGTGGTGTGCACCCATGCAGCTCTTCCTGGGGGAGAGAGGGAGGCCTCCCCATGGTTCTGCTGCTTGTGGACTTCTGCTTGGGAGTGGTCAGCTGACTCTGTAGCATTTCAGAGTTTGTGGCCCCACCAAGCTGAATGCCCCACCCCTGGGCTCACTGATTACAACTGGCTTCCCTGCTCTGATGCCTGGGAGCTCTGTCACACTCAGGTAGCTGTTTTCTTCCTGTAACCCCGGGGATCCTGAGACCATATTATCCCACCTCAGATTTGGCCCTGCTTCACCTGCACACCTTTCTGGCAGGGATGTCCCGCACTGGAGCGGACCTCTGAAAGTTCTGATTTTGCACTCTGCTGCTACATTACTTTCCAGTAGCTGGCTTTTGGAGGATCCTTGCCCCTGTGGTTTATCTTCCAGTATATCACCTCGGATTCACTTCATTATAGTTCCTACTTTGCAGAAAGTTGTGGCTATTTGTAGAATTGCAGAAATTCTTTTCTTAGATCTCAAGTTGAGTTCACAGGTATTCAGAATGACTGGATAGCTATCTAGCTGAATTCCTGGGACCAGACAAAACTAAGGTCTCCTACTCCTCTGCCATCTTGGAAAGTCAATTTCATTCTTTCTTATGGGTGAATAATATTTCATTGTGTGTGTATATCATAGCTTCTTTATCCATTCATCTATTGATGAATACTTGGATTGCTTCCATAGTTTGGTTATTGTAAATGATGCTGCAATAAACACAGGGGTGCATATATCTTTTTAAATTAGTGTTCATACTCTTTAGGTAAATACCCAGTAGTGGAATTATTGGATCATATGGTAATTTTATTTTTAATTTTTTGAGAAGTCCACACTGGAGAACTCTCTAATCTTTATATCTCAAGATTTGGCTGGCTAATGAGAAAATGTTTTTATAACTTATAATTGCTAAGAATTTGAAATCAAAGTTGAAATTGAAAACCTATGAACCAGTCAACTGCTCTCTTGATTATAACTAACCTTATGGTTTTAATTACTATAAATTCTATAAGTTTTTACATCACTGTCTTGGTCCTAACTCTTTCCCAGTCTACCACCAAGATTCAACAATTATTCCCAACAACCTACTGGACAGCATAGGTATTCCCCCAACACCAAAACTTAACATTTTCTTGCCCTCTAATATGACTTTTTTACATGAGTATTCTTTATACCAGTTAGTGTTACCATAGTCTATCCATTTCCCTAGTGTAGAAGACGGATATTTGTCCAGAACGTTTCATTTCTTGTCTTCTAACATCTCATTGCTTATCAATTTCCTTGCTCTTCAATTTAGGTTCACACTATGACAACAATCATCTTCTTGAGAATAGATTTTACTCTGTCATGCTGGGACTTAATCATTTGTCTTCCTGATGTCTATAGAATAAAAAATAAACTCTTAAGCCTGGAGTAAGAGACATTTTTATGGTCTTGGGCAATGTGCCCTTTGGTTTTCATTTCTATGTTATCAACTCAAAAAAATATCTGTGCCTCAATCACATTAAACTCATTAAACTTACACAAGTCTCTATGTGTAAAAGTGATTTCTTTTTCCTGTAATGCTCTTCTCCATTTTTATTTATTTGACAGAGAGAGAGAGAGATCACAAGTAGGCAGAGAGGCAGGCAGAGAGAGAGAGAGGGAAGCAGGCTCCCCCCTGAGCAGAGAGCACGATGTGGGGCTCAATCCCAGAACCCTAGGATCATGACCTGAGCTGAAGGCAGAGGCTTTAACCCACTGAGCCACCCAGGCGCCCCTGCTCTTCTCCATTTTTAAAACATCTCTCAGATGCCCATGAATAACCCTTAAATATCCAGGGCAAACTTTTGCTGCCTTCTTCAGCTACCCAGATAGTGAAATGAGATAATATGTTAAATACTCAGCAGAAACCTCAGCACCTAAAAATCTTTGAATAAATCATCATCATTTTTAATAACAATAGTTTTTTTTTTTATCTTTGTTCCCATTGATTCTGTTTACACCTTTATCATATCACTTACTTTGTGATATAATGATACACCTAAACACATCCATCCACCTGGACTAGGATTTATAAAGGCATGAGTTGCATCTTAGGCTTCTTTCTGTTGGGTTTATTTCCCCACAGCACAGTGACTCCTTCTACTTTTCTGATTAAATAACTAGATAGTAGATAAATTTCCAAAGGAGCAAAATCCAGCATAATGTTATAAAATCTTCCCTTCAATTTACCTTTACAAGGATGGACTGAAACATCAGCTAAGAAAGCATACAGTTGTTTAAACCTTCCTAAGTCAGTGTTTTGAAATTCTGAAGCATTCAATAATAGAATATCACAGTCTAAAGTTCACATCCAAATGGAGGAAAACAAAAGTCCTTAGTTTGGGAAATATATCACTCTCTCTCTCTTTTTCCCTGAATTCTTTATTCTCATTTTATTGATTTGAATTAAGTTGCATTTCAATTGTAGTTTTTAAATAACATTTATTGAATTGTTAACATGTGCCTGGTACTAAGCTAAGCACTTTACAAGCGTTATCCATTTAATCTTGACTACAGTCCTATGACGTAAATCTCATAAGCTCCATTTTACAAAGGAGGAAATTAAACTTTAAAGAGGCTGAGTGAATTTCCCCAGTCCATGCAACTTCTGAGTGACAGGGAACTAAAAATAGTATCTATAGGATGCTGGGCGCAAACTCTGAACTGTTGTTCTATTCATTTCATTGTTTATAGAGATAGGTCTATGATAGTAGTTCTCAATGGAGATTGGGCAGTCATTTTGCCCTGCAGAGTGTATTTGACAATGTCTGGACATATTTTTGGTTCAACTGAGAGTAGGGATACTGATTTATGCATTAAGGGTCTTTAGATGTATAAATGGGTATGGAAGCCCATTTTACTGAAGTGGTTGGTTGATTTTCAAGATGTAATTAGTAAAGTTCTTTGGGTTTTTTGATTCATGAATTAAGGTTTTCTTGGCAAGAGGGTTTCAACTGTAAAATGACTAGGCACCCACAAATTAACACTGGAACTCTCCACTGACAGAACATTTTGCCTTTTGTTCACTTGGTCACTCCTTTGTTTTTGCAATATTCTTTAAATACTTTGCAGCCAGGGCTGCCTTCATCTGTGTATGAAGCAGTGGCAAAGGGCCATGTGCTCTG
This sequence comes from Enhydra lutris kenyoni, assembly GCF_002288905.1. Lineage (NCBI taxonomy): Eukaryota > Metazoa > Chordata > Mammalia > Carnivora > Mustelidae > Enhydra > Enhydra lutris. The sequence continues at coordinate 7,124,138 of NW_019154123.1, forward strand.
AAAGCCCCACCCCTTGATTTGTTTAATGCTCTTCTCTCAACAGCTTGAAATAGTTAACATTTTTTATTTTTATTTATTTATTTATTTATTTATTTTAAAAAATATTTTATTTATTTATTTGACAAACGGAGATCATAAGTAGGCAGAGAGGGAGGCAGAGAGAGAGAGGAGGAAGCAGGCTCCCTGCAGAGCAGAGAGCCCGATGCGGGGCTCGATCCCAGAATCCTGGGATCATGACCTGAGCCTAAGGCAGAGGCTTTAACCAAACACTGAGCCACCCAGGTGCCCCTTGTTAACATTTTTTAAAAGATTTTGTTTATTTGTTTGAGAGGGAGAGAACATGAACAGTGGGAGGGGGAAAAGTGGAGAGGGAGAAGCAGAGAGAGAGAGAAAGAGATCATGAGCAGGGGGAGGGAGAAGCAGACTCCCCACTGAGTGGGGAGCCAGATATGGGACTTGATTCTGGGACTCCGGATCACGTCCTGAGCTGAAGGCAGGCAGATGCTTAACTGACTGAGCCACCCAGGCGCCCCTTGAAATTCTTAACTGCTGAGCCAAGGGCCTGCATTTTCATTTTGTCCTGGGTTCTCATATTTTATAGCTGGTTCTATACAATAAGTACATTTTGATTACATATTATTAAGTTGAACATGCAGAGTATTGGGGGCAGTATTCCCATACACTCCTAAAGGATCAATTAAAAGAAAAGTCATTCGAATCTGAATAAGTGACATTCCCCAGGGAGAAGAAAAAAAGAAGAGAAAGGTAGACTAGAGAGTGCAATAATTAGGAATATACCTGCCTGCAAAAAGTCATCGGTAGACTCCATGTATGTTAAAATCGAAACTGATAAATCTGGTTTGGTACCCTTATTAAAATAAGAATTAAAAAAAGTAAAAGCCTTTTGCAATTAAAAAAGACTATGATACAATCCACTCAAGGAATATAAGAAATTATTTTATAAAGATATTTTCTTCTTTTTTAATTGTATCACATGATTGTATAGCTCTGTGTTTTGCTATATATAAATGCAATTTGTGGAAAATAAGTTTATTACATCCTTGGCTTGTTCTTCCCAAAATTCCAAATTTGGGAGTGAATATTTGTAAACACATAGAAATTTAACTGTGCAGTATGAACATTGAGATTTGTTTTTTGGAAGAAGTTAGTTTCCATCCTATGTACTTGCTCTGGGTAATTTAGATAATTTCCCCCAGAGAGAAAATTTGGTGCCCATTTGGCTTAGAAGGGGTGGTCAATATCCTTATAGACTATGTGATAGAGAGGCTTCTTTGCAGAATGGAAAAGCTGACATGGCATATACATCCCTCCCTTGCTTCCAGTGGACACTACTGGACCTAGGTATAAATAGAGGTAACACTATTTTAGCTTCTGCCATTTAGAAATTGAGGATCAGCGTAATTTCAAATAATGCACATTTGCACATTTCTCAGAGCTTTGGAAAGAGTTTGTCAAAAATTATTGCTGATGCTCTTCAGTTCTATATAGATTTATCTCTAGTGTACCAATCTCCATCCTTAGTAATTCCCAGCATAACAAATCAGCCTGCTGACCTCATCCCTTGCCATTTGTGAAAACATGGGTGAACACAGTGGGCCTGATGCTAAATGAAATAAATCAGACTGAGAAAGACAAATGTTTTATTAGTTTACTCATGTGAAATCTAGAAAGCAAAACAATGAGTGAACAACAAAAAGGAACAAAATGATTGTTGTGGGAAGAGAAGGTAAGGAGATAGGCAAAATGGTTGAAGGGGAATGGGAGACAGAGGCTTCTGGTTATGAAATGAATAAGTCATGGGGATAGAAGACAAAGTGCAGGGAATATGATCTTTGGTATTATAATAACTTTCTATGGTATCAGATGGGAGCTACACCTGTGAGCATAGCATAACCTATAGAATTATTGAATCACTATGTTCTACACCTGTCACTGACGTAACATTGTGTGTCAACTGTGCTCAGAAAAAATAAATAAATAAAAGAATTCACAATGGGGAAATGACAGTTTTTTCAATAAATGTTGCTTGGAAGACTGCATATCCACATGTAAAAGAATGAAATTGGATCCTTACCTTATACTGTAAGCAAAAACTAACTTGAAATGGGTTAGAGGGTTAAATATGAGACCTGAAACTATGAAACTCCTAGTGATGATTTTTTGGCGGGATATGAAACTAAAAATATAGGCAATGAAAACAAAAATAAACAAGCAGGATTATATCAAACTAAAAGGTTTCTGAGTATCTACTTCTAAACGACTTCTGTACTCTGTGAAGCCTGACTAGGTTGGAGTGTCTACCAGAAAATTTACAGATGACCTCTCCCAGTGGCTTTGGCTTCTCTCAGCCTGGCAGATGCCTTCCAAGAGCAAGCATCTGAGAGAGACAGGTATAGCCACATAACCTCCCTGACCTCACCTGAAGAGTAGAGGATCACTTCTACTTCTGCCTTCTGTACAGGTCACAGCAGTCACTGCTGAACTTCAAGTGAGGATCCATAAATGCTCCTAATTGTATTGTTTTCATTCCCTCTCCCTGCCTCAAATACTATTTTAAATTGTAAGATCTACACTGCAGTTGTCTCCAGCACACTCTCCTTGGAGTTCAGTGGTATCCTAAGTGGTATCCAGGTCACCATTACTTAGGCCAGCACTGTAGCTTTGGGTGTCTGAGACCCCAGCCATAACTAAGGAGGGAGTCCCTGTAAAGAGTGTTGTGATGCCACCAGCTCCACTCTTCACTTTTCATGGGAGGCACGGAAAAGACTTTGCCGTCCCCCTTTAAAATGTCCGCAAGTAGGAATTAATTCCGGCTATAGAGTTCACAAAGAGGAGACTAAAGGTTGAAAAATTTGCCCAAGTCCACAGAGCAAGGAAATGACAACACCAGAATCCAAATCCAAAAGCCTGTGCGTCCTAAACAGTAATGCCATTTGAAAGAAACTCAGTTTCTATTACTTTTCATAACTATATCTTAATTGTGCATATATAATTGTGTGATTTTTTAAAAATTTTCTGTCTCCTCTTTAACACGTCATGAAATGATGAGGAATCTGTTTATCTTCTTCCCTATATTCCCAAAGCACATATTAAGAGCTCAGTAAATGTTTGTTGGATGAATGAAGGGATGGAAGTTCAATTTCATCAGGCTTGGATGAATCTTAGCTTGTCTTTCCATACAGCTGTATGGTCCTGTATGGGACATGTGGTCATTGCGTCCCTTGCAGGTAACTGGCAATTGTTGGATTTCTCTCCCATTACACAGTGAATGCTTTGACTGGAATAACCTTGTTTACGTTGGGATGCTATATGTTAAGATTTGCCTGATTCCAGGAAACAGAATCTTCAGAGAGCAAGTTTGTATAGTTAATGATCTGTTGCATCAGCTTGACAGAGGAATGGGAAATGATTCTGTCACTTTTGGGTAGACTTGAAACTCATGCTTTTTGTGAGCTTATTTTTATAGGGTATATAGTAAAATTCTTGTTTTCTTTACACATATACTCTAGAATCACGGAAAGTCTGCCTTGCAAACTGCCGTATCAGAAGCTTCTGAAAATTTTGGCATATAAATAGCAATCTGTTAAGTATTGGGAAATATATCAAGTAAGCTTAACCTGTGTGATTTTTAAGGATAATGCTGGCTCCCAAAACATCTCTGACAAATCTTCATCAACATATGCATTTTTTAAGATCTCTTATTTTTCATTGACATAATTGTTGGTGTAGGTTAAATGGAGCATAAATTAGTCTTCATCAACAATTTTTCATGTGATTTAAAAATATGGTTTTAAAGCTTATTATACTTGCATGCTAAACATGCACACTTTCTCCTGACTTTCAGTTAAATTTTTAGACTTAATTTAAGGAAAAAAATGTTCCTAGTTTTATAAATAGTTAAAAAATTATTTTTTCTACTAATCAGTAACTTAATAAGTAATCAGCACTCTGAAGGACAATAAAAATGGGAGGTAAATCTGCATTTTTGTGACCCAAGATAATTGATTAAAAAAACCAATATAGTTCTACTTACGGATACCCAGCAATTCAAAATCTAAGAGAACAGAAAGGACAAATGAAACTGTAATATAAATAAAACTGTGAGTGTATAAATGAAATTGTGTGTATATGTCTGTGAATAAACTGAACTGGCTGTGTATTAATTGGATAGTATGAGTGTTATGTATATGCATATGATTGACAAACAGGTACAGTGATGTGTGCTGCAAATATATATAAGCAGAGGCTGTCAGTTCTGGAAAAAATAAGTTAACCTTAATAGAATCATAGGCTGCTGTAGGAAGAGCAGTCATGGTTTATCAGAAAAAGTGAAAAAAAAATCAAACTTGAGAATAGGAATGTTTAAAGCAGAATGAGAGAATTCGTAGAGTCTCTCACAAAGTCATTTCTGAAAGGTTTTTCTTTTTTCCTATCTTCATCATAGGATTAAAAAATGCAATAATCTTTTCCCCCTTTGATCATATATTATGAAAATGAAAGCTACTGAAAGCTTTCTTTTTGTTTGAATGATTTAGTGTGCATGTCAGGGAATTGAGATACTAACCTCAAATTTTATATCCTAAAGTTAACTACCCTCTAGTGCATTTCAGTTAGTTTTATAACAAAGTCAGTTCTAGGTTTGGAGTGAGAAAAAATGTATCTTTGGAGTTCATCAGTGTGGATCAGAGTGTGGTTTCTAACTTGTCAGTTGAGTTTCTTTTGGCAAATGTGTCTACATGGTTTTTTATTTTTTATTTTACTTTTTGAGAAGATTTTAATTACTTATTCGACAGAGAGAGAGACATTGAGAGAGCACAAGCAGGTGGAGTGGGAGAGGGAGAAGCAGGCTTCTCACTGAGCGGGGAACCTGATGCAGGGATCGATCCCACGACCCTGGGATCGTGACCTGAGCCGAAGGCAGATGCTTAACAACTGAGCCACCCAGGCGCCCTTCTGTGTGGTTTTTTAATTAATTAATGTTTTCCGGTAGCAAGGATGGTGTTTATAACACACAAGGCAAGCCATTTCAGCTATGGCAGGTAAAATGCTTAAGAATGGACAGAGGTCACCAAAAGGTGCATTTAGTCCTATGTGAAATATCAAGGCCTGAAAAGGAATTTTGCTAATAGCCATGGAGAGGCATACATCTGACTGAGAGATATTCAAGAGAAAGATGGAGAGTTAGATTTGAAAAGAAATATACTTCTCGGGGTGCCTGGGTGGCTCAGTCAGTTAAGCATCTGCCTTTGGCTCCGGTCATGATCCCAGGGTCCTGGGATTGAGCCCCACATCGGGCTCTCTGCTTAGCAGGGAGCCTGCTTCCCCCTCCCTCTCTCTGCCTCTCTGCTACTTGTGATCTCTGTCTCTCTCCGTCAAATAAATAAATAAACTCTTTAAAAAAAAAAAGAAAAGAAATATACTTCTTTTTGTGTAGGTCATTAGAATAATTGTAATCAAATGCTTGAATGGAACTTTACATTTAAAACATTCTCTCAGTGTCGATGATATCAAAATCCCTTGGACAAATGTGTATCAGAAAATAAAAGTAGTGGCAGGCTGGCTTCATGGCACTGTCCGTATCCTGAGCTTGGTTGGAACTGAGACTTCTCCCTTCATAAGGAGCTCAGATTGAGGCAGAACACGTCAATCCAAACCACTTTGCAGATTTTCCTGGTAATGATTCAGAGTGATTACTTGATTAGAGTGGTTCTTCACGTCACTTTCAATCACAATTCCTTCCAATTTGTGGCAAACTCAGAAAGTTTGTCATCCTCCTGATAAGCCAGGTAGGACTAAATATTTTTCACACTGACTGAAAAAAAATTTTTTAAAGAAAAAAGAGAAAATGAAAAACTTGCTAAAGTACTTTCTTCTCTATAGTTTTCACTAAACCTTTGGTAGCTGCTGTGTAGCATACATCTATCTGTCTTCTCTTGTTGCAAGCTATTAAAGCTAAAACAAATTTGCTGTTTTAAAATTGAAATGATTTCACCAGGTGAGTTTAAAATGCTGATTAATGAAAATAGAAGAGGAAGTGTACTCTCGAATTTTTTGTTGCTGTTTTGGCAAAATCAGATAGCTGAGTCATATTTCACTGCTTCTAAATATTTGGTAACACACTGGTTTATATAGAATTTGCTCCAGCAAAGCCAACAGTATGCTTCCCTAGGAATGCAGAAACCACAACTCTTTGAATCTGAGGACACATGTCATATAGTAAGAATGTTGAGGCCAAAAGGGTGATGAAAAAAATCAAGATAGAAATCCCATCTCTATTTACTGTGACACATCTTTGATAAAAATTTTTGCATGAAGAGTAACCTGAAAGAGTAAAAAATTAACAAAGTTACTGAAATTAATCAATCCATTATTTAGACTTTCTCCTCAAACTCTGGAACCATAGTTTCTTTAAATGTAATATACAGTAAGTATTAGCTCAGATGCCATAATAGAATATCACAGACTGAGTGATTTAAACAACATATATTTTTTTCTCCATCTTCTGGAGGCTGGGAAGTCCAAGATTAAGGTGTGGTAGATCCAGGGTCTGCTACAGCCTGCTTCACGGCTTGCCCATGGTTAGCCATTTCTTGTATCCTACAGGTGGAGAGCAGAGTGAGAACAAACCCTTTTGTCTCTTGGATTCCATTAATGGGAGCTCCACTCTCATGACCTAATTACTTTCCAAAGTCCTCACCTCCTAACACCATCACACTGGGGGTTGGGATTTCCACATAGCAATCTTAGGAAGGGTCCTAAACCTTTAGTCTGTAACACAGTATTTCTAGCTTGCCATTGAGTAGGATTGAAAAATATAAAACTTCTTCTATTCACTTGCAAGTGATTTCCTCAGCAAATTTTAATGCAAGTGGACACAACTTAAGAAGAGTTAAGGGAGGCCATTTTGGACTTGGGATATGCCAAGGTCACAGTTCCTCAAGCATAAATTTTGGAAATCATAGCTGGTATTGAGACTTTGGAAGACTTGACACCCTGATATTTATTCAGCTGGGCACATACTAGGCCAAGTTGTACAGCAGATGTGCTAAAAATTTTATCCCCCCTAAAATTACCTAAAAAATAATGCCATACCTGAATGTTTTTAGTCTTGGCTATTACTTTTAAATATGCCTGCAGAGCATGAAATACCTATATGTGGAGGCTCCCATGAAGTAGTAAATTCCTCATAGAATTACAGACTGTGAAGTCATTTGTATTTAAGGGGTATTAAACACACTTTGAAACCTATTCTATTTCAAACTTATCAGTTGTACTTTGGGAGCTGATGTGCCTGAAAGGGACATTAAATATTAATCATTCTGAGCCTCTCATTTTAGATTTTATGATCCTGATTCAAAGTAGCTAACAGTTTACTGTGATTGGAGTATTTGTTAAGAGCAAAAGATAAAGAAAAGAAATCCAGTTCTTGTATTGAAAGGAATACACCTAGTATTTACTATACTTTTCTGCTTCTGCCATTTTCAACTTTTTTCATTTCCAGTTGTCTGGTATCACTTTGCTTCAAAGCTAGTAAGGAATATCTCTTGAAACTCTCCAAAGACTAACACAATTTCAAGTTAAATCACTTCACAAGTCTTAGGCAGTTATAACAAAGCAACACATTGTGGCAAACCATAGGTATTGTAAACCCTAGAACAAAAGTTTAATGATGGTTCATTTATTTCCTCCCTTATGGAGGTTCTTGCTCAGAGTATTAACACATTTTACAACTGCAGATTTTGTAGAAATTGGTTGGCTTCATGGAAAAATTAAAAAAAACCCAAAACCTCAAGAGAATTTTCAATAACTTTCTTTGTTCTGGTGAAGAGTGTTAAGTCAATGAAGAGATTTACTCAATGAAAGATTGGCTGTTGTCATGAACTATAAATTTCTTGTCATTATTATCAGAAATATTTAACAGCTGTATTTTAGAGATTCTCTTGTCCATCTTCTGAGCTTGTTTCATACTTTCAGTTGTTGATTGAATGCCTCATTTGATGGAGTGCTGAGCTCCAAAGTCAAAGTTCTGAACATCTCTCCTTAAGCCCAAACCCAGTTCTTCGCCCCACTTGTGGACTCCTGGTAACAGTGTCATTGTTTTGCTAGGTTTAAAATTTGCCTGCTGCTTTGTCCTCTTCTGTTTCAAATGATCCAGTTAGCCACATTGGTTAGCCTGTTTTTGCCTTTCAAATACTCTGAAACCTTTTGATTTTCATTTCCATTGCCCCAAGCTGACTGGGGCAATGATTTATGCATTTCTCCTGTCATAGTAGCAGACTAATTTCTCTCCCTGTTCCCTAACTCAATCTGCCTTTCTATACACACTTTTTAAACATCTTATTCTCTTGTTCAGAAGTCTTCAATGGTTCCATATTGCTGTATGATGTAACTATATATTTTTAGCTTGTAAGTCAGGGATAGATTACCTTTTTTTTATCCTGATATCAAACCCTCAAATCTAAACCTTGACAACTTCCTTTTCCTCTTTTCAAAATATTTGACTTCACTAATTCAGATCATGCCAATTTGCTAATCTATAGGATGGCCACGAGGTCTATATACAGGCAGTGTTTGACATATCTGACCACATTAAGTGATCACTTAATGCCTGTCTTTGATGGTCTAGGGAAGGGAAGGCTGCTTTGATTTTGAAAGGTTGACAGACCACCTAGGATTTCCAGTAATGAGGGACTCTTTTGGATGATAATTTCCAGAGCTGGATTGGATGATGTGGCCATGTTGAATGGGATGTTGGCTTATCTGATTTGAAGGAAGTGTCTTCATTTCTTCCACACAGTAATGTTATAGGACCATATTCATTTAGTAAAGAGATGCAAATTGCAGATGCACATGCAAGAACTGATGGAAATACACTACCTCACTGCAATTTTCTGTGGCACAGCAAGAAACTATGCACATTGCTAATGAGGGACAATGTACTGAACATGGTATGTAATGTCAATGAATTTATTATGTACTGTCATGTAATAAAGATAAATGATTTTAATGTATATTTTTTCTGGTTCCCCAGGCATTTGGGCTACCCTGTAGAATGTTCTTTCTTTCTCTTAAACAATTATAACATTTCTTTAATATATTTTTTTTCTGTCTCCAAGTTGGTTTCTTTCATAACTTCTTTCCAGGTAACTCAGCCTGGAATAATTTGCTTAACTTCCACGGAAATTATTGTTTTGTCTGTGATGGGATATTTTCAAGTATTACTTAGCAAAAGTGCTGTTCTTTCTATCAGTTTTAATTCTTCTCTTGACTTTTACCCCAACCATCCCCTTCTCCCATACCTTGCTTAGAGAATTAGACATGAGTGTCCAAGTATTTTTCCAGATGATAGTCATTGTAGAGCCACAGAATTTAAATTATGTAAATCTATTCTTAACATGTAAGTATGAATGCTGATAGCTTGGGTGTAAAAAAAGCAATGTGTATACATTTGAAACATGAGTTTTCCTTTTCTCAGACTGGTTAATATTCTTTAGGCTGCAGAAGGGGAGGAGAGGGATGATGTGGACAAGAGAGCAGTTAGAACCCTCCCTGAAGTTCTATCTCACTATCATCCTAAGTGGGCTCTCCTTTTTAAGCAGCTGGCCTGTTACCTAGTGACCACTGGGAGGCATGAGGCCAATTTGTACCCTGAGATTTTCCTTAGCAGCTTGTTTTATAAGCAAAATCTTTGTACCAGTGGCCAAGAATCTAGTATAATGCCTCTCAAATCATCTGTAGTGAAACCCAGTTGTGTGTGTATATTTAAAGTTTTCATTTCCAATCAATTGCAGACTTATATTTTGTAAAATATAATAAAAATGAATTACTAGAAAAATGGGATTAAAAAAAGATATTCAAAAAATCAAATCCAATATCTCGTAAGAATCAACAGCTGTAACATTATTCAAATTATTATAGAAGTATTTTTAAGTATTAGAACATCTAGGTTTATTTCATTGGTGCTAGTAACAAATAGTGTCCAGACCACCACTCATCTGTGGACAATAGTTGGAGTAACCGTGTTCTAGTTAGTCTCTGCTGTCAAGTGTGAGCTGGAGCAACTAGAGGTCTTAGGGAACTGAGAAAGCCACCACTCAGCACACTTCAATAACTATGCATCTGGGAGAGGCTGGGCAGGCTGGCCAATTGAAACAACCTGGTATCTCTCTCTGCCCTGAAACAGGGGTCTAGCAAATGCTTTCCACCCCCATCCACTTCTCTCCTCCACAGGCTGTTTATTTAATCCTTAATTATGAAATAATCTCTTCATGGAACGTCCATCATATTGTGGTCTTAAAAATTGTTTTAAAAAATGGGGCGCCTGGGTGGCTCAGTCAGTTGCACATCTGACTTTTTAATTTTAGCTCAGGTCATGATCTCAGGGTGGTGAGATAGAGCCCTGCATTGGGCTCTGCACTGGGTGTGGAGCCTACTTAACGATTCTCTTTCCTTCTTCCTCTGCCCTTCCCCCTGCTACTCATGTACACTTACTCTCTCCAAAATAAACAAACAAATAAATATTGTTTTAAAAATGTATTAATATTTATTCTTCTAAGTTTGCACTTTATTTTCCCCTGAAAGATCTTAAGATTCTTGGGGTTAGACAGTAAATTTTATTTTTCTTTGCATTTCCCACATTTTCTAGTTCAATGCCTTACATAATTGCCCGTAACAATTTATTTGTTCTGATTAAGCAAAAATGTCACTCAATTCCAAAGAAAACATAGCAAAATTGTCATTGTTTAAATAAGCTATAAAAGCCCTTAAAAGTTATTTTTGGTATTCTGGATTGTCTCATGCATACCCAGGTGGAGTTACTTATTTAGGTTGATAGAAAACTAAGAGGTCAAAAGGGACCTTGACATTTCTAAACTTTAGTTTATTTCCTCATCTGTAAAGGAGATGTAAGAGCAGCTTTACTTCTAGGTTATTTTGAAGGTTACAAAGCACCGAAAATATGTTTTGTACATAGCAGTTACCCAAAAGGATTAGTGGTCCTCCTCCTCCTCTTACTGTTAGCAGTGAGAATCTTAATGCTTTGCTCTTGTTGCAACCAGCATATAATACATGATTGTTGATAAACTGGCTTTTCTTCCCTTTATATATTGATCGCATGCACACAAATATAGCTACTTAAAGGAAGAAAATAGTTTTTAAAATCTTAATTCTAGCTTTAAGGAGAGACACAACTAGTTAATGAAAATGATAATACACATTTCTTCCCTTTATTTTTAGTGCCAAGTTTATGATACTTTACCTACATTTATATTCCCCAAAGAATCTTGTATCCCTGAGGAAACCATCTGAAAGAGACAAAAATACTGATTTTGCCTCAGGGGACTCTAAGAATTTGGACCAACATCTTCCCTGGAGGATCACCAACAAATTGCTAATGTCGACTTGCATCATTAACTTAGCCAAGATCTCAACATCTTATATATATTTCTCATTACTTACTTGTTCTTAGTAAACAATTGAACTTGAATTTTCTCTTTAACCATCTCATAAATTCACAATTCTAATTCAGGGCTATAGTAGTGAGAGGGGAAAGAAATGTTTGTGTTCCTTTCTTAGCTTTGAATTTGCTGTTAGGAGCAATTAGACAAAACACCAGTCTAGAAAGTAACCTTCTGTTGTGTCATTTCCCTTTGCTTTTAAACTTCTTTGTGTTTTGGGGAAACCTGGGTGGCTCAGTCAGTTGAACAGCTGCCTTTGGCTTGTGTCATGATCCCAGGGTCCTGGGATCGAGCCCCACATTGGGCTCCCTACTCAGCGGAGAGGCTTCTCCCTCTCCCGCTGCCTGCTGCTCTGCCTGCTTGTACTCTCTATCTCTGTGTCAAACAAACAAATAAACAAACAACAAAAAAACCCTTTAAAATTCTTTGTGTTTCACTAGTACTCTTGGGTTTGCTAATAGGTGTTGTTTTAAAACCTATTGTGTACTTCTGAATAGAGATTTTTTTTTTTTTTAAGATTTTATTTATTTATTTGACAGGGACAGATCACAAGTCGGCAGAGGCAGGCAGAGAGAGAGAGAGGGAAGCAGGCTCCCCGCTGAGCAGAGAGCCCGATGCGGGACTCGATCCCAGGACCCTGAGATCATGACCTGAGCCGAAGGCAGCGGCTTAACCCACTGAGCCACCTAGGTGCCCCCCGAATAGAGATTTTTAAACAACATATAATCATATACACATGTAGGGATAGTCTGGCGTATTTTTCATTCATTTGCTTAGTTGCAGTGTACATTTTCTCTTTTTCATATTCTGATTGGACTCTATGTTCTAAATACCAATAGTCCCCCCCACAAACCTGTTGTTGGTTTCAATACCACAAATTGATTTCTTTAGATTTTATGACTCTATCACTTCTCTTATGTTTTTGGACATAATCCAGAACCTTTGTTTTCCAAGGATTTTCTTTTGCTGCTGGTTGTCTCTTCTTTTGGTAATTAACCATTATTTATTCTTTTGGATGAATAAGCAACTCATTTTTATTTTTTATTTTAAAAGATTTTTATTTATTTATTTGACACAGAGAGAGAGAGTACAAGTAGGCAGAGGGGCAGGCAGAGCGGCAGGCAGAGGGAGAGGGAGAAGCAGGCTCTCCGTGAGCAGGGAGCCCAATGTGGGACTTGATCCCAGGACCCTGGGATCATGACCTGAGCTGAAGGCAGCCGCTTAACTGACTAAACCATCCAGGTGCCCCTCGTTTTTATTTTCTAAACTAAGGAGAGGCATTCTCCCTCAGTGGAGGAACTAGACCATTGCTTAGGCCACTTGACTACTCACCATTACTGGTTACTTATCCTGGTCTGCATGATCAGTCACCCTATGGATTGTATTTTAAAATAGAGTTACACATTGTACAACTAAACTTTAAATCAACATGAATTGATTTCCTGACACTGTTGTTAGCAGGCGTTACTACTAGTATAAATCCTGGATTCGTTTCTTTAAAAAAAAATATTTGAAATCATTTTAGGTTTTGAGGAGACTTGTATGGTCAGAACAGAAAGTTCTATGTACCTTCACCCAACTTTCTGTATGTGAACATCTTACACAACCATGATACATTTTCAAAACTAAGATATTAAAATTGATATAGTACTATTAACTAAATTATAGACTTTATTTAGATTTTATTAATTTTTTCCAATAATATTGTACTGATGTTCCAGGATCTAGTACCGGATACTATGTTATATTTTATTGTAATGTCTCTGTAATCTCTTCCAATCTTCCAATCCGTAGTAGTCCTTTTTTCTTTGTCTTCATGACCTTGATATTTTTCAGTTGCAGACTGGTCCTTGATTTGAGCTTGATATTTTCTCATAATTACACTGAAGTTATTAATTTGGAGGAAGAATACCATAGAAGCCAAGTTGTATTTTCAGTACTCCCTATCAGAGTTGACATGATATCAACATGCCTTATTCCTGGTGTGGTCAACTTCATGATTTGGGTAAGATGCTTGCCAGATTCTCTACTGTAGTTACTCTTCCTACTATCAGAGTAGTGGCTCTCAGCAGAATCTGACCATGTTGGCACCCTGGTTTCAGATTTCTAGCCTCCAGAACTGTGAGGAAAAAAAACAAAGAAACCAAAAAAACAAAAACAAAAACAAAAAAACCAAAAACAAAAACAAAAACAAAACAAACCACCACCAACAACAAAACCCTTTCTGTTGATTATAAGCCACCCAGTCTATGTTATAGGTTATATGTTATATAGGTATTGTGTTATAGCAACCTAATCTCACCAAACAAGAGCCCCAGAATCTTTCTTTGGAGAATACTTGGAAACCCAGATTTGGGTGCTGGGTGTGCTTGTAGTGCCTTTATTTTTCAACCTGCTCCATGGACTGAGCTCAGTCTCCTGGCCAAAATATTTTTGTGTATACTAAAGCCCACATACATGTCTAACATCACTATTCATCCATTAAACTAACATGATTTTGTACTTACAGATCTGAGTCTAATTTAGCACCACAGGGTTCATTCTAGCCTTCTCCCTTACTTATAAGTTCTTACTTGTAAGTAACTTATAACTTCTTTCTCCATTAGTGTAAAACATGGCTCCCATTAGCTACAATTCATTTATGCTTGTTTGTTGAACCCTAAACTACATTAAAAGTAGTGTCAGAATTACTAACCCATGCAGTGTTTATATGTAACTCATTTTATGATTAACTTTAAAGTTTTCAGCGAAAACATCATTTCCCAGAATTACTTAGAGCTGCTCCTTTTCCTCTACCCTCTTCAGTGAACTTAGATTAAGCATTTGCAATACAGTTAGATTCATTTGTAACTATATGCATCCTATCCTGGCATCCCCTGCCATCTATTGATCAGAAATAGACTTGTAATACAGAAAATAAATTGGTAGTTGCCAGAAGGGAAGGAGGGGTCCAGGAGAAATAGGTGAAAAGGCTTAAGAGGTATAAACTTTGCAGTTATAAAACAGGTAAGTCATGGTGATGAAAAGTACAGCATAGGGAATATAGTCAATAATAGTTGTAATAACTTTGTTTGATGACAGATGGTAACTGCATTTATTGTGGTGAGCATTGGGTAATGTATAACATTGTTAAATCACTATGTTGTATACCTGAAATGAATATAACACTGACAGTCAACTATACTTTAGTAAAAAGACACGCATATTCTCATTCTTTGTAGTGTATAATTCTGTGGGGTTTGGCAAATATGTAATCATGGAGGCACCTGGGTGGCTCAGTGGGTTAAAACTTCTGCTTTTGGCTTGGGTCATGGTCCCTGGGTCCTGGGATTGAGCCCCACGTTGGGCTCTCTGTTTGGCAGGGAGCCTGCTTCCCCCTCTCTCTCTGCCTGCCTCTCTGCCTACTTGTGATCTCTCTCTGTCAAATAAAAAATAAAATCTTTTAAAAAAATGTAATCACGTATCTACCACCCCAACAGCCTATAGAACCTTTTCATCATCCTGACAATTCCTTTGTGTGACCATTTTGTTGTCAACAACACTCTCCCAACTGTAGGGCAACTACTGATGTGTTTTCACAATAATTTTGCCTTTTTTAAAAATGCCATATAGGGGCGCCTGGGTGGCTCAGTGGGTTAAGCCTCTGCCTTTGGCTCGGGTCATGGTCTCAGGGTCCTGGGATCGAGCCCTGCGTCGGGCTCTCTGCTCAGCAGGGAGCCAGCTTCCCCCCCCCTTCTCTGCCTGCCTCTCTGCCTACTTGTGATCTCTCTCTGTCAAATAAATAAATAAATAAATAAATAAAATCTTTTTAAAAATTGCCGTATAAATGATAGCATGTAGCATCCTTTAGGTCGGGCTTCTTTCAGTTGCTAAAATTCATTTAAGATTCATCCATGTTGTTACATGAATAAATAGGAGTAGGATTGCTAGGTCATATGGTAAATGTACGTTTGTCTACGTTTTTGAAAGTGGTTGTACAGGGGCGCCTGGGTGGCTCAGTGGGTTAAAGCCTCTGCATTCGGCTCAGGTCATGGTCCCAGGGTCCTGGGATCGAGCCCCACATCCGGCTCTCTGCTCAATAGGGAGCCTACTTTCCCCTCTCTCTCTCTCTACCTGCCTCTCTGCCTACTTGTGATCTCTGTCTGTCAAATAAATAAATAAAATCTTTAAAAAAAAAGAAAGAAAGAAAGAAAGTGGTTGTACATTTTGTACTCTTATCAGTAATGAATGACAGTCCTGTTGTTCTGGAATGTTACCGTCATTTCATAATGTCAGGTTTTGCTTGTTTTTAACCATTCTAAGAGGTGTGCAGTTGTATCTCATTGTGGTTTAATTTGCACTTTCCTAATAACTGATGATAATGAGCAACGTTTCATATGCTTATTTGTCATTAATTTATCATCTTTGGTGAAGTGTCTGTTCAGGTCATTTGCATATTTTCTTTAATTGGAGTTGTCTGTTTTCTTATTGTTGAGTTTTAAGTGTTCATTATATATTCTGGATACAAGTCCTTTACCTAGATATAATTTGCAAATATTTTCTTGTAGTTTATAGCTTGCTTTTCCCTTTTCCTAATAGTGTCTGTCATAGAGCTGTTACAAAAAGTGCTTGATATTGACAAAGTCCAGTTCATAAATTTTCTTCTCATCGAACATGAATTTGATGTCTTCTCAAAACACTTGTGGTCACAATGATATTCTCTTTCCTTCTCACAGTTTTATATTTTTACATATCACACTTAAGTCTATGATTAATTTTTAGTTAGTATTTGTATAAAATAGAAAGAATGGAATGTGTTAGCGTTCATTTTCTTACCTGTGGATGTCCAGTTGTTTCATGAGCATTGCTGTAAAGATTTTCCTCCATTGAATTCCTAGCAGTGTTTGATAACTGAGAAAGTCTCTTAACTACAGAGTAAATCGTTATGGTTTCCATCCTAAATTTAAACTTCTCCTTTAGTGTAATCTGCACATAATATTCTACTTCTTAGGATGTAAATATTTATAACATTTGTCCCTCTTGTTTAAATAAGTTTTTTTTGTGTAAATATCACTATGATATAACAAACAAAAAAGTAGTATATTCAGGGGCACCTGGGTGGCTCAGTGGATTAAGCTTCTGCCTTCAGGGTCCTGGAAATGAGCCCCACATCGGGCTCTCTGCTCAGTGGGGAGCCTGCTCGCCCCCCCTACCGCCTACTTGTGATCTCTCTTCCTCTCTCTGTTAAATAAATAAATAAAATCTTTTTTTTTTAAGTTGTTTATTCAGAATATGTAAGAGTTATTAATACAGGAGTACATTGTGCTTGGGATTGCTTGTAGAACATGTACTAATCACTGTGTAGCTATTTTTCTAGGGAAAAAAAGTGTTCTTAAGTGTTTTTCATTTCAACCTCAACTAAATTAAAACAATATGAAAGTTTTCTTCCCTTCCTTTCTAGAAAAAAAAATGGATGTATGAGGTAGCACCATTTCCCAAGCCAAGAAGCTAGGTGAATTCATTAAAGGCTAAAGAACTATAGACGTAGAAATAATAAACTTAAAACATGAAGCAGGCATAACTCATATGTCTGTAAGTGTCTAACTAGAGTGCAAAAAATAAATCTTGTCCATGACTGGGAAGCAGTCCGGGATGGACCAGTACCTAATCATTCAGACAATAGAGAATTCCAGGTAAAGGTGAATAGAAAGCCTGCAAACATAGAACAGGCCAAGAACAAAGCCAAGAGAGTTGACAAGGGGGATAAGTATGAGAAATAAGGTGAGGAATTAGGGAGTGTGTGGGACCAGTGCCCTCTAGAAGTCAATTTCATTTATGAAGATCAAAGCCTTGCCCAACCCCCCTAGGACACTCAGCTTTCTTTCACTTTCAGTGTTGTGGGTGATTTCCTGTTAACATTATTTGGCACTTATTTTGTGGAAAGGGGGAAAACGTCTCAGAGCATTTAGGAGAGTTGAGTTTCTTGGAATACAACATATACTGAATATCTTCTTATAAGTACCTCACTGGGTATTCAGGACTCAACGCATAACTGAGCAGACAGTCACAGATGGCCTAAAGTATGTATGGGCTTGTGGAAGGTATTTATATAGTCTAATGGATACAAAAGGTGTGGATACAAACTAATTATATTTCACTTTGGTATGCAACAATAGAAGCATGCACTTTATATGGAGGTACTGCAGACAAATAAATGGTTAGATCTGTGGAGGTAAAGTTAGGGGAAGATTAGTGAAGGACAGCTTCTGGGAGGAGTTGGCATGTGTGCTGGTTCTTGATAGAATCCTTCCCTTACAGGTTCATAGTCTGGAGACCGATGACCTAGTATTTATTGCTTAAGTGTGGTACAGTAAGAATCCTCAGAAACTAAATAGAAATTCAGAAGGATAAGAGAAGGAAGGAAAAAGGAAGAAAAGGAGGGAGAGATGGTTGAAGAGAGAAAGGAAAACAAGGGAGTGACTAAAAGGAAATGTATCACAATTTCAAAATTATTACTCTGGGTTACTGGATTATAAAATATTTTAAATATATACACTTTGCCATTTTTCTGCTAATATGTATATCAGTTTTTGAATTGGGAAAATATTAAGAGTAATTTTTTCAAAGTTTTGCCAGAACTTTTGCCTTTAATATAGCAGAGTAAAAAAGAACTCTTATTTTTAGGATGGGGATCTTGGAGAATTTCTGGATGCTAACAGCAGAAAAGCAACTGTCATTGTAATATTTTCTTTAAAATTTTCTTTAAAAAATCATAGACCCACATGCATGAACTCCACTGTTATGCCAACTCTCAAACTCATTTTCATGTTGAGGGAGATCACAGAAAAAATTTTCATCTATTGAAATGCTTGCTAGGTTAGATAGTATAATTTTAGAGAATTAAAGAAATGGTGAAATCTGATTTAAATGGCTATTTAAAATTCTTCTTTAAAGTACTAGTGTTAACTGAGGAAATTAAAAGTCAGTTAATGTTTCTGCTTGGGAAGCCTAAAAATGGACAAGTTAGGTGGCATTATGAAAATTACTGGTACATTCTGAAAATCAGAGTGTGCCAAACCCTGAACACTGTGTACTTTCCATCAGACATCATTGTTTATGCTCAGTGTTTTTGTTTTTTTCTTGTATCAGTTTTCCTTGCCTCTGTTTATACATACACACATACATATATTGTCTACAATTTTTATGCGAATAAAATTAACAAAAAATATTGAGTTATTCTTAAAATAGTCTAGCCATGTGTGAATGTGGAAGGAAAAAATACAGAGTGAGGGGATTGATTTTTACTGTTTTGATTATTTTCTCTTTTTGATGAATTCTTCTTTTTTGTCTTTCTATAATTGTTATTTATATTATTATAAATTTTATATATATAACAAATATTAATGATTTGTTGCTTTATTGTATTTTTCCCTCCAGTGTATGGAAAGAAATGCTAGTAGCTTTTTTAAACTTAGACAAAAGGAAAAGCTTGTGAAATGTATGTAAAATTGAGTATAGTAAATCATGAAGCTTTGGTCAGAAAAGATAATTACAATAGGAAAGTAAAATTGTCCAAATAGTATAATTAAATATACTTCTTTTTTCATGTCATTTATTTATTTGTTTCTAAATTGAAGTATAATTAACATATCATACCCTGTTGGTTTCAGGTGTACATCATAGTGGTTCAGCATTTTTATAACTTATAAGATGATCTGGACGATACATCTAGTCACCACACAGTATTATTGACTATATTCCCCATGTGTGCTATATACTACATCCCTGTGACTTACATATTTTAAAACTAGAAGTTCATCCCACTTGATCCCCTTGCTATATTTCACCCACTCCCTACATCTTCTTCCATTGGGTAGTCAGTAGCTTGTTTCCTTTATCTATGAGTCTGTTTCATTTTTATTTTTTTTTGTTTCATTTGTTCATTTTCTTTTCAACACAGTGAATTTTTTTTCCATTTTTTTAAAATTGAAATACACTTTTTTCCAGAGTGGGCTGTACAAGCTTGCATTCCCACGAACAGTGTAAGAGTGTTCCCCTTTCTCCACATCCTTGCCAACATTTGTTGGCCCCTGTCTTGTTAATTGTAGCCATTCTAACAGGAAGTAGCCATTCTAACAGGTGGTATCTCATTGTGGTTTTGATTTTTATTTCTCTGACAGCTAGTGACATGAAGCATTCTTTCATGTGTCTATTAGCCATTTATATGTCTTCTTTGGAGAAGTGTCTGTTCATGTCTTTTGCCCATTTCTTTCTTGGATTATTTGTTCTTTTGGTGTTCAGTTTGATAAGTTATTTGTAGATCTTGGATACCAACCCTTTATCTGATAGGTCATTTGCAGGTATCTTCTCCCATTCCATGGTTGCCTTTTACTGTTGTTGACTGTTTCCTTTTCCATGCAGAAACTTTATATCTTGATGAAGTCACAATAATTCATTTTTGCCTTTGTTTCCTTTGTCTTTAGACATGTGTCTTGCAAGAAGTTGGTGTGGCTGTTGTCGAAGAGGTTACTGCCTATGTTTTCCTCTAGGATTTTGATGGACTCCTGTCTCATATTTAGGTCTTTCATTCATTTTGAGTTTATCTTTGTTTATGATATAAGAGAATAGTCCAGTTTCATTCTTCTGCATGTGGTTTTCCAATTTTCCCAGCACCAATTTATTGAAGAGACTATTTTTTTTCCATTGAATCTTCTTTCCTGCTTTGTCAAAGTTTAGTTGACCATAGAGTTGAGGGTCCATTTCTGAACTCTCTATTCTATTCCATTGATCTATATGTCTGTTTTTGTGCCAATACCATGCTGTCTTGATGATATCTTTTTGTAATATACCTTGAAGTTAGGCATTGTGATGCTCCCAGCTTTGGTGTTCTTTTTCAAAATCCCCCTGGTGATTTGGGTTTTTTTCTGGTTCCATACAAATTTTAGGATTGTTTGTTTCAGCTCTGTGAAAAATGTTGATGGTATTTTGACAGGGATTGCATTGAATGTGTGAATTGCTCTGGGCAGCATAGACATTTTAACAATTGTGGAGGTTCCTCAAGACGTTAAAAATAGAGCTACCCTGTGACCCAGCAATTGTACTGCTAGGTATTTACACCAAAAATACAGATGTAATGAAAAGAAGGGGCACATGCACCCCAAAGTTCATAGCAGCAATGTCCACAATAGCCAAAGTGTGGAAGGAGTGAGATGTCCTTCAACAAGTGAATGGATAAAGAAGATGTGGTTCATATATATAATGAAATATTACTCAGCCATCAGAAAGGATGAATACCTACCATTTGCATCAACATGGATGGAACTGGAGAGTATTAAGCTAAGTGAAATAAGTCAAGGAGAGAAAGACAATTACCATATGTTTTCACTCATATGTGGAATAGAGCAAGGAATAGAGCAGAGGACCATAGGGGAAGGGTTAGAAAATGGAATGGGATGAAGTCAGAGAGGGAGACAAACCGTGAGAGACTCTGGACTCCAGGAAACAAACTGAGGGTTACAGAAGGGAAGGGGATGGGGGGAAGGGATAACTAGGTAATGGGTATTAAGGAGGGTATGTGATGTGATAAACACTGGGTGTTATATGCAACTAATGAATCATTGAACACTACATCAAAAACTAATGACATACCATACGTTGGCTAATTGAAAATAACAAAAGAAGATCAACCATTAAAAAAATTAAAAAATAAAAAAAATAAATTGAAGTATACTTGACAAACAGTGTTATATTAGTCATACAACATAGCAACAAATCTACATGTTATGCTATGTTCACTACAAACGTAGCTACCCTCTGTCATCATACAACACTATTATAATACCATTGACTGCATTCCCTGTGCTGTACCTTCATCATTATGACTTATTTATCCTATTACTGGAAGCCTGTACCTCCAGCTTTCTTTCACCCATTTTGCCTTCCCTCCCCCCCAACCTACAACCACAAATTCTCTGTATTTATGAGTCTGTTTCTGTTCTGTTTTGATTTTTAGATTCCACTTATAAGTGAAATCATATGGTATTTGTCTTTATCTGATTTATTTCACTTAACATAATGCCCTCTAGGTTCATCCATGCTGTTGAAAATGTCATATATACCTCTTAAATGTCTTAAAGATGCTAGAAGTAACCAGTTATGAGTTGTTGCCATCTTTAAGGGTCCAAGTGGTTTATTATTTGAAGTTAAATGCCCTCGATAATATAGATTTGTAATGTTGTAAAAACCTAGGTAATAGGGGCACCTGGGTGGCTCAGTCGTTAAGTGTTTGCCTTTGGCTTGGGTCATGATCCCAGAGTCCTGGGATTGAGCCCCACATCAGGCTCTGCTCAGTGGGGAGCCTGCTTCCCCCGCCACCCCACCTGCCTCTCTGCCTACTTGTGATCTCTGTCTAATAAATAAATAAAAATCTTTAAAAAAATTTTAAAAAAGGAAAAAAAAAACCTAGGTAATATTAATTATGTATCATTTTTAAAAATTGAGAAATATATAAATGTATAGAGAAGAATGTAAAATTTTGCTGTCATTCTAATACCATTTCTAATTGTACCAACCCTGAGGTTCCAAGAGTTAGTATTTGTACCTTTTCTCTAGTTTTCCAAACAAAGTTATAATGATTTATATGTTAATCCATTCAGCAACTGTTTAAAGAAATTTTTAAAATACTAAGGTAGATAAACATTACAAAAAGTTATAAATATGATTAATCTTAAATGGAACCTTATACTTAGATAAACACAGAAGGAACAATGAATCCTTCTGGGAAGGCAGATGTTCAGTTTACCACGTTGTATAACAAAATATACTTAATAGTCTATTGCAATATCATTCGTTTTCCTCACAAGTTTTAGGTCACATATTGGAGAATAGCTTGGTTGGGCAGTTCTTTGACAGTCTTGTATGATGTTGTAGTCAAAAGTTTGTTGGGGATATAGTCATCTGTATCAAGTTGAATTGCATAATTTGTGGAGCCTAGTGTAAAATGAAATAGTGAGGCACCTTATACAAAAAGTAGAAAAAAGTGCTTTGTTAAAGGTGATAAAAATGAAACTTCCCTTTCTTACAGTTGCTCTCAAATTGTCATATGTTATTTTCTATTGACTGTTTTTCTAAGTAAAGAAAAATTAAAACTTTTGGTTATTAGCATGAATTATACTATTCTTTATATTATATAAGTTATATATGCAAATATAAGAATATTTAACTCACATGTGGAATCACTGAAATTAAACAATTCCTATTCCATGGTTTATACATGTGTGATTATTGAGGTTAAGACTTACAGTACTATATCAAACAGTAATGGTGATAGTGGACATATTTTTCTTATTCCTGCTCATAGAGGAAAGGCTCTCAGTTTTTCCCCACTGAGGATAATATGAGCTGTGGGCTTTTTGTATATACCCTTTATGATGTTGAGCTATGTTCCATCTATCCCTACTTTGGTAAGGGTTTTTATCAGAAAAAGATGCTGTATTTTTTCAAATGTTTTTTTCTGCATCTACTGACAAGATCATATGGTTCTTAACTTTTCTTTTATTAATGTGGTATATCACATTGATTGATTTGCTAATAATGAACCACCCCTGCAGCCCAGGAATTAATCCCACTTGATCATGGTGAATAAATCTTTTCATGTTCTGTTGTATTCGATTTGCTGTTATTTTGAGAATTTTTACATCCTTGTTCATCAGGGATATTGGCCTGTAATGCTCCTTTTTACTGGGGTCTTTTCCTGATTTTGGAATCAAGGTAATACTGGCTTTGTAGAATAAGTTTGGAAGTTTTCTTTCCCTTTCTCTCTCTTTCTCTCTCTCTCTCTCTGTCTTTTTGAACAGTTTGGGAAGATAGAATGCCCCTGGGAAGTCATCTGGTCCAGGACTCTTGTTTGTTGGTAGATTTTTGGTTACTGATTCAAGTTCTTTGCTGATTAGGGTATGTTCAAATTTACTATTTCTTCTTGTTTCAGTTTTGGTAGTTTGTAAATTTCCAAGTTGCCCAGTTTGACGGCATATATTTTTTCAGATATATATACATATATATGTATATATATGTATACACAAATATATGTATACACATATATATTGTGTATACATATATATGTATATATATATACACACAATATATATGTGTATACATATATATGTATATATATATATACACACAAATACAAACAAATATATGTGATATATATTTGTTTTTCATATATATAATTGTTTGTATTTCTGTGGTGTTGGTGATCTCTCTTCTGTTATTTGTGATTGACTCTATTTGGGTCCTTCCTCTTTCTGATAAGTTTATCTAAGGGTTATAAGTTTTACTAATTCTTTCAAAGAATGAGCTCTTAGTTTCATTAATCTGTTATTTTTTTCTGCTCTAATCTTTATTTTACTTCTTCTGCTGAGTTTAGGCTTTATTTTCTGTTTCTTTTCCAGATCCTTTGGGTATAAGGTTAGATTGTATTTTTGAGACTTTTCTTGCTTCTTGAGGTAGGCCTGTACTGAAGTATACCTCCTTGTTAGGACTGCTTTTGCTGCAACAAACAACCCTAAATTTGTATGGAACCACAGAAGACCCCAAATAGCCAAAGCAATTCTGAAAAAGAAAAACAAAACTGAAAGCATCACAATTCCAGATTTCAAACTATATTGCAAAGCTGTAGTCTTCAAGACAATACAGTCCTGACACAAAAACAGACACATTGGGGCGTGTGGGTGCCTCAGTTGTTAAGCATCTGCCTTCGGCTTGGGCAGGGGTCCTGGGATTGAGCCCCACATTGGGCTCCCTGCTCTGCGGGAAGCCTTCTCCTTCTCCATCTACCTTTGCTTGTCTTCCCTCTCTCGCTCTCTCTCTCTCTGTCAAATAAATAAATAAAATCTAAAAAAAAAAAAAAGAATCTTTATCAAAAACAAACAAATAAGCAACAACAACAACAACAAAAACCAGACACATTGATCGATAGAACAGAATAGAGATCCCAGAAATGGGCCCAAAACTATATGGTCAACTAATCTTTGACAAAGCAGGAATGAATATCCAATTGAAAAAAGAGAAAGACAAGTACCATATGATCTCACTCATATGTAGAATTTAAGGAAAAACAACAATAACAACAACAACAGATGAACTTAAGGCAAAGGGAAAAAGAAAAAAAAAAAAGGAGAGATGGAAACACGCCCTTAGAGACTCTTAATGATAGAGAACAAACTGAGGGTTGATGAAGGAAAGTGGGTATAGGATGGGCTAGATAGGTATTCAGAAGGGCACTTGTTCTGATGAGCTCTGAATGTTGTAAGAAAGTGACAAATCACTGAATTCTACTCAGAAACCAGTTTTGCACTGTATGTTAACAATCTAAGATTTACGTGGAAAAAAAAAAAAAAAGTATGGCATCTTGATCATGTTAGTCCCCATGCTTATTCATTTGTAGATGTAACTCACTTACCCTGTACATAGCTTAAGTTGCGGAATTCCAGCGTTTTATGGGTCCAACAGAATTCTGTGCTTCTGGAG
Organism: Enhydra lutris kenyoni; assembly: GCF_002288905.1. Classification (NCBI taxonomy): domain Eukaryota; kingdom Metazoa; phylum Chordata; class Mammalia; order Carnivora; family Mustelidae; genus Enhydra; species Enhydra lutris. The sequence goes on from NW_019154123.1 coordinate 7,149,124, forward strand.
TATGGTGAATGCTGTATATGAGTAGAATGGCAAGGAACTGCAGATGCTCATAACTGTGCCTCCTTTGCTCACTCACATGCTCCATTGTTCTAGTGGAATGCATGCACAAAACACAAATTTTAAGACGGTGACAGAAACGCACTACACCATAGGTAGGGCTCTTTTGGCAGGGGCCTCTCAGTGATGGCACAAGTCAAATGCCAATAAAGTTGGCCCTGAGCTGAAGGCTTGGCCTAGCAGGATGTCTAAGAATGGCTCAGTCACACAGCTGGCAGTTAACTGTTAACTAGAATATTTACATGCGGCCTTTCAAGCGTGGTGGTCTCAGGATAAACTTCGTACATGAAGTCTGGCTTTCCCTAGAGCAAGCATCCTCAATGAACCAAAAGTAAGTTGCATGGCCTTTTATGGTCTAGCCACACTTTACCAATGAAAGCAGTCCTAATACCTTCCAGATTCAAAACAAACAAACAAAAAGGACCCCTACCCCTTAACAGAAAAAAATGTCAAAGAACTTGCATCTATTATTTTTTAAGGTTTTATTTAAATTTCAGTTAGCTAACATACAGTATAATATTAGTTTCAGGTGTACAATACAATGATTCAACACTATTTTTAAAAAGCAGATGACCTGGTGAAGTTTAGAATGTAATAGTAGACATGATAATAGTAATAAAGCCTCAGGTAAGTACCATTAAAATTGAAAATCTCCTTTCTCCACTGGTCAACTTTCTAGTGTAATGGGTATCAATATTTTGAGATACTTTTATATATAAGCAAAATATATGTGTATGAATATATAAATAGGCACATATATAACAAATATGCACATTTATATATAAACACATATCATAAAATGTTGGTTTCCAAATGATATCATTGCTTAAATGATTTCTTATGACTTGCTTTATTTGCACTTAAAATTTTTATTACTCTTTGTGCTGGTTGTATATTATTCTAGATATACCATGTCCTTCTTTAAGTCTTTCCATATTCTTTGCTATTACAATCAGTGTTGCAGTGATTTTTGATGTTAATATTGTCAATTTTGTAAACATCTGTCCATAGAAAATTTATGGAAGTGAATTATTGGGTCAAAAAGCTTATGAAGTTTTGAATTTTAATTCACCACTGCATATTTTCTACTTCTTGTTTGCCAGGCATTAAATTAGGCACTTACTTTAGTGGATATTTTCATATTAACTTCCAATGATACTGTACCAATTTGTACTTCTACAAGATAATGTGTGAAATTCTGTTTCCTCTTGCCCTTGTTAGCACAGAGTGTTTTTAAACATATTAATCTTTGATAAATGTATAACTGTAAAATGTTTTAATTTCCAATTTTTGATGCTGAGTGTGATTGAACATAACTTTGTTTACTTGTTATTTCCCTTTTTTTAAAAGAAATTGTCTGCACCCATCATTTGGCCATTTTTCTTTTGACTTATCTTTAACCATTAAGAAAATTTTCTGTTTAGCACAACAGTTGCATATTTCATTTCTAGTTGTCTCTTTTGCATTGTGTGGGGGTATTTTGACTATGCTGAAGAGTCTAAGATTTTTGGCTACATCCTTTTTTTTTCGTACAGCTTCTGAATGTTTTGCCATATTAAAATGAATATTATCTTTCCTCCTTTCCTAGTAACTAGCCTTAATTTCCTTTCCTTCAAGATTACAAACAAATTCACAGTTTCTTCCAGGTTTATTTTTCACATTTAAAATTTTATTTCACTTAAAATGGACAAACACCTTAAAAAATCAAAATATTCATTCCTTTTGAGAAGATAATACGTGGATATCAAAATATGTGAAAGACACAGATTTGGATCTGGCTGAAGGTAAAATTCTCATTTCATATAAAAACAATTTATTTTTATTTTTTGGTTAGATGCATAAAGATTCACACATGCACACATACACAATCTTATGTATACATATACTGTCCTTAATCAATCTACTGGGAGTTCTTTTACCAAAAGTTAACTCATAGGTGCCAACCTATCTGACACCATTTAAAATCTTCCTATTATGTGGTTGAGATTTGGCATACATAATGAAATGAAGAAAATTTATATTTACTTGATTGATGCTACAAATATATTGGTTTGAAGATATTTGGCCTATCTAGGTATCAAGATAACCTTAAGTACATTATTTGATAATTGACAAGATTATAATATAGGATGATTGGTGATATATTGAGTTGCTGTTTTTATTGAGGAGCCACAAGGAGCACTCTAGTACAGAGATGTTTCATAGCATTTCCCTTCAGACAGAATATGAGCTGAAAAAAATGAATCACATATTCATTCAAATCACTACAATACAAAGGAGTGTAAAACTCGTAAATATTTGGGATAAACTAAATAATTTAGAAACATGTAGAGGGTTTATCCCTTAAGCAATCATAAATAAAATCATTCTGAAGGAGATGACACCTGCTATGTCATCAGGGCATTGGTAATCATTACAAGACATGTAGAGGCTAAGATTATGGTGGGATACTTCTATGTTAAGAGAAGAATAAAACAGAAGTTCAGGAGTGAAAGTTTAGGGAATTCTCAGGGGAACGGTGCCTCTTTTCAGACTAGTGAAATGTGTGATTTGGATTTGAGGATAGAATTAATAAGCCTACAGAGGAAGAGATTTCCAAGGGCTCAAGATTTGAGACTCTCTTTATTTTATTTTATTTTTTTTTTAAGATTTTTATTTATTTGTCAGGGACAGAGGGAGAGAGAGAGAGCGAGCATAGGCAGACAGAGAGGCAGGCAGAGGCAGAGGGAGAAGCAGGCTCCCTGCCGAGCAAGGAGCCTGATGTGGGACTCGATCCCAGGACCCTGGGATCATGACCCGAGCCGAAGGCAGCTGCTCAACCAACTGAGCCACCCAGGCGTCCCTTGAGACTCTCTTTAAAAGGCATTGGTCAAAATATATGACCTTTGTGGTTTATTGAGCTGCTAAGTGGAACCACCACCACAATGCATTTCAGGCAATAAATCCAATGGCAGTAAATAGAATGCATTGAAGAGATGAAGTTTAAAATGAGAGTTCTGAAGGGAAAGAGACCAATTGTATTGATAAGGCTGCAGATAAAGGCCTGAGTTCAGATAGATGTAATGGGAATGGAGAGTAAAATCTGAATTTGAAACTCCATACAAATAATGTATTTATATACTTGATGGATGTTTGGTGCAAATAGACATAGATAAAATTATTTTGGAATTTTTAATTTGAATATCTGCAAAATTATTAGAGAAATTAGGAGCAGTGCCTAGCTTTAGATTATAGAATGGATTTGGTTTTAAATATGTGAATTTGGAGATGAAAGTATTGGGTACATGTTAGTAGAGTGTAGAGTTTGATCTAACCACAAAGGAGACATTAATTGAAGCTTTAGGAATTCATGGTAATTCATGAGCAAGGCAATGGGACTTTTTGTTTGTTTTTTGTTTTTACTGTTTATTTTTTTATTTTTAAAGTATAGTTGACATATATTAGTTTCATGTGTGCAACATAGTGATTTGACAATTACATACCTTACTAAATGCTCACCATATTAAGTATAGTTACCATCTGTCACCAAAGTTATTACAATATTGTTGACTGTATTCCATATGCTGTACTTTTCATTCCTGTGACTTATTTATTTTATAACTGGCAGTTTGTACTACTTAACTCTCTTCGGCCATTTCACCTTTTCCCCAACCAACCTTCCCCCAGGGAACCTCCCCTCTGGTTTGTGTCTCCATTTATGAATCTCTTTGTTTTGTTTTGTTTTTTGGATTCCACATACAAGTGAAATGATATAGTATTTGTCTTTTTCCAACTTATTTCACTTAGCCTAATGCTCTGTGGGTCCATTTATGTTAAGGCAAATGGCAGAATTTCAACTTTTTTTTTTATGACTGAATAATATATCATTGTATATGTGTACCACATCTTCTTTATCTTTTCAACTATTGATGGAAATTTAGGTTGCTTCCATGTCGTGGCTTTTGTAAATAATGCTGCAGTAAACATAGAGGTGCATGTGTCTTTTCAAATTAGTGTTATCATTTTATTTTTTTGGGTAAATATCCAGGAGTACATTTGCTGGGTCATATGGTAGTTCTGTTTTTAAATCTTTTCAGAAATCTACCTACTGTTGTTTATAGTGGCTGCATCAGTTTACATTCTCACCAACAGTGCATAACCATTACCTTTTCTACATCTTTAACAACATTTGTTATTTCTTGTCCTTTTGATTCTAGCCATTCTGACCGGTGTGAAGTGATACCTTACTGTGGTTTTGCTTTGCATTTCTCTGATGCTTAGCGATATTGAGGGTGTTTTCATGTAAACAAATATAAGCACACTGGTCATCTGTATGTCTTCTTTGGATAAATTTTAAATCAGATTATTGGTTTCTTTTTTTTTTTGGTGATGCATGATTTCTTTATATATTTGGATATTAACTCCTTATTGATTACATAATTTAGAAGTATCTTCTCCCTATAAAGAGCTTAGCAAACTCAACACCCAAAGAACAAATAATCCAATCGAGAAATGGGCAGAGGACATGAACAGACATTTCTGCAAAGAAGATATCCAGATGGCCAACAGACACATGAAAAAATGCTCCACATCACTCGGCATCAGGGAAATACAAATCAAAACCACAATGAGATACCACCTCACACCAGTCAGAATGGCTAAAATTAACAAGTCAAGAAATGACAGATGCTGGTGAGGATGTGGAGAGGGGAACCCTCCTACGCTGTTGGTGGGAATGCAAGCTGGTGCAACCACTCTGGAAAACCGTGTGGAGGTTCCTCCAAAAACTGAAAATAGAACTACCCTATGACCCAGCGATTGCACTACTGGGTATATATCCTAAAGATACAAACATGGTGCTCTGAAGGGGCACGTGCACCCAAATGTTTATAGCAGCAATGTCCACAATAGCCAAACTATGGAAAGAACCTAGATGTCCATCAACAGATGAATGGATAAAGAAGATGTGGTATATATACAAAATGGAATACTCTGCAGCCATCAAAACCCCTGAAATCTTGCCATTTGCGACGACATGGATGGAACTAGAGAGTATTATGCTTAGTGAAATAAGTTTATCGGAGAAAGACAACTATCATATGATCTCCCTGATATGAGGAAGTGGAGATGCAATGTGGGGGGGTTGGGGGGTAGGAAAAGAAAAAATGAAAGAAGGTGGGATTGGGAGGGAGACAAGCCATAAAAGACTCAATCTCAAAAAACAGACTGAGGGTTGCTGGGGGTAGGGGGGACGGGAGAGGGTGGTGGGGATATGAACATTGGGGAAGGCATGTGCTATGATGAGTGCTGTGAAATGTGTGAACCTGGCGATTCACAGACCTGTACCCCTGGGGATAAAAATATATTATATCCTTATTGAAAAAATAAATAAATTCAATTAAATAAAAGCAAAAAAAAAAAAAAAAGAAGTATCTTCTCCCATTCAGTAGATTATCTTTCACTTTGTTGATGGCTTCATTCACTGTGCAAGAGCTTTTAAGTTTGATGTAGTCCCCATTGTTTATTTTTGCTTTTGTTTCTCTTGTGTGAAGAGACAAAATCAGAAAAAAGCTACTAAGGCTGATGACCAAGATATTACTGCCTATGTTCTATTTTATGAGTTTTATGCTTTCATGTTTTATATTTAGGTCTTTAATTCATTTTGAGTTCACTTTTGTGTGTGGTAAAAGAATATGGTCCAGTTTCATTTTTTAGCATTTAGCTGTCCAATTTTCCCAACACCATTTATTGAAGAGACTGTCTTTTTTCCCATTGTATTCTTGCCTCCTTTGTTGTGGGTTATCTGACCCTGTATGCATGGCTTTCTCAGCTCTCTATTCTGTTCTGTTGATTTATGAGTCTGTTTTCATGCCAGTAACATACTATTTTATTACTATAGCTTTGTAGTATAGTTTGAAATCTGGGATTGTGGTACCTCTAGCTTTACTCTTCTTTCTCAAAATTCCTTTTGCTATTCATGGTATATTGCAGTTCCATAAAAATTTTAAGATTATTTTTTTCAGGTTCTGTGAAAAATTCTATTGGTATTTTATTGGGATTGCATTGAATCTATAGATTGCATTGGGTTGTATGGACATTTTAACATTATTAATTCTTCCAATCCATGAAGATGGTATGTCTTTCCATTTGTTTGTGCCATATTCAATTTCTTTCATCAGTGTCTTAGAATTTTCAGAGTATAGGTCTTTAACCTACTTGGTTAAGTTTATTCCTAGGTATTTTATTATTTTTGATGTAGTTATAGATGGAATTATTATCTTAATTTATCGTTCTGCTAGCTCTTAGATCAGCTATGACTCCTGTTCTTACAAGTTGTGGTCTTATGTAGTAGAAGTTCTGTGGAGCTATAGAACAGCCCCCTTTGGTCATCAAAACCAGATGTTCCAAGGATGTCGCCTATGTGGGCTGCATACGCCCTCCTTTTGGACTAGGTTGCTACTGCCACTGATGTCTTGATGGGTGTGTCTGGCCCTCAGCCTGGCTGTCAACAGTAACTGGCCATGACCATTCAGGAGCAGTGGTGGGCAAGGCTTGTTCCCATGCAGCTGAACGAGTGGACTGGCTATAGCATCTGCATGTGCACTAGTGGGTGGGGCTAGATCCTAGTGCAGCTAAGAGGCCTTCTGGCAGAAGGCTAGTGGTGAGGCTAGCTCCTCCTTCCCCAGGACAGGAGTTACTCTGAAGGGCCACCAGTCCTGACGGGCTGGCTATCAGGTGTGGCAGTGCAGCAGTAGCTCTGGGGGATGCTAGTCCCAAATAAGACTGTCCACTAGTTGAGGAGGGGTAGGATCCACTTTGGAGGGGTGCCTGCCATGGCTGAAGTTTGTGTGGGGTCTTTCTGCAAGGAAATGCTGGGGCAAAACAAGCAATACCAACAAGGTAGATGGAAGCCATTATAACTGCCTCATGAAAGTGTCTGGCCAGCTAGCTTGATGGATGGCAAGAAGAAGGTGCCTGTCAGTACTTCTGTTCCTGGAGGAAGCTACTTTCCTTTCTAGTATATGTCCTAAATTGTTAATAAATCTCCTTCATATATACCTCAGGCATTTTTTAAGCTGTTATTTCTGTGTTGGGTCTTAGCCTCCTGGTCCTTTAAAACAGAGACTCAGTTTTCTATAGTCCCCTGACTCTCCCAGAGTTAAGCCTGGAATTTTAAAAGATATTATAGGGGCTTTTTTACTTGGTTGGTTGTAGGTTGTAGGTTGTAGGTCCTCTGGGCCAAGGGTTCCATGTATGGGGCTTGATTCCCTTGTCCCTCCATGCTATTCCTCCAACCTTGTGGATTAGAAATTTGGTTCCCAACATCATCTCTGTCCTTCCTACTCTTCATTTATATATGTATGTGTGTGTGTGTGTGTGTGTGTGTGTGTGTGTATACTCACATATATATTTTTTAAAAAGATTTTATTTGTTATTTGACAGAGAGACACAGAGAGAGAGGGAACATGCACAGGGGGAGAAAGAGATGGAGAAGCTGGCCTCCCACTGAGCAGGGAGCCTGATGTGCGGCTTGATCCCAGAACCCTGGGACCGCGACCTGAGCTGAAGGCAGACACTTAACTGACTGAGGCACCCAGGTGACCCCTTACTACTCTTCTTAGTGTGGTCTTCTCTTTATCTCTTTAGCTGTGGAAGATCTGTTGGGCCTATGTTCGGGCCACATTCAGAGTGAATTTCATTACAGATAGTTGCCTCAGTGTGTCTGTGGGAGAAGATGAGCTCAGGATCCTCCTACTCCACCACCTTCCCCTATTCTTAGACTGGTTTGGCAATGGGCTTTTAATACAACCATTAATTGCTTCCAAATGTCAAAACAAAAGTAGAGGAGTAAGAATTAGGGAAAAGATGTTGGAAGGATGTTTAAATAAGTAGGAGGATAATTAACTCTCCCTCCCTGGAAATTGAAAAAAAAAGAAAGTTGCAAGAAGGTAGAGACTTGGATTATATTTGTGACACTGGAGTAGTTTCATTGAAGTCACGTGAGCAAAAGCCAGATGTCTTGGGGGTTAATAATCTACTTTTGAGGTCATATACACAATAAGTAGGGAGTATTTTAAAATCAGCTTTATTGAAGTATAAATGATATGCAGTAATATGCACCAGTTTTAAGTATGTATTTCAATGAGTTTTGATGAATTTATATACATCAACACAATCAAAATATAGACTATTTTCATTATTATACAAAGTCCTTTTATGAGCCTTCTCAGTTCACTCCCTAACTTATTGCCCCAGGCAATCACTGATCTGCTTTCCTTCACTACAGATTAGATTTGTTCTTTCTAGGATTTCTCTTAAGTGCAGTCATATAGTGCATAATCTTTTGTGTCTGGCCTTTTGCACTCAGCATGATTTTGAGAATCTTTCATGATGTTATATGTGTCAGTAATTTGTTCTCTTTTATTGGTGAATATGTAAAATATGTTTTTGAGCAGTTTTATTAGTGACATAAGGTATAGACCATAAGAGAAAAATATAAATAAATGTCATACTTTTTTTTCAGATAGCAAAAATCTGAGAGTGTTTGTAAATAGAATAGATAAAAGGACTCAATAGAGAAACCAAATAGAGAATACTAAATAGGAATAATTTATTTAAAATATTCCTAGAGGATTCTGGGTTATAAAAGGAAAAATGCCATGAAATGGGAGTACAAACAAGGAAGCTAGCCTTAGAATTAAAATAGATAAACAAAACAAAAAAGCAGGAAGAAAATGTTTCTTTAACCGCAGTGAAAGAGATAAGGTAAATTAAAAAGGAAGTCTGGTTAAAATGAAATTTTCAAGATATAAAGAATATCTCAGGGATTATAGTGGAAAAAAGATAGTGGTGAAAATATACATCGAATAACCTAGATTTTTCTTGTAAGAAAGTGAAACCATCCTCTCAGAATTAGAAATATGGAGTTGGATTTGAAAATGTGAGGAAAAAAGGATCCATTTTATTAACATGGCACATGGAATCAGCTGATGACTTCTTGTACACTCAGCATACATATATATATATATATATATATATATATATATATATATACACACACACACACACATATATATACATATTTTTTTAACTTATTCTAGCAACATTTGAAAAGAAAGAAGAGAGCATTGGGTTTTTCACAATAAGTAGGGTATGGGGTCAAGAAAAGGAAGGATTTCATTGTGCGAGGAAATATCATTTAAAACACTAACTCTGGTTATTATAAATAATGCTGCGATAAACATAAAGGTGCCTATCAGTGGGTTTTTTGGGGGGTGGGCAGTTGCTAAATACCCAATAGTGGAATTGCCGTGTGATATGGTATTCCTAATTTTAATTTTTTGAGGAGCCAATGATGTTTGTACCAATTTGTGTTTCCACCTACAGTTCATGCGGGTTTCCTTAGAAGCAATCCAAATTCCACCGATAGATGAATGTAGAAAGAAGATGTGGTATACATACAATGGGATATTACTCAGCTGTAAAAAAAGAATGAGAACTTGTCATTTGTAACAACATGAATGGACCTAGAGGGTATTATACCAAGTGAAATAAGGCAGAGAAAGATGAATACCATAAGATATCACTTATGTGTATAATCTAAGAAAAAAAAACAAAACAAATGAACAAACCAACAAAAAAAGATACAGACTCTTCAATAAAGATAACAATTGGTGTTTGTTGGAGGGGATGTGGGGTGGGTGGGATGGCCAAATAGATAATGGGGTTTAAGAGGTACATCCTTGCGGTTATAAAATAAATAAGTCATGGAGATAAAAAATACAGCATAAGGAATATAGTCAATAATATTGTAATTACATTGTATGCTGACAAACGATGATTACACTTATTGTGGTGAGCATTGAGTGATATATAGAATTATTGAATCAATATGTTGTACTCTTGGCATTAATATAACAGTATATGTCAGTTATACTTAATAAAATAAATTTTTAAAAACCCACTAACACTGGGATCTAGATTAAGGGGAAAGAAAAGTCCAGAAAGTTGATGGATGAAGAGAATAAAAGAGGAAATAGAGTGAGGAAACAATGGTGGAGCATGTGGAAAAATCCAATCCATTCATTCATGGATGAATCTCATGATCCCGAAGTTAGGCACCATTGTGTTCTCTCTTTAATATAGGGTCCTTTCGCTATTGATGCTTTTCCTGGGTTGGACTAGAATTCTCTAAAGGCCCTTTGAACTAAGTAATTAGAATCACATGCACTTCCTCAGAAAAATTCTATGTTGCCTTGCATTCTACTCCCATCTTTTTCTTTAATTTGGAGCTTCCAGAATTCCCTATGGTGTGTGTTCTTTTTTTTTCTTCCTTTCTTTTGTAGTTTCTGCCCTAGCACTTGACCCTGGTCCAGTAAGGAAATCCCCTAGCATAAAAATTTAAAACAGCCATAAATTCCACTTATTATCATCTATATTGCCTATATCAAGACTTGTCGAGATTTAAAGTACATATGAATAATGTGAAGTCTTATTAAATGCAGGTTCCGATTCAGTAGGTCTGAGCTGGACCTGAGAATGTGCATTTCTAGCAAGCTACCACAATATGCTGATGTGCTTGAATAACATTATCAGTAGCCTAGATCTGGCATATACCTCTCCATCTTGGCCTTTGCAAGTAGAAATATATCAAGGAAGGATGAGCTGAAAGGTATGTATGTGGGAAATTGAATGGAGAAAATATTGAGGTCTTTGGAGTTGTCAACATTGCACTGTTAGGAGAAAACACAGATGCTAACTAATACCATCATAATAAAATGACAGATAAAGTAGAGAGAAAAATAAGTGAAGTGGATAAAAAATGTGATAAAAATAAACTGACTGACAAGGTTGTGGATAAGATGCTGTAAATGGATGACCTAGACTTTGAAAGAGGCAACTGTTGAAAGCTTGTCTAGGGTAAGAAAGTCATAACAAAGCACATCATAAACAAATGAAATTCATGTTCTGCTTGGTAACTTTAATCACAAATTCCTAAATAAGCAAAAAGTAATTATTACACATGTGTTGCCAAGGTTACTGTTTTCACAATTTAAAAGTGTTTTCTCACCTATAGATGGGAGAAAAAACAGTTGGCTTTGGAAGATAACTTTTGATGGCTCTATAAAACAATAATCTTGGTATCCAGGAATCCTCACCTAATTTCTGCTGAGCTCTTTTCCCTTGTGCTGTGTAGCTTCCTCAAACGACAGTCCTTCTCATTGTTTGTTTATGATTCTGAGATTTAACTGGCCTGTCATGCTGGGGCTCTGTGCTTCTAAGCACCTTTATCACTGCTGAGATCTTGCTTATAATTTTTGTGTCCAGCTGTGGTAAAAGTGAATGCTGCTAAAAAAGGAATTGACGGATTTTTTCTTTATATAGAATCAAACTTGGAAAAGGGAACATTGATATAAAATGAGCAATACAAATAACTTTCTTTTTTTTTTTTTAACTTCCATTTACTTTTGGAGAGACAAGTTAAGATTCTATTCCACTTACAGTTTCATTTCATGTTGGACCACTATAACTGTGCATATGGAAGTAGCCAGTGGGTTTAATTTCAATAGGAATCAGAGGTGGGTTAAAATAGAGGGAGTGGTTTAAAGAACCCTTTTCATGTTCTTTCAGATACAGTAGAAACTACTGAAAAGTGGTATTTGTGGAGAAGTCATTTTAGCTAAACTAAACACACTGAATATGTTAGTATTACAGGCAAAGATCGTTTGGTAAATATTAACAAGATCACATTTGTTTAAGTCTGGCAAATTCTACATTTTAGATGGCTGTGAAAATTTGCTATTATTGTCTTAGTTTGGGTTCCCTCAGAGTTAGACCTGTGACAAGGATTTGAGTTTAAGCAGTTTTGGGGGGTGTTGAATCCAAATACTCTAGAAAGAAATGCACATGCTGGTAGTTGGACATCAGGCTAGTGTGCAGTGAAGTAGTAGGTATGAAAAATTCTGGATTGAGCACTGCTCAATTGTATTGACTTCCAGTTTATATGTGTCCTCTTTCTTACAGATATATGTTATTCAATTAGAACTATTTTGAATTTAAAAAATAATGGGAGGAAATGCTTACTATATGAAATCAGAAATTTAGAATTGTGAAAATGTGGCAAAAAACTTTTAGAACGTAATTTTATCTGTGATTATAAATATACACTATTATTAATGGGATCAGAAATCTATCAGACCTTTGTCTTGACAATGAGATCTACTAGAAACCATGTTTTCAGGGATCAGATTTTCTTTCTTTTGTCTTTGTTTTTTAAAGATTTTGTTTATTTATTTGACAGACAGAGATCACAAGTAGGCAGAGAGGCAGGTGGGTGGGGGGAAGCAGGCTCCCCACTGAGCAGAGAGCCCGATGTGGGACTCGATCCCAGGACCCTGAGATCATGACCTGAGCCAAAGGCAGAGGCTTAACCCACTGAGCCACCCAGGTGCCCCACGATAAGATTTTCTGATGACTATAAGTGGCAAACTGTAGTGAACAGAGGCATACTGGTGTCTCTGAGAGTGGATTTGCCTGCCATGCCCTACAGCAGAGCACTGCCCAATAGTTGAGTTGAGAGTGTCCCAGCATTCACCTATCTGTGGGTAGTGAGATCACTTTGATAGGAATAGCTCAATTTTGACTGGATTTTGCTATGACTTCCTGACAATGCTCTTCCACATCTTTTTCCCTTCCGTTTAGTGCTTTTTGGATTTCTAGCTTGTGCACCACTGTGTCTCAACTGTTTTCAGTGAGCCTATTATCATTAATTATCCTTTGCTAGACACGGTAAAACTTTGTTTAATAGGTGCTGTGGGTTGTCTATCATGCCTTCAAGGTCAGAATGGCAGTAGAACCTTTTGAAGTTAAACCATATGAGTTATGAGAGTATAGAGAGGTAGAGTTTGAGGTAAAATGGAGAATACATGCATCAACTGAAGATACTTTTAAAGTCAGATATTTCAAACATTCACCACAATACAATATAAACCTGAAATATACCAAGCTGGTGAGTAAGTGGCAAGTTTGTGACTATTACTCCAATGAAGAATAAAAATATAAATTAAAAGAAAAAATCTTTTGTTTAATTTTCTTTTTGATGGTTGAAATAACAGTTCCATCCTCTGAAATCTACCTGTATTGGAATTATTCATATCTTATTGTCTCATTATGAATATCCATTCTTCTCATTCTTTTTTTGAGAGGCAAATTCATCACAAGTTTATCTTTAATTGCCTCAAAATACTTCAGCAAATGTCTTGGGTGTTATTGGAATAGGCAAGATTTTAATAATTTTTTAAGTGCATTCATTCTTTGTACAACTATTTGTGTGGTCATTTTATGAACCAGGTATCAGGTGCTGGGGATAGGCTGTGAATAATGGTGACTATAATAGGCAATGCCTCTGAGTTCACATGGTTTCATTCTAGTGAAGTTGGCATGTAGTAAAGAATCATTCAGTCAGTAAAATTTTTAGGATAATTTAGGATACATGAAAATACATAATATATCTTATAATTTTACAAATAGTAGTCCAAAATTATTAAGCTACAGACTGTTTAACTTTCAGTTTTTCATTCAGCTTATTTTTTGTTAACACACTCTTGACATCTTTGATTTTTTGTCTCATGTATTTGATTTTTTAAAAAATTATTAGCGTATATTTAGGACTAAGCACAATGGCTTGTACATATTATGCTTTCCATAAAACTATTTATTAATGTTAAATACATTATGTTCTGCTAATGATCAGGAACCCTGCCATATACTTTCCATTCACCTCTGTTTAATTTCACAACAACCCTGTGATAAAATCACTAGTTTTTTTTTAATATTTATTTTTTCTTTTCATTTTATTTTATTTCTTTTCAGTGTTCCAGAATTCATTGTTTCTACATAATACCCAGTACTCCATGCAATACGTTCCCTCCATAATACCCACTACCAGGCTCACCCAACCCCCCATTCCCATCCCCTCCCAAACCCTCAGTTTGTCTCTCAAATCACTAGTATTATCCACAATTTACAGAGAAGGTTACTTGTGGCCCAGGAAAATTAAATAATAGGTCAGTGTTGTACCATTCAGCAAGTAAGTGTATGTGTAGAAATAAAGATTTGTTTTATTTCAAAGCCTACTTTTTTAAACACTATACACAGTAGCTCATAGTAGCTCATCTTGCCGGAAACTGTAACTACACCTATGAAAAATGCCAACCGTTTCTATAACAAATAATCCAGATCTAGGAAACATGAAGAAAAAAATAAGCACAACAAATTAAAATTCTCATTAGTTGTCATATCTAATTTTCATTGGCCCACCTTGATTTAAATGAACTGAGAACATTTATAATTAAAGCCTAAATATTTGCTTGTGGAAAATTGGAGGAAGGGTAATAAGAAACCAGAGAATTGAAATTAATTATCATAGTTTTTATATTCAAAACATTAAATGATATTATACTAGAAATTATGAGGTGGTAAAAGTAAATTCTTAATATCTTTTAAAATGGATAATAACATATCTAAAATGAATTTGGAAAATGGCTGATTGCATTAAGGAAGACTTTTGGGATAATAACTAAATGATTAAAACAAACAACACAAAAAGGACAAAAAGGTGTTAACTGGTGTGTATAAAATCAACGTTGAATATTTAGATGCACACTGTCAGCAAAAAAGGTTTTGACAGTCTCAAAATGTTCATTATCATTAAAAAAAAAAAGTCTTCTGTGGTTCTTATTTTGGTAGCAAGACAGAGCATCCATCTAAATTGCTGAGTAATTTGACTAATAATAAATATAAAACTCACATTTTACTTAGCGCTTTATAATTTGCAAAAGTATTTTAGATCCATTCTTTCATTGGCTCTTATAGTGAGTGTGAATAGTGGGTTGTTATTTCTCTTTTATAGATGAAGAGGTTGAGGCTCAGAGCAGTATAAGTGGCTTACCCAAGTTCTTATTGCTAATCCATTCTTCTACCCCTTATGCAAGCCCAGTACAACTCCAGCTTTACTAAAGCAAGTTCAAACTGAAGTTGTCTGTCCCACTCCTTCTGTCATTGTCCTTATGGAGATATATGAAGATATATGAAGAAATGACCTTTACCCTTGAGAACCCTTGAGAACCCTTAATTTTTTAATATTTTATTTATTTATCTGAGAGAAAGAGAGATCACGAGCAGTGGGGAGGGGTAGAGGTAGAAGCAGACTCTTCCCTGAGCAGGGACCCTGATGTGGGACTCAATCCCAGGACTCTGGGATCATGACCTAAGCTGAAGGCAGAGACTTAACTGACTGAGCCACCCAGGCACCCGAGAACCTTCACTTTGAATATATTTGATCTTAGAACTTCCTGTTTTTTTATGATGACTTTAATAAGTGGATATAGATTTTGTTCATTCACTAGGCTGTCATCCCAGATTTTTTTCTTTTTTTAATTTGGGGCTGGCTGGCAAAGACTATGTGGTGAAGGACTATGGTTAACAGCGTTGAGGGTGGTTAAAGAAATCATCTGTATAAAGAATTTTGGAAGAGGTTCTAGAAAACCAGTGGTTTCTCTGTGTATTTATTGAGGGCACTCACTTTGGCTATTGGGTCATGGAGATGTGTCTTTAATGGATATCTTAAAGGCTTTGATGAGTAAAGAAGACAAAGATTAAATTGCATCAATCACACAAAAGTGATTTAATTTATATTTAAATTAAATTCAGATTTTTAAAAATCTTTGCACCAGTTTTATATATATATACTCTGTAATTTAGGTACTGTCAGCCATGCACACTATACGCCATTAACATGTCTGTATTAACAAATTAAAAGGAAAAAATGAGTTATCTTTTTTATTAAAAAGATCAAAAACACACAGCTACAAAGAAATCTAGTTTCTCAGAAGCTCTGAAGTGATTATAAATCTCTATAAAATAAAGCAAAATGAAATTAAATCATCATTTTCCAAAATTGCCTCTGTGAATTTGAAAATTAGTGAAGATTTTCAGTCTTAACATTCTAAGCAATGCTTCACACAAAAGGCCATATTTATCAATGAAACGTGATGATATCTTGGATTTGCTTCAAAATAAATGAGGTTGAGGAGTGCCTGGGTGGCTCCATTTGTTAAGCATCTGCCTTCAGCTCAGGTCATGATCCCAGGGTCCTAGGATTGAACCCCCCTTCAGGCTCCCTGCTCTGTGGGGAATCTGTTTCTCCCTCTCCTTCTGCTTGCTGCTCTCCCTGCGTGTGCTCTCTCTCTCTGTGCCATATAAATAAATAAAGTCTTTAGGAAACCAGCCAAACAAAAACAAAATAAATGAGGTTGAGGATGAGGAACTGTATTAGGGGTATAGATGTAATGTGATTGAGCATGAATTGATAAATGGGCTGGGCAATGGATACATGAAGTTCATCATCATAATTTTTATGCTTCTATAAAAAAAGTAAAAAAAAAAGAAAAAAGTTTACCATTCTAATATTCTACATATTCATTAAGTGCATTTACATAATGTATGTACATACATAAATATGTATGGCTATAATGCATGTATGAATGGTTATGTATGCAGGTGTTTGTGTATGTATGTATATATACTTACACATATGCACAGGACACTTCTAACTAGAGAACATGGTAAATAAATATTTGGGTTCTGGTTACATGCTATTGCTACGGTGTTTTGGAAGAAATTAAGCTACCACATTTAGAGATAAAAGATTTTTATTTTTCTTCTCTTTAGAGATTATTTTGTATATATCAGAATCAGTGCTTTCCTAAAGAAAATTAAAAACTAATACATTTTCCTGATAATGTCCATATGAAATATAAATAATCTATACTTACAATGATGGAAAAATATTAAAAATTAAGTTCTGTAAAAAAATTTAAACCCCAAAATAACTATTGTAGTATAGTAGAAAATAATGAAGTGATGTTGGTTGGGGTGGTGTGTGGGGAAAAGTGATAGTAAGGGCTTTCGGAATTTAACATTAAATGAATCTATGAGTTTATGTGATTGAGAGGTAAAATGAAATTTCATACAGAGACAACTGAATAAGTATACACCCAGAAGTATGAAAAAATGGCATATATGGAATGTTTTAAGATTATTATGACTTAGAAATAGTATGTGTATTAAAATAATTTTTAAAAAAATATGTAAGAGAGACTCAGATGACCAAGAACTTTTATTTATAGAAGATAGGTTCCAGTCAATGGCTTTAAATTTAAAGTCATACTTATAGTTCAGTTTTACGTGGTCACTTATCTAGTTGTTGCTATGAAATTCTGATTGAAATTGGAGAGATTAGAGGGAGAGATAACTATTAAGAAATCATAACTGTCCAGTTGAGACGAAAAAAATCTATATTAAGGTAGTAGGAGTACAGAAAAAATTTAAAATAATAACTGGGAAATGGAGCTAAGCCGTCATGTTGAATTGGTAGAAAAAGAGGAAGAAAGTATGAAAAGATGACTCTCAGATTTCTAACTTGGGAAAAGGACTATAGAGTACAGTTCACAGTCATTTATTTACAGTTCCAAAATCTATATGTTCCTAATCAGAAAATTTTTTTATCTTTTCTTTTTACCAAAACTCATTTAATGGCATACCATTTTTTGAATTGATACAAGATTATTAAAAAATCTTTGTTCTACATAATGTGAATATTCATACATCTGCTACAGAATTATTCATAGCAGCATTATCTACAATAGCCAAATTATGGAAACAGCCAAAATGTCCATTGACTGATGAATGGATAAAGAAGATATAGTATATGTAAACAATGAAATAGTACTCAGACATGAAAAAGAATGAAATCTTGCCTTTGGCATGTACATGAGTGGAGCTAGAGTGTATTATACTAAGCAAAAAACGTCAGTCAAAGACAAATACCATATGATTTCACTCCTGTGTAGAATTTAAGAAACAAAACAAATGAGCAAAGGGAAAAAGAGAGAGAGGCAAACCACAAAACAGACTCATAACTATAAAGAACAAACTAATGGTTATCAGAGGGGTGTTGGATAGGGAGATGGATTAAGCAAGTAATGGTGATTAAGGAGTACAGTTGTGATGAACAACAGGTGTTGTATGGAAGTGTTGAATCACTATATGATACACCTGAATCCAATATTACACTATATGTTAACTAACTGAAATTTAAATAAAAATTTAAAGAAGTATTTAATTACAAACCATTTATCTAGATAGAGCTGAGACTATTATATAATACATGTATATGTACCTCATTATCTTTATAAAATCCAAAATATTCTCAATACCAAATCATATGTAGTCATAAGTGTTTCTGATAGAGATTATGGATTTGTAGTGCTATTTAATAAGATATCGTTTATTAAAAAGATGCCACCTAGTCTCTTAAAATGTAAAATAACTCTATAAAATTCAATCATGACCTTTTTGGGCATTACCTGGAGAATAGGTTGTTAAATGAATGTTATTAGGGAAATATGATCAATGATTGACTCACATGTGTATGGGGCAGAATATAATTGAATTTTCCTATTTCTAGATTTCTGTTGCTTAACTTCTTTATATTTCCCTGACTAGAGTATATATGAAAATATAGAAAGGGGGGAACTCTGTAAATAGAAATAAAAACAAAGACTAAAAATATCTGAGACATTGTTAGGGGAACATTGAAAGAGGAGTTCAGTTTCTGATATACCTTTATAGAAAATTTCTACAAAATTTATTGGACATTATTTAAGAATAACATTTTTTTCATAGTTAGTTCCAGGTTATATGAAACAGACAAAATAATCTGTCTCAGCCAAAAAGAGAGCTGCAGTAAGTACCAGCACATCACCATATACTTTGACTGAGTTAGATCTATTGATTTGCCTTGCTTGTAGCTTAAGCTTTGAGGATGTTCTTTTGAAATGTCCACCAAAGGGGAATTACTAATTATAATACTAGTATATCACATAATTCTCTGTAGTGAGTTAAAGAGAGGTAGTTTTTTTTGTACTCGTGTGTAGGAAAGAATAATTATACCAGGCAGAGTTAAATAAGCAAGGAAGATTTTATTCAATACTGTTGTAATGGAGATCAAGATTATTATAGCAGGAGGAGATTGACCCCAACTCCATTGAAACAAAGTTGAGAGAGTTTTGAAGCACTTGGGTGAGCTTGTGCAAATATACAGGAAGACATTAGTGGGATGTCAGGGAGTTTGGTCAATGTGATTAAGCCATCTGTGTTCTCTAATGGGCACTTAACCTAAGTTAGATTCCTACTATACCATGGCAACTTAGAGAGAGAAACACTGTTTTTTTTTTAATGATTATATTTCAAAGAGATGGCTCCAGAGACCTTGGGAAAACTGTCCTGGGCTGTAAAACTGTCAAGAAGCTGGGAGAAGATTGACATCTCAAAGGGGAAATGCCCTAAGAAAAGTGAGTTTAGGAGCCAGTAGGAAGAAAGTTGTCTGAAGTTCAGTCAAGCTGAGAGGAATAGTAGCCTTCTTGGTTAAAGGGAACAACCTCCAAGATGTATATTTTAATGGGAAAAAAAAAGAAGTTCTTGGTAATGGCTGACTAGATAATTCAGAGGAAATTTGCACAAAGCACAAACAGAAATTTTGGATAAAATTTATACTTAAAAAGTCTTCTCGAGGGGCATCTGGGTGGCTCAGTCACTAATTGTCTGCCTTCAGCTCAGGTCATGATCTCAGGGTCCTGGGATTGAGCCCACATTGGACTCCTGCTTGGTGGGAAGCCTGCTTTTCCTTCTTCCATGCTACCTGCTTGTGTTCCCTCTTTCGCTGCATCTTTCTCTGTCAAATAAATAAAAAAAAATCTTCTCGAAAGCCATTAACTATCAAGTTAGTAAAAACTTAAGATGCTATATCAGCAACTAATATAGAAATAAAAATTTCTGATTATTTGAAGAGCTAGAAGTGAAAAAAATGGAATAAAAAACTGGGAGAACATATGGGCAAATATTAAATTTTGAGATGGAGATGAATTTTTAACATGAAAGTAATAAAAATAAATTAATAATTAATGACATAAGCTTTTACCAAATAAACACTCTCCATTCTATAAAAATGTAAGAAGAGGTAAACAGCAACTCTGGAGAAATATTTAAACATAAAAATTAGATTATAATATTGCTGTCATCTGAAAAGCTTTTGGAAATATAAGTAAAATATTCCAATCAAAAAGTGGGCAAATAATATGAACAGAGACACAAATAGAGACATAAATAATATGAAAGAGACACAAATGATAGTGGAACAAGAAAAAAAAATCAGCTTCCCTTGAAATCAAATCACCGCATATTATAGATAGATACACTTATCAAATTGGACCTCAGTATCAATATTAAACAGATATTGGTAATAGTTCTACATTTATACTCTATCTCAGTATTGAAAATTGGTACACATTCTTGGAAAATGGTTTGGCAAAAATGTTTCAATCTTTCAGCTTATATTTCTCCTAATACTGAATTTTTGGGAAATAACATTAGTGTATGTATGTACATTTGAAATAACCTACATGCCCAATAGTCCAGGAGTTTTAAAATCAATCATGGAATATTTATAGAAAATTAAATACTCAAAATATGGAATTTAGTTGAAACTAATGTAATATTGAATCCATGCATGAGTAATGAACATAAGCCAAACTATGTATAGTAGATTTTCTTCCTTATACAATTTTTTATTTTCTTACTCCAAAATAGGCATGCTAATTTTAAAGAAAAAAAATGTTTAAAATGTCAATCTTTTCCTCCTCTTCATGGAGATTTTTACAGTCCTTTATTCCTGCTCCATTTTCTTCTTTCTTCCGAACTTCTACAAATAATTATATATGAATATAATAATTAAATGAATACACACACACATACACACACACACACACACACACATATATACACATCAAGTACACAGAGAGAGAGGCTGATAGACACATCTTTCTTTATATCTATATTGATGGGATTAAATTACTTCTTGAATTAAGTTATGATTTCATGGTGTAAATATAACCAGACATTAACTTCCACATAACTGACTTTTTTTTAAATGTTTGGATTTAGAATAAAGGCTCTATAAATATTTGTTAGTTGGTTAGTAGAAATCTTGGACTAGTAATTGTGTTTCAAACATCTATTCTCATATGACAAAACTCCAGTTCATCCAGAAAAGGCAAACTAATTATCCCTTTTTTACGTTTATCTTATGCTTGTTTTCTTCACAGGTTAAAAGAATTATAGGATGTCTGGCTTCATAGCACCAAAGCAGCACTAATATGACTATATTCCTATCTGTTACCTTCCTGTACTTTAATGTAATGTTAAAATTGTGTCTCTCTGAAGCCAATGATAATCACTCATGGCTTGTAGTGGAAAATTGTTAAGCTTTCCACAGCAAAAAAGGCTGCACAAAAAGGAAGAAATAAGTTGGTCTCTGGGTAACACAAAACATTTTCAAATACCTTGGCTAATGGTTATATGGTAAACTATAGCATCTTCAGTGTTTTTAGGACAGCAACCATGTCCATTTTAATACCTTACCTCAGTGCCCAGTACAGTGGCTAGCAAGAAGTAATCAATTAATAAATACTGTTTTTCAATGAATGAAATTTTATGTCTGTATAAATGGGAAAAAATAACTTTTGTAAGTTTATCTGAAATTTCTTGTGACCTGGATGCTACTTCCATCTTTTTTAGACTCCGGAGGTAGAGCTTCCCCCAGCTGCTTCTTAACTAATGCAGTTAGACCAAGACCAAGATCACTTATTAGCTGCATTGGGTCACTGCTAATTTCCTTAACTGCTATGTAAACAGTAGTCCAAAGAAGGGTCACTCTTCTGTTAAAGTTTCTGGGAATGACAGTTGCACCCACAGTGAGCCTACAGTGAAAGCCAGTCCAGTCCTTCACTTTGTCTATGTACATGTGTATGAGAAGGGTTTTGTATTGCTCTAAGAATTTCATTTTTGTAGCCCTGAGGGTCATAGTTAAGCCATTTAATTTATCCAGCATGGTTAATGTACAAAGAAAAAACCCTGCCTGCCCTAGTTATTAAACATTTTGAATGTCACTTCTTTTGAGTAAGGATTTTTACTGTTTGAAGATTTCCATACTTGGTCGAGAATTTGCTGTGAATCAGGCTCAGTTCTAGGCACTGTTAGACACCATTACCTCATTGCAACATCACAGCATTTCTTGGCCCTGGATTTAACTACCTAGAGTATCATCTGAGTTTTCTCAAAGCCACATGGATAAAATATGGCCAGGTCAAGACCAGGGACCCTCTGATTTCCTACCCTACTATGCTGCACACCAGGGTTCACCTGCAGGCAGCATGTGAATGGATAACATCACAAATTTCATCATAGGTAGGAGTTCCTTTGTTACATTTTTTTAGGATTTATAACTGTCAGCTCTAGTAATCACAGAAGCAGGAGAAGAGACCAATCATTCAAGTCTAATTACAATTATTCAGTAATTAAATAACACATATGACCGTGACTTAAGCAGTCCCATTAAGCACTCTTAAGCAGTAAATGTCCCAAAGCGTTTCTAACATATATATATAATTTAAAATTAGATGGTTGATGCTACTGGGTATTTACCCAGAGAATATGAGAATGCTTAATTAAAAGGGATACATGCATGCCTATATTTACAGCATCATTATTTACAATAACCAAGAAATGGAAGCAGTCCAAGTACCAATCGACTGATGAATGGATAAAGATGTAGTATATGTACACAATGAAATATTATTCAGCCACAAAACAGGATGAAATCTTGTCATTTGCAACAACATGGATTGAGGTTTAGAGTATTAAGCAAAACAAAATAAGTCAGAGAAAGACAAATGCCATATGATTTCACTCCTATTTGGAATTTAAGAAACAAAACAAATAAGCAAAGGGAGAAAAATAGAGAAGGTGACAAACCAAGAAATAGACTCTTTTTTAAAAAAGATTATTTATTTATTTATTTGAGAGAGAGATCACAAGTAGGCAGAGAGACAGAGAGAGAGAGGAAAGCAGGCTCCCTGCTGAGCAGAGAGCCTGACACGGGGCTTGATCCCAAGATCCTGAGATCATGACCTGAGCTGAAGGCAGAGGCCAACCCACTGAGCCACCCAGGCGCCCCAGGACATGACCAATCTTACAAGAATTCTTAACAGTTTTTGAATTTTTAGTGAAAGTTCCTCAAAACAAAGATTTGGGCCTGTATCCTTCCTCTCCCCTTTGAGATGATAAATTCTATGAAGGCAGGGACTCTATGACCCAATTGTTTCTCCTATAACACCTTACACAGTGCCTCCTTCGGAGGAGGTAGGAGTAAAATAAATGTTTGCTGAATGACAATATAGTGTGAAGACATTGAGGGTTGTATCTGTTGGTTAGGACTGGAGTAACAAAGTACCACAACATGCGCGGTCCAAAACAGAAATTTATTATTTCATCTTTCTAGAGGCTAGAAATTTGAGATCAGGGTGTCAGCAGGGGTCCTTCTGAGGACACTTAGGGAGAATCTTTTCCATGCCTGTTACTTAGCTTCTGGTGTTTTGTTGGCAACTTTTGGCATTCCTTGTCTTGTAGCAGCATTGCCCAAATCTCTGCCTTCATTTTCACTTTGTTGCTGTGTGTGTGTGTGTGTGTGTGTGTGTGTCTTTGTCCAAAATTTCCCTCTTTATAAGGACGACAGTCATATTAAATTGGTCTTAATCATGGTTTCTTTTTTCTGTATTTTGTGATGGCTTGACATCTTGGGGCATTGCTAGTCCTGGAGAGTTCCCCTCAAAGGGCTAGCTAGTTTCTAGAGGTAGTAAATAACTTGCATTCAGGCACACCTTTGATATGTAGACCAGCCAATCCAGAGCCAACGCTCTGAGCCACTTTCTCTATCTGGTTTTTATATTCCAGGAGGCAATATTCCTCTGCTCTAATCATCCCAGGGGCAGGTATCAGACAACTAGGGGCAACCCTGTACACCCCAGAGCTTACTGAAATATTCAAACTAGCCAATTCCAAACCTGGTCAGCCTGTTCCCGTTTTACCCATTCCTTCCCATGAAAACCGCAAGGAAGAATTTATCCATGCTTTTCACTCTTTCTGTCTCTTGCCTGACCCAGTGCTTCTCTGTGTGGTTCTACATGTTATGTTGTATCTCTTGTTTCTAGGGAACTATGAGAAAAAACTTCTCCTTTTGTAACAATAATCTCCTGATCTGTTAGCCTTGTTATGCCTGATTGAAACAGATCCTAGCTGCATAAATACAGGGGACTGCTCTATTCCAGGATGGCATCATCTTGACTAAATCACCTCTGCAATCACCTGATTCTCTATAAGGTCACATTATGTGGTACTGGGAGTTAGAACTTCAACTAATGGGCTTTTGTGGGACATAATTCAACTCATAACAGAGGTTTATTTATTTGTATACTTTTTGTGTTAAAAACATTTGAAAACTTCATAACATGTAAGATTGTATAGTATATAATGTAATGGCAAATATATACAGTATATATCGGGGAGAAGGGTAGGATTGGAAAGAAGGAGCAGAGAGTAACCTAAACACAGCAGACAACTGAAGAGGTTATTGAAGCTAGTTTTCATGTGTATAATGAAGGATTTCTAATGATATTACCTGTGCAGTATTTGACAAATTTTCTCTGCCTCTCTGATTTCATAATCACTACTCTAATTAGCAGAGCGTGGGGTATACTCTCTTGGAGAATATTAAAACAGCTTTTTTTTTTTTTTTTTTTTTTTAAAGAAAGAGAGAGCAGGGGAAGGGGCAGAGGGAGAGAGAGAGAGAGAATCCCAACAAGTCTCAATGCCCAGCTTGGATTCTAAAGTGGTGCTTAATCTCAGGACCTTGAGATTATAACCCAAGCCAAAATCAAGAGTGGGATCCTCATCAGACGGTGCCATCCAGCTACCCCTACAACAGCTTTCTAACTGGTCTCTCTTGCTCTTTCAAATGCGTTGTCTTTAGATGTTTTCCTTTTATTACTTTTAGGTTATTAAGGTGATACTAGCTTTTTCAACAGATATATAGCAAACTCTAAGTGTTTTAACACAATAGAAGTTTTGTTCTTATTTATGAAAATCTAAGACAGATGCTTCTACTTGGTAGGTACTTTTCTTCCTAGCAGTGATTTTGTAGCTCACCCATCTTCAACATATGACTTCCAAATGGCCACAGAAAGGAAAAGAGCACCGAAGAATCAGGCATAGGAGGCTTTTATGGGCCAGGCCTGGAGTTGACTACATCTTAGTTACGAGGCCATATCTAACTGCAAGGGTGACTGGGGAGTGTCATCCACCTGTTGCTTTAAAGGAAGAAGAAATGGGTTGGTAAACTACAAGTAGTGTTTACTGCTGACAGTCAGTTTTTTCTATGATACTTCCCAATCTGCTTTCCCAACTCATACTGTACACTCATCCCTTTTATGAACTTGTTGTAAACCAAAATGAGAAATTGTTTATTCTCCACGTATTTACTTTCTGTTTTCACATGTGGGTGAATGTCAGTTTTCCTCTAATTAAAACCCTTACTTCTTCACTCCTAGGTATCGAAACAGTGTTGCTTATCTTTAAAGGCCTAGATCCAGTACCATGGCCATCAAGAAATGTCTTCTATCCTTTCCATGACTTAAAATGAAAGGGGCCTTCCCTCTCTTGGATTTCCATAGCCAGTTATTCTGAAGGCAATTTTGTGAACAAGACAGCCATAAAAGTCTCCAATGTACATTACATGTGGAATATTTATATTTATGAAACTATGAAATTTTTTATTAAAATTTTTATCAAATCATGAAATTTGGTAAATAAAAATATGTTCTTTAATATAAGAAAAATTATTTTGACAAGAATGAGTGACTCTGTTTAAAGTCAGATTCTGCTTAAATATGTAATCTGTTTTAGAGGCAATTATCTAAACTTTAAGAACTGGAGGAGATAACTGAGTCAGAGAGGATAAAGGGAGAAAAAGGCATAATTTAGAAGGAATCATTTTGCTTGGAATACAGAACATCCCAACATCATAGGAGCAGAACTGGTAGCAATCCTTAGCTCTGTCCAAAAGTAAGTTACTCTGACTCACGGAACTATCTAGTTTTTACTTGTTTGATGGATTTGTTCTTAATAATTGAAAAATCTGACTCAACAAACTAGTTCCTCTAATTCTATAATAAACAAGCAACCTTTTCTTCTTAAATTGGCTTATTATATAAACTGCCTGAGAATAGGAGAATACACAGGCTACAAAGATATAAACATTTAACATTTGGGATTTTAATCAGTGTCTTGTGATTTTACTCAATGTTAATCTCATCTCTGGTGTGCCTGTGAGACTGCGTTTCTTGATAAGTACCAGGATCTGCTCCATGGAAAATTTGTCCTCTGAAACTTTTTGGAGTTATAGTGACCTAATGAACAATATGTGTCCAGCATCAATCACCTGAGGGTTCCTTATGACATCCATCACTCTCTACTTTGTGTTATAGTTCAGTGGGTATAGTAAAATAAATTTGTCATACTAATTTTGAATACTGTATCTAAGACTGAATTGCCATGATATCTATAGTGACTATCCAGAGATTTGTTGGTGATCAACCATAAATTAACATTTTTAAAATTAGGAGCCAGTGTGAATGTGAGATACACATAGGAAGTATTCCACTTCCAGAGGAAAATTGTATCTGGTTACGTGACAACTAAATCCCCATTTGTTTTAGAGTAACAAAACCCCCTTGGGTAAATTCAGTCTGTGGCTTGTTTTTTGTTTTTGTTTTTGTTTTTGTTTTTTTTACTGCTAATGAGCTAAGCATGGTTTTTGACATTTTTTAAAGCTTATAAATACAACAAACAAATAGAAACAAAAAAAGGGAGAGAAGAATATGAAACAGAAAATGTATGTGGCCCACAAAGCCTAAAATACTTACTATCTAGCCTTTTATGGAAAATATTTTTCTTTTTTTTTTTTTTATTTTGTAGAGAGAGAGTCAGGAGGTGGGGCAGGAAGGCTCTGGCAGAGGAAGAGGGACAGAGAATCTGAGGCAGGCTCCATGCCCAGCACAATCTCATGACCCTGAGATCCTGACCTGAGCCAAAACCGAGTCAGACTCTTAATAGACTGAGGCACAAAGGCACCCCTGGAAAATATTTTTCAACTCCTGTCTCACATTACCAAACTAAACTATGATATTATTCTAATCTACCAATTATTATGTTACCTGACTAGTTTTCTATAATTATGTCTAATCCTTCAGAAATGTCCTTTCCATGTGAAGGGAACTTTCTGAAAAGAATGTGATTTATTAACTTCCACAAATTAACCTGTTTATCAGAAGCTAAAAAAGATTTTAGTTAGCATCTTACTCACTACCCCCCAAAAAATGCACTCTAATCATTATGTTTAGTCTTCCATTGGTTCCAAATTAACACATTTTGTTATTTTCACTTTAATTAATGCAATTAATTTGGATGTGCATCTTAGCCCAGTATCTTATAATTAAGTATTACTTAGTGATTTCTTCTCAGAAAGGCTATAAATAAGAGAACAAGTGAATGCTTTTAGTTTAGATAATTCTATACTAACTATAGCTATACTTTTAGCTTTGCCCTAATTTTATTTTTCTAATTATAAAAAGAAAACAAGCATTATACAGTACTTAACCCTAAGATGTGCTTTCATTTGCCTTCACATTTTCTCACCAAAATCATCTTTATATTGACATTAGAAATGGCCTTTTCGACTTATTTAAAATAGTCACTTGAAAGAGAAGCATATTAAAGCTGATTTGCTTAATGATGTGGGAATAAAGCCTGACATTTTAGACTTACTGGTTCCAAGAAAAGAGACTCTCTTAAGTGAAACATTACTAATGTGTTTCCAAAAGGTCAATAGTTTATTACCTTATAACAGGTGGATCAGAGCCACTTGATCTAGACTAATGAATTTCTTTTTTTTCCCTTCAATCTTCCTGATTTAAAAATCATTACAGGAAGACATATGAATATAGAAATGTAGCAAGATGGCATGAAAAGATAGAAGCATAGTTTTGTTGTTGTTTTTGTCCTTTTGTGGAGCAGGAATTGATAGATGGTTAGAGTGAAGACTGAGCTGTGGTGAACAGGCGGCATGATGCTGTATTTGATGGTTCATTGTTTTCTACCCATCTTGTCATCTTCTTCCTTTGTGTTTTGCAGTCCACTGGGAATAACTGAACAAGAGATTGTCAGGTCTTTTTTGTATTTACAATTGAAAATACAATTTTTTGTAGGGGAAGTTACCTATTGTACTGCTGCTAAAATACTTCTTCTCTATTGCCACAGTATCTCTGAGAATTGCCACTTATGCACCAATAATCACCTTATATCTAAAAGATTATTTTCAGGGCAGAGAGAATTGGGAGAATTATGAACAGAACACTGCTTAGGTATGCGTTACAAGAGCCAGGACTCATTTGGTTGAATTAAAAACAGTCCAACTAGATTTAGAAAGGAAACAGGAGATGAGGGAATTTGTTGGAAATATATAGTGTAATCTTATAGACTCTAGCACAAGAAATTCAGTCGTGTCCCTATAAAAGTGGGCCCAAGAAATACATGACACTCAGGAACCACTGGAACACTTCTTGCCGACATCCCTTCTCTCTACACCACTGTCTTCCATTACCATTTGTTTTCCTGCCCTTTCTTGTGATCTTTCCTGCTGCCGCGTTCTGCCTCGAAGCAGCATTCTCCTTTCTCTATAGATTTGATTTCTTGGTATCAAATACAGGAAAAACATACACAGTTGCTCCTTCTAGTTCAATCACCAAATGAAACTCTAAGTCTACTCTCTGAATCTAGATTCCAAATGCTAACATGAGAGAATCAGATTGTCCTTGTTGAGCCAGCTGCCCATTTGTGACATGATGAACTGCCATCTCTGGGGTGAAGTTACATGACCCACTGACTGCCAGGAAGTCTAGGGAACCAGATTATCTAAAGGGTTGGGACACTAGGGTGAGATGAGTAGCTACTGACACTACACATTGAAGACATTTATTTGGGGCACCTGGGTGTCTCAGTCAGTTAAGCATTTACCTTCAGCTCAGGTCATGATCTCTGGGTCCTGGGATAGAGTCCCACATTGGGCTCCCTGCTCAGTGGGGAGTCTGCTTCTCCCTCTCCCTCTGCCCCTCCTCCCTGCTTGTGCTCTCTCTTTCTCTCTCTCTCAAATAAATAAAGAAATAAGTAAATAAAATATTTTAAAAAATATTTTCATTTGGTTTTCCAATCATTGTGAACATTGAAGAATATTGATTCATTCACCAAATGCTTAATGAACATCTGGTATGTGCTCAAGTTATAACAATGAGTAAGATACAGTCATTTCTTTTAAGGAATGTATAATCTGCTGGGGTTGACAACTCTGAAAACACTTTTTATGAAATAATTTCTTTACCTGCATGTACACAGTGTACCCATGTGAGGAGTTTTGGAAGACTCAAATGATTTCCTGGGAAGGGAGTGAGACACAAGCTGCCTATTAAATGATACATAGAAATTAGTCAGATGGAGAAAGTTGGGGAAACCCATACAGAGAGGGATAAATTTTAGGATCTAAGTCCTTTATCAAAGGACTTATCAAAAAGTCAATTCACCAAAGAATCAATTTGGCAAACTTGTCTATTATCAAAACTCATTTTAAGGAATATCATTCTTTTAATACTAATACATTCAATAGATATCAAAATGAATATATTATGTTTATGAGTTTTATAATTGGATGAGCTTTATAATTTTACTGAATTGTTCATTTGATGAAATTGATATTTAGTAAATTTATAATTCAGTGCATTGCCTTTGTGTTGCTGGGGAGAAAAACCTTCCTCTGCCCTTCAAAGTCCTTCTAGCTGGACTTAGAATGAAATCCACATGAGACAGATTAACAGGAGAAAGTCAAACTTAATAACATATGTACAGGGAATTCACACACACACATGAGATTCCAAAGACAGTGAACTTATATGAAGCTTATATGAGCTAAGGAGTGGGGTAGGTCTGAGGATAGGAAGGGGAGGACAGCCATTAGCAGGAAGGTGAAAGGAGATGTTTTAAAAAATAAAGGTTGTTCTATTTTCCAGTTAAGTTTCATAGGTAAAGGGAAGTCTCTATTAATAATTCTTTTCCTGGCAAAAGCTCTCCTTTCCAATGTAAATTTAGTCTCTTGAGGACCAGGAGGAGAGCTGTTAATGCATCTGCTGGGTTTTGATTACTTTTAATTCAAAATAATATTCATGCCAAATTGGCCCATCTTGGGGCAGCCTCCCCTTGGCCCTGGGCATATTGGTCTGCTTTCAAGTCCATAGTTCCAGAGTATGAGGGAAAAAGTTTTTGTTCCTTATGGGTAGAGCATGAACCATGACTTGGGCCAAGGAAGATGGTTTGGGAGGGGGAAAGGAAGAGAGGGGAAAATTAAACTACCTCTTAATAGGCTTTTCTGTATTGACAAAAGTTAATGTCTAAAAAAATATGCATAATAAAAATATGTCAGTCACATTATTTATTGATTTTATGTTTACCCATATCCATTTCATTCTAATGGGTTGTAGGCTTCTTGAGATCAAAAAGAATATTTTTTCTTAAACTAAATTATCTCTGATTTGTTATGGTATTTTAACATACACACATTTTCTTCTTTTTCAGCTTTATGAGTTCTTTGAGTGATCAGTATATATATTTTAACTGACTAACCCCTTATGCTCATTAACATTAAGTATAATTAGACTTTATTAATTTCCAGTTCACTTGCAGATGCCTCTGTTTCTTCAGAGGTAAAAGAAGAGGACTGTTAAACAGATTTCATTATATTTTTGTGCTTTCTGAAGTAGAAAAAATTTGTCCCTTTTACAACATTAGTGACTTAAGATATTAATCAGTGTAAAAGAATGACATGTATTTAACATTTGGAGCTACATCTTATTGATTATTAATGCAGGTCTCAATGAGTGTTAAGCACAGAAAGCAATTACCACTCTGTGACTCGTTCCTTCACTTCCACAAGATCTTTTCCCAGGTTTTAGCTGATACAAATAATTTGAAACTACCTCTTTAGTTTTCTATAGATTTCTCTCTTTCAAAACATCTTGGTACTTAGAGAAATATGATCTAGAAAGAATATGATACTTTAAATTGAGTAAAAATGAATATAATTTTGGATAAAGAAGTGCTTAAGGTATCTAGAAATTAAGATCAGAAATTATGTATGTCCCATTGCTATGGTAAACGGTTGGTTTTCCAAAGTGAATATTTATGCCTGTACCCTCTCAGTGGTAAGGCTGAATATATAATTGCCTCATTATGTCCTTATTGACCCTTAATTGACTTTTATGTGTGGGTCTGTACTGTTGCTTGGGTAAGTGAAAGACAAAAAAGAGGAAGAAATGATTGTTCTATTAAAGATTAAATCACAAGTAAAGGCCACACAAATCATGGTGGTAGTCTATCTCTCTCACTCAAAAAAAAAAAAAAAGGTTGCATTGGGGTGCACCTGGCACCCCAGTCAGGTATCTGACTCAGTCAGGTATTGGGTCAGGTCATGATCTCAGGGTTGTGGGATCAAGCCCCACATTGGGCTCCACACTGAGCATAGAGCCTGCCTGAGATTCTCTCTCCTCTTCCTCTACACTTTCCCCCACTTGCACTCTCTCTTTAAAAACTTCAATGAATAATAATAAACAAATAAATCACTGTGGCAGGGTACCAGTAACTTGATATCTTGGTGGAGTTTCCAAAAATAAATGTAAAGGAATAAAATTATTGCAAGAATACTTCTGATGAATAATCTTAGGGGAAAAAAGAGTTGTTAGTGCACAGAAAGAAAACGCGGTTTCCTTATAGCTCATGTTTATATTTTTCCTCCTCAAACAAACTTTATTATAAAAATATACTAATATAAATAACATAAACCAGATGTGGGATAGAGGAATTTAGAAGCATTAATAATGAAATACACACAATAGTTTTACTAAATACGAATGCCTTTGAAGTGTTGGTGTACTACTCTACAGTTGAATCAATTCCTGCTGTGCTTGCCAGTCTCTTTAACTAGGCTCCACCAGTAAGTTTATTTTAACAGTTTATTCTGTTTGAATTTATAAAACTAAACAGGAATGGAGTATTTGTGACATGTCTATGGGACATTTCTGTTTTGTAACTCTAAACTTTTCAAGGGAATATGTCATATCTGCTCTTCTTGTAACTATCCCAAGATATAGATAACAGAGTGTTTTGTTCACATCGTGCCTTGCCTAAATATTATGCACTGACTGAATGGATCTGAGAAGCAGGATGCTTTTATGGCCTCTGCTTCTCCATCATAAGACCATTGTCAATGACTCCAGGTGGCCATATCAAAGCCTGAGACACTTAACATTTATAGTCTCATAAAGTGGGGATCACCTTGGAATCTACAAGTGGAACTATAAACTGGTAACAAACATTACAAAACTGGCAACAAAGATTTCCCAGCATCTCATTTAGAGGTCATCACATGATTCTCTAGGAGGCCTTTTCAGCTTTAGGAACTGTGATTCAACTCTGCTATCTCCTTGGTTTTGCCAGATTGTAAATTTTGGAAACCGCTGACCATTACTCATCTGGTGGCCGATAACACCTATCAGAAAGCTGTCATGCACAATAAGCAGTTTCAAGGACCTAAAGCCTTTGTTGTTTCTTACCTAACCCAGACACACCTTCCTGGGTGGCATCAAGAGGTTATGCTACCATTTCTTTGAAAAGTCCTTCCACTTGCTTCTGAGATGAGGGAGACATGGCTGAATCTGAACTCTTCCCCCAGAAGATGTGCCACCAACTTTTCCCAAAGGTCTTTATCAGATCACTAGCAGAATCCAGGAAAAATGCTTTCAGTCGAGTTTATTGGTAGGCTCTGCCATCAGCTTTCTTATGGGCTGCATTTTAATTGAGTTAATCCTTCCATCACACTAGTAAAGTATCTGTAGTTCACTATTATTGTGTAGATTAAAAAAAGAAAAAAGAACTTAGAGAGAAAGTAAATAATCAGTCTGAAGTTTGCTGGATCATTCCCCAGCTTACTGGTCTCAAATCGGGAAGAAAGACTTTTGGCATAAAAATCCCCAAGAGGATATTTAAATAAATTTTGTAAATATTTATTTTATTTTATTATTTTAAGAGACCGATCACAAGGGGATGGGTAAGGGACAGAAGGAGAGGGAGAGTGAGAACCTCAAGCTGACTCCATGCTGAGTGCTGAGCCTGACCTGCGGGTGTGGGGCCCTAATGAGGGCTTGAACTAGTGACCCTGAGACTGGGACCTGAGCTGAAACCAAGAGTCTAATGCTTAACGGACTGAGCCATCCAGGAGCCCCTTTGAAGACTCATCTTATATCTCAATTCATCTAACCCACTTTTTTATTGTTATTGTTTGTTTGTTTTTTCCTATGTAGTAACTGAGTAACTGATTTTCTTTATACTTAAGTTCAAAGGAAAACTGTAAAAATAATTTTGTTGTCAAAATTATAAAATTAAAATGATTTTATATTTCATTTTTTTAAAGATTTTATTTCTTTATTTGAGAGAAAGCGAGAGAGAGAGAGAGAGAGAGAGAGAGAGAGTACAAGCAGGGGAAGCAGCAGAGAGAGTAGAAACAGGCTGCCTCCTGAGCAGGGAGCCAGAAGAAGGGCTGGATCCCCGGATCCTAGGACCTGATCCGAAGGTAGACGCTTAAACAACTGTGCCACCCAGGTGCCCCTGATTTTCTATTTCTTTTATCAGGACGACCACTCATACATATTCCTTTTTTATATATGAGTGAAAACCTTTTATGGCTAGAAGAGTAGAAAAATGGTGTTTGGATATTAGTTAAATTTCAAGAGTTGGAATGAGAATGAAGCAAAATGTTTATTATAAACATCTTAGTTGACTCTATCATATTGTCAAGATTAAAGCTGAATAAAAAATGACCTTTTCCCCTTAATTTCCTAATCAAACTTATCAATGTAAATTCTCTTAAGGCTGTGTGGTATAATGATCAGGGCATGGATTCTGGAGTTTCCTGTTCCCACTAGAACAGATTCTTTCTTTCTTTTTTTTTTTTAAGATTTTATTTATTTGAGAGAGAGAGAGAACACGAGCAGGGGCTGGGGTAGAGGGAGAGGCAGACTCCCCACTAAGCAGGGAGCCCAGTACAGGACCCTGGGTTCATGACCTGAGCTGAAGGCAGATGCTTAACCGACTGAGCCACGCAGGCTTCCCCTCATTGTAACATATTCTAATTGTATGATCTGAGTGGAACTTTCTATGACCTCTTTCTATACAGTCTTTAAGTTTAAAATCAGAAAAATACTAGTATGTACTCTATGGGGTTTCTTTGATGATTAAATGCATCAAGGCAGGTAAAGTCTTTTAAAAGAATTTCTAGCGTATGATAAATATCCATAGTGTTAAATATTATTAGCTTTTGTTTTTATTTCAGTTTCCATAAAACTCCACATTTTATCCTTTTTCCTATTTAAAGTATAATCTATAAATTCTGCCTGTATATCACATATGTGCATATCGTTGGTTAACTATATATTAATTCTCTTCCATTTTTGGCCTTACAGTTAGCCATATATCATTTAAGTCAAAACTCTGGCTTTAAAAAGTTTTTTTTTTTTTAATTTTTTACATTAGGAAATTTACTTACAGTTTTTGGCTTAGTGTTCCCATCTGAACAATGAGGATAACAATAAGACATGTCTTCTCGGATGAGTATAGCATCTCTCCAGTAGTCAGAATGTGCATCTGCTTGTTCCCTTCTTTTTTCCCTTCTTCAGTGTACATTATGCACTTTCATAATAATGCCAAATCTGAAGTCAGCAAGTCTAATTCCTTGACTAACAGAACCTGCCAAGTGAAACTTTAAACTTTGAATATTTCCATGGCCTAGCATCTTATTATTTTTCAGGGACAAACACTCCCTTTTTGGATAGCTCTTGCATTCAGCCTATTGTCAATCATTGTTGTTAATGATGCTGCCTATTTAACTATGCATTGAATAAAACATTCAAATTGTGTTATTTATAACTTGTGCATTTCTTTCCACACATTTCCCTGATCTGAGATGTAAAATGTAATCTACACTGGGCAGACAATTACAGCTTGGTGAAATAAAGGGATAGAAAAGCAAAGGGAAAGCATGTTAGACCATAAAATGACAAAAAGAATGTGGAGATGGGATTGTGAGACTGTGATTTTTTTGTGTGTGTAGTTAGTTTTGTTTTTTTGCTTTTTGTTTTTTTGTTTTTATCAAATCTCAGAATTAAGAAATTCTAGGATTTTCAGAAATTGGAGAGAAGCAAGACATGTGAGATCTAGTCAATGAGGAGTGGTACGTGTAATGATCAATAATCATGAGATGTGTTGAAGAGCAGTAGATGGTGTAAATTTATATTTTTACAGATGTTAAAGAAGATAGACTTATTGAAATGTATACTGACAAGGAAATTTCTATTCTTCCTTCAATTAATAAGAAGTGTAAGACAATGCAGGAAATTTAGGAACCACCATTTTCTATTTAAAAGAAATGGTAAAATCTAATTTGAGAAAAGGAAGTTAATGACGGAGTACATTCTCATAAAAGAAGACTGAGGAAAGGTTATTTGTTGAATTGTTTGCTTTTATATTAAATGTGTACTTGATTACCAGGCTTGTCTGACATGTATAGATTTTAACAATAGTAATACAAGTATGTGGTCATTTGTTTTACTTTTGTGTTAGCATGAAATATAAGAGAGAAAAGCAATATAAAAAGTCTAAAAGGAGATTTTAAGCATGCTAAGACAAAGCACTGCTTTTGTTGAAACTTTTAAAAAAATTCCCTTGCTTTAAAAACACTTGCAATTCAATAATACAACAAAACTAACTCCTTTCTCATTTTCCATATCTCTTCTCTGAAGGCTTATTTACAAAACAAGGACTCATCAATTATCTCTTATGTATAAAAGACTTAGAAATCTGTCTCACAATATGCTTAGTACCAGATCATTAATTATCCTAAAACTATCTCTCACTGAATGTCCTTTCACAAATCAAGCTTAATATATCCTCACTGCAAATACCAGTGGTTGCCTCGGCATTGTAAATAGGAAGTACTGTTGTCCTCTTGCTTCTAAACGTGAAATCAGTAAAAGTCTCTTTCTTATCTTTAAACTTAATCTTATTTTTTAAATTTACTAGGTGAGCTTGTCAAATCCAGATATTAGGAGTCCTTTGTTCACTGTGGTTCTCTTTTGTGTGTCTTTGCTTAAAAATTCTCATATCTTTGGGATTCTGTGCACAATTTCTGTGTCTCTTCCCCAGCATTTTAATCTGGATTATTAAAACATTTTACTTTCCTTTGCAAATTATATATAAGTACTTCAGGATTACATACTTGTTGAATAGTACCACGTAAACATATAAGGTAAAAAAATGATACCTAGAAGTAGGTATCATTTCCTGACTATGACAGAGTAGTGTGTATCAAGCCAATCTTCCCTTTAAGCACAACTGTGAAAACAACATAAAATTACAACAGAAGTCTATTTGAAATTTGAACACAGTAAAGAAAGACAGGATCTCTGGAGGCAAGGTTGTGGAGAAGAAGAAATCAAAAACAGGAGAGAGAGGTATTTTAAGCAGCTTTTATTCATCAAGACCTGTGCCTAATCCTGAACTGTGGGGAGTCATGAGTCCCAGAAACAGAACAGAATGAAGGTATAGAGGCTGAAATTCTAAGGAGTGCTTCTGACCACAGAGCTGGGACACAAACATGGGAATTCATGGTCTGGAAGGAAACTTGGGGTAAACACCCCCACCCCCCCTTTCATCTGAGGCTCCTGAAGACTTATTCCCTGCAAGTAAGGGCCAAAAGTCTGGACTGTCATCTCATTTTCTGATTGAGTCAAGAGCATCTGCTTCAATTCTAGTTGAAGGCCAGAGGAAAAGTAATCTCTGAAGGAGACATCCATCTTTTGAAGTCCCTATATATTTTTATATGCATTTCCAACAATTTAATAAAATTTTTCAAGTATATCAAGAAAAATTACCAAAAACCAAGAGAAAAGGTAGAGCCATAGACCACAGATCATTCAGATACTGGAGGGATCAAATATAACTGAAGTCAATATGTTGACAAAAATAAATGATACATTGTGGAATTTTGCCAAAGGACTGGGATCTATAAAATCAAGTCAAACTCAAATTCTGTAACTGAAATACATAATATTTAAGAGCTCAATAGATGGAGTCACCAGACGTTTGGTCAAAGCTGAAGAGAGGTTTGGTTTTGTTTTTTTAATTGCCATACAACTCAGTAGAAACATCTGTAATAAAGCACTGGTACAAAACAAAATTGCAAAAATGCAGAGAAAACAAGATGGAGATATATAGTTCACCAAGAAAAATTCTAATGGTGGAAGTCTAGTCCCAGAAAGAGAGGGGAGAGACTCTTGAGAATAAATAATATAGATTAGGGGCAACTGGTGGCTCAGGTGGTTGAACATCCAACTCTTGGTTTTGGCTGAGGTCATGATCTCAGGGTCCTGAGATCAAGACCCCCGGTAGCACTCCATGCTCAGTGTAACATCTGCTTGTCCCTCTCCCACAGCCCCCCACCCTGCTCTCTCTCACTCTCTCAAATAAATGAATAAAATATTTTAAAAAAGAAATAATGTAGATTAAAAGCATTAAATTTTTAATAATATTTGGATCATAGATCTCTAAATGTAAAATGTAAAACTCTAAAACTTTTAGTAGAAATTATGCAACATCTCTATGAACTGGATCAAGATAAGTGTTTTAAAACATGTCATCAGAAACAGAGTCCGTTAAGTAATAAACTGGTAAATTCCACTTTATCAAAACTTCAAGTCTTTGCCCTGCAAAAGACTGTGTTACGAGAATGAAAAGGCATACTACAGATTGGCAGAAGATATTTGCAAAATGCATATCAACAAACAGTTCTGGCTGCATATGATATCTGGGGTCAGTGCAAAATGAAAAAACAGGCCTCCTGTTCAAATAGCAAGAGAAAAGTGACATTAAGTGAACTAAAATAAAACTTGTCCCTATCTTTCATGGTTTCTTAGTCAGTCTTCAAAGTATTTTTTTAAAAGACTTTATTTTTTAGATCAAGTGTAAGATTAAAACAAAATTGAGGTGAAGGTACGGAGATTTTCCATGTACTTCCTGCCCCCACACATGCATTCTCCCCCATATTATCAACATCCCCTAACAAAGTGGCACATTGGCTATCATCAGTGAACTTACAATGATACATCATGATCACCAAAGTCCTTATTTTACGTTATGGTTCACTCTTAGTTTTGTACGTTCCGTGGATTTGAACAAATGTTCAAAACCCACGGTTTGAACAAATAATGTATCCATCATTATGGTATTATACAGAGTATTTTCAGTGCCCCCCAAATCCTCTGTGCTCTGTCTAGTTGTCCCTTCACTCCCCATTCAACTCCTGGTAACCACTGATATTTTTCCTTTCTCCATAGTTGTGCCTCTTTTCAGGATGTCATATAGTTGGAATCATATGGTATGTAGCTTCCTCAGGTTGGATTCTTTCACTTAGTGATATGCATTGAAGGTTCCTCTGTGTTTTCATGGCTTGATAGCTCATTTCTTTTTATCACTAACTAATACTCTATTTTCTGGATATATCATAGTCCACTTAGTTATTTATCTGCTAAAAGATATCTTGGTTGTGTCAAGTTTGGACAGTTTTGAATAGAGCTGCCATAAATATTGATTTATAGATTTTTTCATTGACATAAGTTTTCAACTCCTTTGGGTAGCTGATTGCTGGATCAAATGGCAAAGACATATCTAGTTTTGTAAAAAACCATCAAACTGTCTTCCAAAGTGGCTGTACCAGTTTGCATTCCCACCGGCAATGTATGAGAGTCCCTGTTGTTCCACATCCTCACCAGCATTTGGAGTTGTCAGTGTTCTGGATTCTGGCCATTCTAATAGGTACATAGAGAGGTTCCATTGTTGCTTTAATTTGCATTTTCCTAATGATGTATGACATACAGTTTCTTTTCATATGCTTGTCATCTGTGTATCTTCTTTGCTGAGATGTCTTTTAAGGCCTTTCGCTCATTTTTAAATCAGGTTGTTTGGGTTCTTATTGTTGAGGTTTAAGAGTTCTTTGTACATGTACAAACACACATATACAGACACATAATTTACGTATATTCATATCCACATGTATGTGTGTGGGTGGATATACATAAATTTATACATATTTGCTCTTTTATTACTTTAATTTAAGCAATAATTGGAAGATTATATGTAAACAGTGAGTCTACTGATAATTATCAGAATAAGTACTCAGACTTATTTAGAAAAGGATTTTATGTTTTTGTATAGTTTAGATAACAGTTTTTTTCTCATAATTATCTCTTGCAAATGTTTTCTTCTAGTCTGTGGCTTGTCTTTTCAGTTTTCTTACGTGGACTTTCACAAAGCAGGAGTTTTTAATTTTAATGAAGTCCTGTTTATCAATTATTTCTTTCACAGATTGTGCCTTTGGTGTCATATCTGAAAATCATAAAGCAATTTTCATGTATATAAATTTGATGGGGATGGCAGAGAGGAGTCTTCCAGTTTTCTGGCAAGTGACCCTTCTAATTCTCTTGTCTATGGATGTTAAGTGGGGTAAACTTTTCTCCTTGTGATTTAAAAATATGTCCTCTTTCTTAAGCACCTGTTGTTTGGTGTAGCACATGCAGCATACTCTGTAAAAGTTCCTCCAGGACAATGTCCTATTATTAAGTTGATATTCTTATTTACCAAGGCTGATCTGTATTTACATATTTTGTTTTGACTGTTCATTAACATTTCTAAGATGAGGGAGAGGAAACTATGCTTCCATTAAATAACTACCCTCAGAAAGAAGTAAGAAGAAGCTGCCTTTCTGTGGGGAGGGAGAAGGAGGTGGGCACTGATGTTGGGGCTCATCAGGCTCTGCGCCAGCAAGGTGAGGGGTCAGCAGCCTAACTGGAGGGAAATCCTTTGCATGTCTGTAGGCTTTATAGGGCTGCATTGTAAGATGAGTAAGCATTAAAATAGGGGGGAATCCTCTGTGCTCCCCTTATTTATCCCTGCCCTGCTGTCATAGTATTTTTATTTGTTAAAATCTCTTGCTCCCTCACAACCTACATACTATAACCTACCTCAGGGTGGGGAAGGCTGT
The DNA here is from genome assembly GCF_002288905.1 of Enhydra lutris kenyoni. Lineage (NCBI taxonomy): Eukaryota > Metazoa > Chordata > Mammalia > Carnivora > Mustelidae > Enhydra > Enhydra lutris. The sequence goes on from NW_019154123.1 coordinate 7,189,418, forward strand.
CTCTACTTTTCATAAGGTCATGGCACCTACAATGTGGGGTCGGGGAGGGAAGACAGGGCCTGGGTACCACAGAGTGGAGTGTAGACAGCCAAGGACTCATCCTGGGGCTGCTCAGTGGTGTCATGTAAGTCAAAGCCCTAAGCACCCACCTCCCTTTCATACACTTAATTTTTCTAATAGAGTTTACTTGCCAAACACAAATTCAAAGACATAATTAAGAAAGTCAAGACGATGACCACAAGAACATTAAATTCCAGAGACAAGGTCCTCCTGAGTGCAAGGCCTCATGCAACCACAAAGGTTAAATGCCCTTGAAGATGGACCTGCCAACAAAAGTCATGTTTCCAGAATAGGTAAATATATAGTGTGTGTGTATTTTCACATTTTAAGCTCCAAATTTCTTTTATATAACCCTTTTGTGGATATGATAAAAAGAATTCAGGTTATGAAACTACTGTTGAAAAGATTTGAAAGAAATGAAAATATTGTGAGTGTTGGTAATTACAACTGAACGATTGTCAAAAGTTAGCACAGCTTGTCTTTGGTGCTGCCCAACCCTCCATCCTCTGCTATAGTGTTGCCCAACCCTCCATCCTCTGCTATAGTGTGTTTATTTTATTTTCATGTTAGAAACAAAATATATTGATTTATGTCTAAGGTGGCTGTTATTTGACATCCTTCTTACATAATTCACCATTCCACCTATCTAGTCTTCTACGTAGGGTTGACCTCAAATCTATACAATTTTGGCTAATGGATTATGTCTAGTTATATTGAGTTTAATATTTTTTATTAGTCTGTAAATAGAGATGACATCTTTTATCTTATAGGTACATATATTCTGGAAATTCCAGCCAACAAACTTGAATAAACACTTCATCCAAGAAGTATATATATACTTTTTTATTCCTTTAATATTACATTCTTGAAAAGACAAAAGTAGTGACAAAGAACAGATCAGTAGTTGCCCAGGGGTAACAAGAGGGTGACTACAAAGAGGGTAACTCAAAAGAGTTTTTGGGGTGTCAGAGTGTTTTATATGCTGATTATAGCAGTGGTTACACGAGTTTCATAGGTGTTAAAATTAATGAAATTTTACACAAATGAATTTCACAAACAGGAAATTCTAATAAAAACATATAGATTTGTCCGACCTTCTAATAAAATAAAAATAAAAATATTCATAGCTATGTGTTACCACTTTTCACTTATCTCATTCACAAAACTAAGCAAAAATATAATACCTAATGCTAACAAGAGTTCAATGAAACTGACATTCTCACATCTTTTTCGCTGTAATATAATAATGGTTATAATCACTTTAGAAGCTATCTAACAATATAGATACAATATAGATCTAAGTTGTTCTTAGTCTTTGAAGCAGTACTTAGCATCTTTATGACTATAATTTAAGGAAATATCCAGAATATATGCAAAACCATGTAAACATCCAAGGATTTTTTTATTATAGACTTATTTATAAGAGTGAAAAAATTACAAAGACTCTAAATATGTAATGGAATATTGCACGCATTCACAAAATTCCATAGAACACTGGTCCAAAAGCTTTGCGATAAAAGAATTTGGTGGCCCAGTAAATTAAGAAAGTCCCAAATGCTATGTTCTTCATTTGTAAAGTTAAAGTAAGAATCTATACATTAAAGTTTCTAAGATGTCTGTCAAGCAGGAAATAAATGTCCTTAACTTTGTTTAACCCAGATTTTGTAAGCCAATGTTTCCTTAGATCTCCTATTTTCCATGTAATAAATGTTAACATATATCTGAATTTTAGGAAATTTTAGGAAAAACAGTGTTAGAATAATCGCATTAAGATTTTAATATTTTTCTCAGGGTGCCTGGGTTGCTGATCTCAGGGTCCTGGGATGAGCCCCACATTGGATTCTGCTCAGCGGGGAGCCCTCTTCCCCTCTCTCTCTCTGCCTGCATCTCTGCCTGCTTGTGATCTCTCTCTGTCAAATAAATAAATAAATAAACCTTAAAAAAAAGATCGTAATGTTTTTCTCTATTTCAAAATTGTATGATTGTAATATTTTATAATAGAAAAATACATAAAAATGGCTCAGGTCAAATTACTGTCTTAAATAAGTTTGTAATCTGTTAGAGGGAGAAAGCCATTTATTTTCTTTTTTTTTTTCTTTTTTTTTTATTTTTTTTTTTCAATTTTATTGGTATATATATTTTTAATTTTTTATTTCTTTTCAGTGTAACAATATTCATTGTTTTTGCACCACACCCAGTGCTCCATGCAATCCGTGCCCTAATACCCACCACCTGGTCCCCCTAACCTCCCACCCCCCAGCCCCTTCAAAACCCTCAGATTGTTTTTCAGAGTCCATAGTCTCTCATGGTTCACCTCCCCTTCCAATGAGAAAGCCATTTCTAATTAATAAAGTCTCCTTGTTAAAGGGTTATGTTAGTCTTAGGAATGAACTTCTAAGTGACCAAAGTGATGGGAAAATTAATTCTGCCTGGAGGGGAAATGTTGGAAGAAGACATTAAGTAAATAAAAGACTTCCTTAAAGTGGTTGAAATTGAAATATCCATAAAAAAGTATTATTAACTTTCTAAGAATTAAAATTTATATTAACTAATAATTTCTTATGAATGTATGATATTAAACTCTTCAGATAGATGGAAATACGAACCATAGAGTCACGGTGGAAAAACTTGGGCTTTAGTTTTAAATAGACCTGCATCTAAAACCAGTTTTGTTTTGTTTCTTGGCCAGTGTACTTAAGCGCACTCAGTTATGATTTGATCATAAAAATGACAAAAGTGGAGTTGGTAAAGGATTGGAGAGAATAGTTAAGTTTTTAATCTAGTGCCTGGTTCATTAGCAGTATCCCTAAATAGATATCATCATATCATCAACAACCCTAGTAATACTCTTTAAGCTGCAAGTGACCTAAAACCAAATCAAGTACCTGAGCATGAAAAATTATTTATTGACACTTATAAATGGGAAGGATATTGGGTATCTTAAAGATTGGAAAAAAAAAAAAAAGTCAAGTAAAGTAGGCCTTAAGTTGAACACTTATGCTACAATTCTCTTTCCTTTTTTGCTTTTCATTTCATCATGACTCTACTGACTTCAGTATTAGTTACAAATCTCTGTGTAATAAATTGCTCTAAAACTTAGCAGCCTAAAACCATGTTTATTACCTCACACATTTTCTGTAGGCTTGGAATTAGCTGGTTAGCTAGCTGGTTCTGGCTCAGGGTATCTCATGAGGTTGCAGCCAAGTCGTTGGCATGACATCAGTAATCTTTTGTTGGGGGTTGGAGGATCCACTTAAAAGGTGTTTCACACACATAGGTGGGGAGCTGGAGCTTGTTCTTGGTGGGAGGCCTCAGTTCCTTGTCATAAGTACCTCTTCTAGGGGTTGCTTGAATGTCCTTGCAGTGTGCCGACTGGTTTCCCTACAAGCTGATGATCTAAGAATATGCAGGACAGATGCCTCATGATGCTAGATCAGGACTCACACACCATCATTTTTGCACAAGAGCATAATTACAGAGAGGTGAAGAACATTGGGAACAACCCTGGAAACTGGCCAGCACTGCTTCATTTTCTCAGGCTGCAATAGGATTTCTTCACTCAGGGAGGCAACGGCTGTTAATAGCTAACACCGGACTCACAACTTGCAATGTAGAGAAAATAATCCTCTCAGCATCTGAACATAAAATCTCACAGAGGGTCTCTGACTGACCCAGTTTTGGGTCATATGTCATCTTTTGGAATAAGTCACCATGAGTTGCTAGTCCTGGGTCATTCTCCTAACCCTGAGGTGAGGAGCAAGTAACTACAGTTGGTGGGGTGGAAAAGGAGAGAGATGAAGGCAGGCTTTTGAGGGTGGCTGGGTAGAAGAAAATTACTTCATTATCATCATATCAAATTCTATACAGGAGAGAGTTCTAGAAGGGAAGAATCTTGCTTTATAAATGGATTAGAAATCATGTTTTAAAGAGATTGTCACTTCAGAATGATTCTATGAGAATCAATATTAAGATATTCGTTACATTTTTCATGTGTTTCTCATAAAGTATAATTTTTAGAAAGCTTGTGTTACTAATGTCTGGGTCATTTTATTCCCCCACTGAAATATTTTAAACTATAGTCTTTTTTTTTTTTTTTTTTTTTTGAGAACAAGAGAAAGAGAGAGAAAACACAGAGGGAGAGTGAGAGGGAAAAGAGGACTCCCCACCGAGCAGAGAGCCCAATGTGGGGCTCAATCCCAGGACCCCGAGATCATGACCTGAGCCAAAGGAAAACACTTAACTGACTGAACCTCTAAATTATAGTCTTTATTTTAATTCTATTTCCTTAAACTATGCATCAAAAGTATTTATTCATTAGTGGCTTTTTGCAAGTACTATACATTTTACTAGTGTCTCTTGATTTTTTGAAAAAATAACTATCAGCATAAAGAATTAAAAACTATAGAGAGCAATATAATACAAAATCTCATATTGTACCATAATATCTTCTAGCTAGAATTAACTCTAGAAGAAAAGTATGCTCTGGAGACACCTGTAAGTGATCACAGTAAGCAAAATAGTCCTAAGAAGTCAGTATAATACACTATTTAAAAATATACTTTACCCAAACAATAATAATTACTTAACCCAATTAACAATATAGAAAATGATTTCTATTCTACACTACCTGTATTTATAAAGAAAATTGAATGCTATGCTTAACTTAATTCACTATGTTAAATCAATAATTAAAATACTGCCAATTTTACTAAAATTGGGCATATTTCTTTTTTTAAGATTTATTTATTTTTGGAGAGAGTCAGGGGGAGGGGCAGTAGGAGAGGGAGAGAGAGTGAATCTCAACCAAACTTCCTGTTGAGCCCAGAGCCCTAGGCAGAACTGGATCCAAGGACCTTGAGGTCATGACCTGAGTCAAAATCAAGAGTCAGACACTTAACTGACTGAGCCATCCAGGTGCCCCCAAATTGAACATGTTTCTTATAGATGAATAACAAGTCATGTAATCTGAAAGAAAAACTTGTTTGAATATGAATTTTTGTTATTTTTAAACATTTTTTGTAGATTTCAGAATTTCATAGAGTATCTTTTGTAAATAGTCACTATGAAATAATAGGTCATGGTCTTGTTATTTTAACATAGCTGAATCCACCCAAAATTACAAGAGTGGAAAGCTATCTATGTAGAAAAAAAAAAAAAACACCTTATCTGTGTCCCATTACTTATTATTTCTAATGAATGGGTGGGTTTAAAGGATTGCAATTTTATGAAGGAACGGTAGAGAAGCATGAGATAATTCCTATGAATTATCTCTACTGAATTCTCTAGATCAGTTTTATTAATATCAATATTAATTTTACCTCAGTATCAAGTCACTTCAGATAGTTCTTGAAAACTTGTTCTGTATTTTTGGGTTGCTATTTATATAACCTTGATCATTTAAAACCCACAAACAATTGCTTTATGAACTTGTAGCTGCTAGACATTATGCTCAGTGACCACAGCAAAATGTATTTGAAGAAATTACTTCTAGTCATTTCAAAAAAGAACTTCTCACTAATTTGAAATGAAAGCAAGGTTACAAATACAAGAATTTAAAAAATAAATTTGTGAAGAACTATCCTCAAAAAAATCTATTTGCTATACTTCTTAAATGCAACCCTCATCACAGAGGGTACAAGCCAGAATAAATGTATACATGCTGTGGAATGTGAGCTGAGGGAATATGCCAAAACATAGACAGAATGTCAGTCTGAACTTCAAATTTCCCATCTTGTAGATTTGCTTCTCAACTTTGACTATATTTGAATATTATTAATATATTTGCCCACAAGTAATTGTTTTAGAAATTACTCCTCAGCAACAATATAAAATCTCAAACTGTGATGGCAACACTTGCCAAGAATACTCTTTTTATTACTTCATTACACCCACTGTGCCATTTTTATTGTTGAATATAATGGGTAAGTGTTTGTTTTCCAAATAGTGCAAGCACATCAGGGCAAAAGTGTGTTAGATTTAGTAAAGAATAACAGATGGCCTATGATAGTTAGCCTATACATAGCTCTGTAAGTAGAGCTCACTTTCTAAGATATCCTATTATCATTTGGAAGGTAGCGTTTGCATAATGAACAACGGGACACTTTCACCGGGATACAAGGCATTATAGAATCTTCTTAGATCCTGTGTCTATCTGTTAATGGCTGCTTGTAGATGCCAAGCGAAACAATTTTGAGTTGCTAAAATTTGACTTATTGTCCTCCCCTGAAGAGATAATATGCAAAACAAATTTAAAAATGTAAGGTTTCTTGTTGTGAGAAGGATAAAAATTTGTGTTCCTGCAACATCTTTTTTAAAATAATACGAGCCAATTTATTCAGGTCTACAAACTCATCCCAAGTTTACCCAGTATCATCACAACTCCCTCCCTTCCCCTCCCCCTTCCTTTTTGGGTTTCCTTGCTTCTGATTCAAATCTCTCCTTCGTTATTAGTTTTCCCTTTAAACAGAAGTTTGAAGACTATGAATTGGCACAGGTCTGTGAAATAAAATGTTACTTAGAAAGTGTAAATATCTAAATATTCCTCTGAGAGGTAATGTATTTCCTTCTAATTTCAGTACTTACTCCACTCATCCTACAAAATGAATAAAACATTTATGTCATATTCAAAAAGTATACTTGTGTGTGTATGTGTAGAGAGAGTAAGAGAAAGAAAGAAATGAGTCACTCTTTTCAAAGTTGATTTCGTATTTTAAGACTTGATTTTTGTAAATTAATTATGGTCTTAAACACTTTTAAACCACTCAGAGTGCCCCATTAGTTAGCATGAACATGAGAAATAAATATGTATTACCAGTTAATTGAAAAACATATGTTGTTTAGTGCTTAGCCATCTTATTTTAATAGATCTCAATTAAATAAATGACTGCAGTGGATTCAGACTACAAGATGCCAGTAAAAGTTGCTGCTACGAAAAAGGGTACTGAACCAAGAAATGAATAGATTTCAACAAAAAATAGCCAGATACTCTGTTAACAATTTGTACAAAGAATTTGCCTTTTCATATGTGAGGGGATTTTTGATTGTACAGTCTCCTTATTTATTACAATCTAGATTGAAGAACTCATTAGGCACTGGCTCCAGAACCAGAGCCTGAGCTTAAAATCTAACTCTGCTACTTAGTGGTTGTATATCCTTTTTCTCATCTGTAAATTTGGGTTAATTATAGGATACAGTATAACCCTCATTGGCAGTGTTTTGAAAATTTATATTTAGAAAGTGTTTTATCAATGTACGGCATCTAGAAGAAAACTGCTTCTAAATTAGTAGTTATTTTTTTTTAAACAAATGCTTAAAAATCTCTGACATTTTCATTAGTGTTGTAAAATACGAATTACTTGTGAATGCATTTCAAATATGGTATTGGTGCCAGTTACTCTGAACACATGTTTTAAGCAAGGCTATTTTTTGAACACTGAGGTATAGTCCATCCAGCAGGAGCATGAAATGAAATAAGACACCAGTGTTTTGGAAGGAATGGACCTCATGGGATCAAAAGCATATCAGGTTCCTACGATCAGCTCATTCTCCCCTTATACACATCTCCCCTGGATACATAAAAGGAAAGACAGATCAAAGTCAAAGGGTTGTTGTTGGTCACATAATCAGGACAGGTAGAATTAAAGGAACTAAGAGTTTTATGGTATCAGGACATTGAAGCCAGCAACAACTCTCACAACAGATATGGTCATACCTAAAGTTAATTCCTTTCCTCAGGCATGGTCTCTTCTGGACAGTGTGTTACTAGATGCATGTGACCCTTGCCTCTCTGACTCTTTCACATGCTTTTCTGGTTGACAATCCCTGGAAGTGAGTATTTCTTCATAAATCTGGATGCCTTGGTTCACCTTATTTTAAATTTCCTCTGAATTGGTGCTGGCCTGGGAGCATTTTTTTTCCCCATGGTAATTTTGCAAATCTCTTTTCCAACCCATAAGGTACCTATTTCAAAGGTTAATTCTTCAGATACTTATCTTACTTTCAAGTTCTTGAAAAAGTCTCACTTTTTAACTGCAATGTATATTGAGTAACCTTACTTAATTAAGCAATTGGAGTGTGAAACTAAGTTGAATTTTGAAATAGTTAAAAGTGTGATTCTTTTGTACAGGGATGTCTCAATTTAGGCCCATTTCCAGTTTAGCAAAGTATTATTATTAAGAGTTGCATTAAAGTAAGCTAGCAGGAGTTTAGTACAAATACATTCTGTCATGCCAGCTTTCCACCATTGTCCTATCTTTTATTAGAGTTAACTTAAGAGGCTTCTTAGGTTAACACATCATTAGATTGAGAAAACAACCAGTGACAAACTCTTTTTCTTTTCTGGACAGATTTCAGATACAACATAACTAACATCTCCCTTACCAGGGTATTTTTCCAGTTGGGAAAGGAAAAGAAAGCAAGAAAGAAAGAAGGTCATGAGTGCTGAAAATTTCCAACATATTTAAATATTTGTGAATTGTTTTGAGGAAAAAAGTGGCACTTATGTGTGCTTTTTGCACACAGAATTGTAGTCTAGCTTGCACTAAGGCCGCAATAAAAGTTGTTTTACTGATAAGCATCACTGAGTTAGAAATGAATGTGAGACTGAGAATGCTATGTCTAAACATTTATCTATTATGGTGTTTCATTTGGCTAAAATGTTCTCTTAGTGTTCTATTTCTTTCCTAGTCCATTGTTGGTTTATACCTTTATTCCCACAAATTTACAATTTTAAAGTTTCCATGGCCTATTCCATTTTCATCACTGGCGCTTTGGATCAGATAAAGTAGATCATTCTCTTGTTTGGTAAATTATATTTATTTTTTATTTTTTTTTAAGATTTTATTTATTTAATTGACAGACAGAGATCACAAGTGGGCAGAGAGGCGGGCAGAGAGAGAGAGGAGGAAGCAGGCTCCTTGCCGAGCAGAGAGCCCGATGCGGGAATTGATCCCAGGACTCTGGGATCATCACCTGAGCTGAAGGCAGACGCTTTAACCCACTGAGCCACCCAGGCGCCCTGGTAAATTATATTTATAATGAAATGAAGTTGATAGTAAATAATATTCAATGTAAAGCAACATATATGCTGCTTTCAGCATTTCTGAAAGGAAAGCCATCTTTATTTAAAACATTTTAATTTAAATGCAACACAAAAGATAGGATTAAAAATGATTTGTTTTTTTCTGTTTAATAGCCACATAGCACTACCATAAATCTAAAAATCAGAGGTATATGGTGTGACAAATCTATAAAACCTGGAGTGTTAAGGGACTTCTTGGCAATCTGATGTGCTTGCCCATTCTTGACTCGGGCTATCAAGATTTTGCTTGAGTAGTTTGATTCTTAGAGGTATCAATCAAAGGCAATAGTCTTTTTTTTTTTTAATTAAAAATTTGAGTATAATTGACACACAGTGTTACATCAGCTTCTGATATACAACATAGTGACTTGATAAATTTCTGATATAGAACATAGTGACTTGATAAATTTATACATTATGCTGTGCTCACCCCACGTGTAGTGACCGTCTGTCACCATACAATGTTATTAAAATATCATTGACTATATTCCCTATGCTGTACCTTTTATTTCCATGATTATTCATACCGTAAGTGGAAGCATGTATCTCCAACTTCCCTTCACCCATTTTGTCCATCCCTCCCTCCCTTCTCCCTCTCTGGCAACCACCAGTTTGTTCCTTATATCTATAGGTCTGATTCTGCTTTTTGTTTGTGTATTCATTTAGTTTTTTTGGTTTTATATACGAGTGAAATCATATGGTATTAGGTTCTGTCAATCTGACTTATGTCACTTAGCATACTATCTTTACGTCTGTCCAAGTTGTCCCAAATGGCACAATCTTATCTTTTATGGCTGTGTAATATTCCATTGTGTATATATATTACATTTTCCTTATCCATTCATTTATTGTAAATGCTTAGGGTGCTTCCATGTTTTGGCTATCTTTTTTAGTTAGCATTTTCTTTTTTTCCAGCAAGTACCCAATAGTGGAATTATTGGATCATATGGTATTTCCTTTTTAAAAATTTTTTGAGGAAACTCCAAACTGTTTTCTGGAGTGGCTGTACCAATACATTCCCACCAACAAACTGTGCATGAGGGTTCCTTTTCCGCCACATCCTCACCAACACATATTCTTTTCTTTGGGATTTTAGCTATTTTAGCAGGTGTGAGGTGACATCTCATTGAAGTTTTGATTTGCATTTTCCTGATGATGAGTGATGTTGAGCATATTTTCATGTACCTCTTGGCCATCTGTATGTTTTTGGAGAAAATGTCTATTCCAGTCTTATGCCCAATTTTTAATCAGATTGTTTGTTTTTTATTGCTAAATTCAATGAGATCCTTATTTTATTTGGATATTTACTCCTTATTGGATATGTGATTCACACATCTTCCCCCGTTCAGTAGGTTGTCTTTTTGTTTTGTTGATGGTTTCCTTTGCTGCGCAAAAGCAAAGGCAGTAAGTAGTCCTAACAGTTAATTAATTAAAAGCAGTAGTCTTATTAATTAATTAATATACAACACACATTGCTCAAGATTTGAGATCTGCCACAATTAGAGGAAAATTAATTGAGAACATATATGTGAAAATCATTTATCAACTCTTGAAGTACAAACAAATACCAAATTAAAAAATTTATTCTAAAGACAAAACACAATGTTGCAGTGTGGTCAATAATGGAAACATGAGTAAGAGTGTAAAATACCACTTTCCCAAACTGGGCTACATTTTGTAGTGTTAGAAGGGAACAGATCATTTGTCCACCTCTTTAATTTTACAAATGTGGAAACAGAGCCAGAGGGGTGAAGGATTTTCTAGAGACCACACACCTGAAAAATGTTAGGATAAGTACACTTTGATAAGCCTTGATCTTTATACTATGAATTCATGTTCAGAACTTGTTAAAGTAATCTTTGGGTTCACCAGAGAATTAGAATTGATATGTAAGTAAAATCCAGGTATTAAAATACTGAAACTTGTGGTTTTGTATCCCATATCTCTTAATAAATCTTAACTTAAATAAATACTAGAACTTTCTTTTTTAATTAACTTTTTTTCTGGATTATAAGAGTAAAATAACAAAAACATGAAGTATGTATATTGTTGAAAATTGAATTAAAGAAAAAAACTCAAGGGGCAAAGTGAAAAAAATCACTAATTGTTCTGAGACCCAATATTCTGCTTAATTCCATTTCAATTAAAAAGCAACATTCAAAGGGGTAATTATAATTTATTTGCCTACTAATATTTTTTTAAGATATAAATATTTTGCCTACTATTATTTTTTTAAGATTTCTTTCAAGGAGAGAGAGAGAGAGAGCACAAGTTTGGGGAGGGTTAGAGGGAGAGGGGGAAGCAGACTCCCTACTGAGTGGGTAGCCAGTCCAAGGATTTGATTCCAGGACCTCAGGATCATGACCTGAGTTAAAGGCAAATGCTTAACTGATTGAGCCATCCAGGTGCCCTGCTTATTAAGAATTTTTTTAATGAAGAAATATCTATTAATGGTGGGATATAAATATACTTTTATAAGAAACTTCATTTCTTGAAGAACCTTTGTTAGTGAAATTTTTCATTCCCTGGAGATCAGAGCACTTGAAAAGAGCAGAATCCATCTTCTTATCTTTAAAAGGATTTAATTTTAACTACCCTAGATGGATAAAAGTCTATTAAAAAACAAAAAGAAAAGAAAAACACGCAGCGAAAGAAGTATGTTAATGATAGTACTGTATGTAGCCTAAATTATTCATGCTGTAGTTTAAAGTCATGTAGTATTATTCTTTCATTAAGAGAAATGAAAACCACCTTCAATTTAATATTATTCCTTTATATATTTTAATACCATTATTAAGGTTCTCCTTAATCTTTTTTTAGGTCTAAGAAACCTAATTTGTTATGATTTAAATTTATGAATTCACTGTCTAACATTTAATGGTCTTTTACATCTCTTCTTAGATCCATATTCACATCTATCATCTCTCTATTTGGAGCTTAAATCTGAATATAATTCATTTGAGAAACATGAGTATAATGAAATCTTTATTAAAAACTTCTTCACAGAAAAACCTACTGTTTACATATATAGTTATGTTCTATCTTAAATTTACCACACTGCATAACTTTTTATTTATAATAATTGCTATAATTTAACAAAGTCATTTAAAACTTGGATTATTTTTACTGGGTCTAGAATTATTGAGCTCTACAAATTCAATTAATGATCTTCAAGCCTATCATCCTGATAATAGAAAAAATATGTTAAATATGAAAAATGACTACTATATAGTTTTATCTTATTAAAATTTTTAAAATTTTGTCTTATTTTTTAATCAATTTATAAATCAAACTTGACAGTGATATCTTAGTCAATGTAGTTCGTATGGCAAATACAATTTCATCTTACTTGGCAAATCCAAACAATTTGTGGATCCCTACATTGATGTGTTAAGTGTGTGAAACAAAATCCAGGCTCAGAGGGAAGAGTGTCATAGTTAATTAGTGATGTCTGCCATGGATATATATATATCAGGTGATTTAGGTCTTCATGGGGGAAATTATTTTTCTATTTGTTTTACTCGAATATGCTTTATGTGTGTGGAGCTCGGAGACAGCAGATATGTGTTAAATGTAAGTATTCAAGGAAGAAATGACTTAAACCTTTTTGAAAAAGCTCTCGTGGTAAGTTGTTGACTTTTTCTAAGCAAATATATTTCCTTGGAAATTTGGGTTCATTCCTAAATTTACTGATAAGATATAGAAGAATTAGTTGATATATTAGTTATCTATTGTTGTTACACATTATCGTAGTGAACTGAGGGGCTTAAAAATAGCACAGATTTTATAATCTCATAGCTTCTGAGCATCAAGAATCCAGACATTGTTTAGCTGGGTTCTCTGGGTCCTCTGTCAGCTTGCAGCTGATGATCAAAAAGAGAAAGGCTAAACATAAAAGTTCTCTGATTGGCTAGTTAAAATACTCTTACTCAGAATCAAATTACTTAGTGACATACCAATTACATTGTGTGGACTTAAGAGTTTTGGAGCAAAACAGCTCTAAAGAAAACATATCATCCGGAGAACAGGGCTAATGGCTACATGAAATACTGAATAAGAAAGCTGATTAAAGGAAGTAGGGCCAGACCTTTTAATTCCTTTAGGTTTCTAGAACTTGTTTACTAAGATTTAAGCTGGGGCTTTGCTCTAATCTAAAGTCTGATCCTCACTCATTTTGTTGGTACCATTCAGCTGGTTATGATGGCCTCAGTTTCTTCCTGACTGTTGGTCAGAGACTACCCTACACTCCTTGCCAAGTGGACCCATCCATAGGGAAGCTTATAACTTGGCAGCTTGCTTTTTCAAAGCTAGCAAGGGAAAGAAAGTCTCTCTTCACCTGCTGGGCATTATAATCTCATCTCATGTAACATAATCATATTTGCATAATTACATACATCCCATCATCTCTACCATATTCTGTTGGTGGAAGCAAGTTATGGGTTCTGCCTACACTCTGGGGGAATGGACTATGCAGATGTCTGTCTACTATGATGTAGACTATCTTAGAGCATGTCTGCTTGGTATGAGAAAATATTTTTATGCAGTCTGAAGATATTCTGAATTATAAATAGTATCTTTTCTCATCCTTTGATACCAGGACTGGGGTGTGTGAAAGGAAATATTGAACTAAGAGTAGTTATGTCATTCATAAGAATGGTTATGCTAAAACTGCATGCATAATATCATGAAAAAGTCCATATTATAAAAAAAAAACAACAAAATAGACATAGACAACAACTGAAATCACACAAATATCAAAATATGTCTTAAGAAGATAAAGTCCATGAAAAAAGAAAAGAAAAAACCCTGGGACTTTAAATATTATGAATAAGATGAAGGCAAAGCTGTTTCTTGAAATAAATGAATAACTCAAGCACCCAACTGCTGAATTTGCAAAGCTAAATCTTAATTGCAATAAATACCAGCTTTAGTCTTTCTTGACATGTAACCAATCATCAAGTCATCCTCAAGTTAATATAACCTACATTTTCACTCTCTTCTCAAACTCCATAAAGGCTAGGGTATTTGTTTTTTGGAAGTGCTAATATCTTCAAGTGCCTAAAAGGGTGCTGCTCATAGAGGGGGTGCTTTAAATATGTTTGTTGGATCACTTCTCACTGATCTTCTGGGTTTCTGGTTCCTTCCCTCACAGAACTTTTCAGCAGATATTAGCCAAAGCAATCTATCTCTAATTTAGTACTTCAGAAGTTTTTCTGGGGCAAACCACTCTTAAGTTTTATATAAGCTGTTTTAGATGCAAAGTAGGATACAGATGAAAGTACAAAGATATTTGGTGCATTTTCAAGGGAACAGGGCTAATATTTAAAATAGCATAATAAAATATTTAAAATAGCATCAAAAAAATATATAGCTTGAAAACTCAGGAACATGGCTTATAATCAGGCCTTCAACACCTTGGTAGCATGGTGGGGGGATACTGGATGGCTTAAATCCAGGGGGTCAGATTTTGCCAGGGAGCTGCAGTCATGGCTGATTTCAAAAGAGAGTCCTAAAATAAAATAAATAAATAAATAAACAATTTTAAAAGGCCAGAATATGGGGAAATATCTGTGCCTTATTTATAAAAATATATTAAGTTATTAGGAAGTTTTTTCCATAGGATTTTGAAACTTTAAGAGATGACATTAGTAACATTGAAATTGAAGATTTGTCTACTGAATAATTGGTTTTAATAGAATGCCTTTTATTAAAAAGATAAGACCTGCCTTTGTTTTTATTTTTGAGATTAGACTATGAGCTCTTGCTTGTCTCAAAGACATTTTAGCCATGATTTCATGAGGAGTTACTTGAAGAGTAAGGTAGGATTTTTCTTTATCTGAAGCCTCATGCTAGAAATTCTGAGTTTACAATTCTGAAAGCCCACTGCCTAAGAAAGAGAAAAGAATATATTTAAAAGTTGCATTCTGTATATCATCCTTACATTCCCAGTTGAATTTTGGATGTGAATCCTTGAATATTTAGTAAGCTCTCCTCACCTTGTGAAAGCCATAATCTCATTGAGACTGACAAATTTGGTTTAATGCCATGATGTAATAGACTGTAATTGAAATAATAATCCATTAACCTTGACTTGTCTTATGTAATTTTCTATAATATCATTTTCCTATCATAAAAGTAAGAATAATACTAATTAAAATGTCCTAATTTTTAAAGTTCCACAGTGATATTTAAATCAGAAATGTATATAAAACAGTGGCTGCTCATTAATAGAGAACTACAGTAGCATGATGATTAGATTGATTTAGAGTGTCTGCTTTTCTATGACATTCTTCCAATTTATTTTTAATGTCTCATTTTTGTAGCGAAATTTTGGTGAATTTACATGGAATTAATTAGATGTACTATATATATATACATGACACAAAAGCTGACTATTGTGTATATGAATATGACAGAATTACAGTAATGCTATTTTTATGCCCAGTGTTATAGGAATCTCCAGATACTGTAGTTTTAATTTTAAATTCACACTGCACTCTAGTGGGGAAGTAGATCAATGCAAAATTGTTCTTATGTTGGTACTTTAAAGTAATTACATAATACAGACTATTTACAGTTCTAAAATTGAAATGTACAAGAATGTTGTGATCTATAATTTTCTCAAAAGTGAAATGCTATAAATGTAATTAATGTATTATGCATAAAATTGATATATTTAGTATTTGGCCATTACAGTAAAATATGATTTTTTTCTACATTAATTTTGTAAACAGAGGAAAATTGACTGCTGAAATAGTTTACATGATTTCTTGCAGCGTATCTGGAATATCTATATGTATCTACATAGATGTAGATATAACTTATACTATGTAAATCCTAATTTAGGGAAGTGTTGAATAAAACCCTCATATTTTCTACCAACAAGAGAAAAGAATGGTTAAATTTCTTCCATAAACTTCAAGAATGATGACTAGATTTTAAAATATTTGCTTATTGGGCCACCTGAGTGGCTCAGTCAATTATGCATCCAACTCTGGTTTCAGCTCAGGTCATGATCTCCATAGGTTGTGGGATGAAGCCCAGTATTGGCTCTGGCTCTTCACTCAGCAGAGGCACTGCTTGAAAGATTGTCTACTTCTGCCCCTTTCTCGGCTCATGCTCTCTCTCTCTCTCCCCTTAAAATGAATAAATCTTAAATAAAATATTTGCTTATTTTATTTCATTTATGATTCTAATTTCAAGAAGCAACTTCATTGAAACATTGACCAATAATTGTCATCACTAGAATCACCTTTCATATACCTAATGGCTATTTTATTTTTTAAGTTATTTCAAATTAAATGAGTCCTTTTAAAATCCGTTTACAATATTGTCTCTGGAAATTTTATTCCAAGTAACCAGTATCCAATCATGTAAAAGTAGTATAGTATTATTTTTCCAAGTATTATTTTGCTCTATCAATACTTATTCAAGATGTTCACAACTTTTCTCTGATTTTTAACATGACCTTTGAAAGGTTTCTTCAGAATGACATCTTACAGTTGTAGTTATGAGATTATATTCTCACAAATAAAGATTAAATCTTTGTTATATTTATTTTTACTTTCTTTTTTATTGATCCAGTCAAGTAAAGTCATACAAGAATGAATTACAAACTCTATAAGGATTTGTATAGATTGTACAAGTACAATTTCTCTTTAAGTGAAATGGTCTAGAATTCCATGTCTTCCCCAAAAAGTACTTTTTTTTTCTTAATAAAATAATTGAGAAAGTTCTTTATAATAGACTCTGTAAAGAATTTAATATCAGTAGATTCCTCTCTTCAGAAAGATAATTTTTAGAACAAACTTTGTCTTACATTTGAACAGTATTTAGATGTTTGCTTTTATTTTTTCAAAGAAATTGATTTTGAAAGAAATAGATGAAATGTATCATCTTTTATCCTTGTATAAGTACTATCAAAACTCAAGGAATTAAAGCAGCTTATCAATTGAACTTATGAGTTCTGTTTTTTTTGGTAGCTATCTGTTATCCGTTTGAACTATTCATTTCTCATATCCATAGATCAAATATTTATTTTATTTTCATCTAATGATAAACAACTGCTATATACATGGTTATACCAAGGTTTCTAAAGGTATTTTTAGTGTTTGCTATTTAGTTATGCCACTCTTAATGGAAATCAGTCTGTGATAAATGTGTTCTATATGTATAAGTCCCTGTTTCATTTAAAAAAAATTCTATGGCAGGAGAAACCATTGAAAAAACAATAATCATTGGGGGGCTAATGCCATTTATTACTATATGATTTTATGGGCCATTTGTAAGCCCCCCCTTTTTTAAAAGATTTTATTTATTTATTTGTCAGAAAGAGAGAGAGAAAGAGCACACAAGCAGGCAGACATGGAGAGAGAAGCCGGCTCCCTGCCGTGCAAAGAGCCGATGCGGGACTCGATCCCAGGACCATGGAATCATGACCTGAGCTGAAGGCAGAGGCTTAACCCACTGAACCACCCAGGTGTCCCTGTAAAACCCCTTTTAACGTATGGTTTATTATGCTCTAAACTACCTGTTGGCAGATGTTATCTACTGTCACTTCAAAATATTGTAGAACCTTAAGATTCTTGAAGATTTTCAAGGATTATCTTTTTGATAAGGTAGCAGATCCGAAAACAAGGGCAACCATGGGCAAAACGACGGAAACTGGCTTAACTTTGAAATAAAACACTGAAATTATCGTAGAAAAAGTTTTCACTCAATTAAATTAGGTTTGTTTGTCAAATAATATACACTCCTGTAAATGCTTCTGATTTTATATTAATGGTTGTTGATTGTTTTGGTAGGGTTGAAACACCAAAAATGGAGTTTCTGAATTCTTTATTACATGGAGATTGGTTGGATAACGTGTGTGTGTGTGTGTGTGTGTGTGTGTGTGTGTGTGTGTGAATAGCTAATTCTTCATCCTGATTGGAGCTTATTGTAAATAGACAAAAGGCCTCAGTTGAGGTGTGTTAAATTTTTCACTAATGGGTTTGTTGGTCGGTTATTTAATAGGCAAATTAAATTTGAGAAAATATCTTGGAACCATAGCCCATATTGGATTTGCAACCTTTTCCTGTCTGTATTTCATTTTCAATTCATATGCAGGGCAACTGGAAAATTCTGGGCCTTCCTTTCAGGGATGTGAGTCTTTACACTTTAAGTTCACATAAGGGAACTGAGAAGAGAAGAAAGTGTAGTTTTTTTTAAAGTCTTATTTTTGTTTAAGTAATCTCTACAGCCAACATGGGGCTCAGACTCATGAGCCCAAGATCAAGAGTCACTTGCTCTTCTGTTTGAGTCAGTCAGGCACTCCAGAAAATGTCATTTTAAGTGAGTTTGAAATACAGAGCCAAGATAATGGGCCACACATGAGGTGGTGATCCTTTCCCTCACCCTCCCAATCACATAATTTATTTTTTCTGCTTGGAGATCAATGAGCAAGGGATGAAAAAAGAAGAGAAGCTTCTTTCTTAGTTCTTTCCCAGTATACAGAAGTTCCAAAGATATTCTGGCTTGATGCCTCAAGAAGAGAGAAAACGGTCCCTGACCTTTCCCCAATCTAAAATAAATAAATATTTTATTTTAAAATAGTTTTAGATGTGTAGAAAAGTTGCCAAGTTAGTAGGATTCCCATATATCCCACCCACTCAGTTTCTTCTATTGTTGACAGATTAGTATGGTCCATTTGTCATAACTAATGGACTAATAATAATACATTAATATTAATGAAATTGCATATTTTATTTAGATTTTATTATTATTATTTTTTTTACCTAGTGTTCTGACTCTCTTTCAGGACTCCGTTCAAGATGCCACCTTTCATTTACTTTCTTTTTAAAAATTAACATATAATGTATTATTTGTTTCATGGGTACAGTTCTGTGATTCATCAGTCTTACACAATTCACAACACTCACTATAGCATATACCTTCCCCAATGTCCATCACCCAACCACCCCATCTTTTCCATTCCCCTCTTCTCCAGTAACCCTCAGTTTGTTTCCTGAGATTAAGAGTCTCTTATGGTTTGTCTCCCTCTCTGGTTTCATCTTGTTTCATTTTTCCTTCCCTTCCCCTATGATTCTCTGTTGTTTCTCAAATTCCTCATATCAATGAGATCATATGCTAATTGTCCTCTGATTGACTTATTTCGCTTAGCATAATACCCTCTAGTTCCATCCACGTCATTGCAAATGGCAAGATTTCAGGAGTTTTGATGGCTGCATAGTATTCCACTATATATGTATACCACATCTTCTTTATCCATTCATCTGTTGATGGACATCTAGGTTCTTTCCATAGCTATTGTGGACATTACTGCTATAAACATTTGGTTACACTTGCCCCTTCGGATCACTACTTTTGCATTTTTAGGGTATAAATACCCCGTAATGCAATTGCTGGGTTGTAGGGTAGCTCTTTTTTTTCAACTTTATTTACTTTTAATATTTCTTTTGGCTCCTCTGGGCTGTGATAATTTCTCAAACTTTGTTTCTGATGATCTTGAGAGTTTTCAGGAGGAACAAGTATTTTGTAGCATGTCCTTCATTTTTTTGTCTGATGTTTTTCTCATGCTGTGACTTGGGTTATGTGTTTTTGTGAGAAAGACATGTAGAGGTGAAAAAACATTCTTAATATGTTATATCTATGTTATATCAAGGATACATGCTGTCAACATGACTTATCACTGCTGTTAGCCTTGATTACATAGATGAGGTAGTGTTTGTCAAGTTTCTCCACTATAGAGTTACTTTTTTCCTCTTTCCATTCTTTGTTATTTAGAAATATGTCACTATGTGTAGTCTGCTCTTAAGGGATAGAGGGAGTTATGTTCCATCCTTCTTGAAGAAGGGTTATCTATTTAAACTATTTGGATCACTTCTTTATGGGGGGGTTTGCATCCTCTTGCCCATTTTAAAAAATATCAGTATGTATTCATTGATATTTTATATTTAAAGTAAAAAGTATTCTATACTTTGGACTATAATCCAATAATATGGCATTTAGTTGGTTGTTCCAGCTTTGGTCATTGGGAGCTCTTTTAAATGGCTTCTCTGTCTACTCCCCAACTTTTGATTATTAATAAGTTGGGTTGCACCAAACTTAAGGTCCATCAGTGTTATGACCTGTTACCCTGGGGGTGGTGTGGGGAGGAAACGATCAGCAATTTCCAGGGCAGCCTTAACACCAAAAGCTGGTACTTTGGTTCAAGTAACATTTCAGCTTCTTATTCAGAAGCTTCCCAAGTGGGTCAGAGCAATGTACTATAAATCAACTTTAAGAACCCTGTTGCTTCCCAGGAAAAACATTATTTTCACTTTTATTTTCTCAAATTATGCTCAGAAACATGGTTTAATATAGCTTACTAAAGATGAGTTCTCTTATGTACCCCCCTTTTATTTCTATGATCATAGGATTAATTTAAACTTTTGTCTAC
This sequence comes from Enhydra lutris kenyoni, assembly GCF_002288905.1. Lineage (NCBI taxonomy): Eukaryota > Metazoa > Chordata > Mammalia > Carnivora > Mustelidae > Enhydra > Enhydra lutris. The sequence continues at coordinate 7,209,997 of NW_019154123.1, forward strand.
AAAATTTAAACACACACACACACACACACACACACACACACACACACACACATGCACACACACAAATACCTAATTCTTACAGTAATCATCCCTAGAATAATGCTAATCCTTAAACCTATTACATGATACAGCCTAGATCCACATTATTTTGTAAAGCTATAGACTTTCTTAGTGTCTTCAGTGGTTCTGAGGGATAGAGGTTAGATGGGAAAAAAATTAATAGGTAAGATAGTTTGGGTTCCATGCTGGTTACCTAAAACCTATGTAGGACCACTGAATTTTTTTCTCACTGAAACTCAGATGAACAAAATTTCCCTTCCAGAAGTTAAATGATTGTTTTACGATATTAGGAGTAAAAAATTAGTTTTGCATATTACCTCCTACTTTGGAGAGTGCCATTTGAAACATGGCTGTTTTCTTGCAAATTCTATAAATGTTTTGCAATGTCACACCCCAGTCACAAGAATTTATTCAATATTTCCTTTTTTTTCTAATGTTCATAGCCACATGGTTAATGTACCTTACTTTTTAGTTCCTTTAAGAGTTGTTATCCTTGCCTCTCCCTGCTCCTGGTGCAAAATTAATTGTTGACTTTGGGGACCTAGTCTTCAGTTTCTTTAGTGATCAGGGAACCCCTCATGCATAAGCAAATAAATTTCATAGACTTGGTAGAAAATTTCTTTTCCGGTATTTTCTCCTACTAAATTGTTGGCAGACATTCTTATTTTATAGGTCAAAGTGGATATGTGAATCAAGGAAGAAAATGTTTCCTTCCAAACATAGACATGTATTTATTAAAAATGATATGTCACAATAGCTCATGTACTGGGACTATCTGTGTAGTTTGGCTTAGTTCTGACAAACCTACCATTCATTCAGTAGGATATAGGTTCTCTTTTTTTACTTATTTCTTTCAAATATATTGATTTAAAAAAAAAAGATTTTATTTATTTATTTGACAGACAGAGATCACAAGTAGGCAGAGAGAGTGGAGGAAGCAGGCTCCCTGCTGAGCAGAGAGCCGGATGTGGGGCTAGATCCCAGGGTCCTGGAATCATGAAATGAGCCGAAGGCAGAGGATTTAACCCACTGAGCCACCCAGGTGCCCCGCAAATATATTGATTTTTAAAATAATAAATGTAGTAAGTGTTCATCATGTAAAGTTTTGAAAATGAGGAAAAGATGTAGAAAAAAAGCCAACTGTAATCTCACCATTCAAGATCAACTACTATCACTTTTTCTAAGTCTTATTTGTGTTTTATATAGTTGTAAACACTTGTAAATTTACATTTGTTTTTGTTTAATTATATAGAAAGAATTTCTTATGTTATAATTTTTTCTAATCTGTTTTATTGGCTATACAATATCACAGTGATTAAATGCACCATCATTTACTTAATCTTTTTCACTAAATAATATTTGAGATGAAAGAGTTTAGAAATATAAATCAGCTCTAGAAAAGGAAAGTTTGAAACATTCTGAATACAACCTGGAGCAGATATTTAAATTGCTTTTTTTAGATAAAATAAGAAAAACGAATCTGTTTAGTATATATTTTACTTTAAACAAAAATTTTGTAATCATTTCACAAAATCTATTTTCTTTTCAATATGGTCACTTAAATTATATGTATAGTATTTTGTAATAGGGTAAGAAAGATGAAGTTTCCTTCTTAAAAAGAGGTTAACATATTTTAAATAAATTGGTCGCCCCCAAAGCATGGATTATATACTTACTCTGTTTGGAAATTAGATACTTCAATATTCTTTTTTATTAATTAAAAAAATTTTTTATAAACATATAATGTATTATTAGCCCCAGGGGTACAGGTCTGTGAATTGCCAGGTTTACACACTTCACAGCACTCACCATAGCACATACCCTTCCCATTGTCCATAACCCCACCCCCTTCTCCCGACCCTCTTCCCCCCAGCAACCCTCAGTTTGTTTTCTGAGATTAAGAGTCTCTTATGGTTTGTCTTCCTCTCTTCCTACCCCCAAAACCCCCCACGTTGCATCTCCACTTCCTCATATCAGGGAGATCATATGATAGTTGTCTTTCTCTGATTGTCTTATTTCGCTAAGCATGATACCCTCTAATTCCATCCATGTCATTGCAAATGGCAAGATTTCATTTCTTTTGATGGCTGCATAGTATTCTGTTGTAGATATATACCACATCTTCTTTATCCATTCATCTGTTGATGGACATCTAGGTTCTCCCCATAGTTTGGCTATTGTGGACATTGCTGCTATAAACATTCGGGTGCACATGCCCCTTCGGATCGCTATGTTTGTATCTTTAAGGTAAATACCAAGAAGTGCAATTGCTGGGTCATAAGGTAGCTCTATTTTCAACTTTTTGAGGAGCCTCCATGCTGTTTTCCAGAGTGGTTGCACCAGCTTGCATTCCCACCAACAGTGTAGGAGGGTTCCCCTTTCTCCACATCCTCACCAACATCTATCATTTCCTGACTTGTTAATTTTAGCCATTCTGACAGGTGAGGTGGTATCTCATAGATACTTCAATATTCTTTTTTTTTAAAGATTTTTTTTATTTATTTGACAGAGAGAGAGATCACAAGTAGGCAGAGAGGCAGGCAGAGAGAGGGAAACAGGCTCCCCGCTGAGCATAGAGCCCGATGCGGGACTCTATCCCAGGACCCTGAGATCATGACCCGAAAGGAAGGCAGCAGCTCAACCCACTGAGCCACCCAGGCACCCGATACTTCAATATTCTTTAACGGATTTAAGTACTAGGTGTTTGCCTTGATTTTGTAGGTAAATTTTGATTGTTAAAATTATTTTGCTATTTGTTATCTCATTCATATGATGCCAAAGCCCATCTTCTTTTTTTTTTTTTTTTAAGATTTTATTTATTTAGTTGACAGAGAGAGATCACAAGCAGGCAGAGAGGCAGGCAGAGAGAGAGGAGGAAGCAGGCTCCCTGCCGAGCAGAGAGCCCGATGCGGGGCTCGATCCCAGGACCCTGAGATCATGACCTGAGCTGAAGGCAGACAAAGCCCATCTTCTAATGAACTTCTTATCATTATCAGTAAGCTGAATAATGTTAGGAACCATTCTCATTTTGCTTATCAGTTTATCTCCAGCACCTATGATATTGCCTGCCATACAGTAGGCAATTAATAAATGCATGTTAAAATGATTGTTGCTTTCCTCTGCCAATATTTTCAATGACAATAAAATAAATCCTTGAGAAATCTGGAAAATTGGAATGGAGAAATCAAATTTGGACCATAAGAGTTGTACAGAGTCCCATGCAGTGAAAACACAGAAAAATTCTAGAAAGGAGACATTGTTTTAAGTAATTTCTAAATGAATAATAAAATATATATATTGCAGTAGTTAATTATTACTGTGTCAAAGCCAGAGGTACTGGAATTGTCAGTGGCCCTTTTCTCTTGGATTTGAGTATACAAAGCATTTGTTTATCCCAAAATAATATATTCTATTGCGATCTATAGTTAAGTTACACTTTTTGTACCCTAATTACGAAGGTATCTTAGGTATTCAGAATCTCTTTTGTGTTCCATGTATAAAATACAAAATTTTAGGTATTGAAAAAGTTTCAGCATTTTTGTATTTATAGGATATATCCATCCAGATGTAAGTGCCTTTACTTAATGGGCAAGGAATAGAAAAATAAAAGAGTGTTACTTAGTTGAATAAAAAGGGAAATATCTACTACATTAATACATGCTAGAAAACAAGATGATGAAGAATTTGAGGTTTGGAGATTAATAAAACTGCTTATTCCACTGTACCATTTATTTGCTGTGTGACCCTAGCCAAGTTACTTAACTACCCTAAACCTTAGTTTCTTCACCTATGAGACAGGAAAATCTATAGTGCCTCTTCTGTTGTCAAATGATTGAGAGAAATAATGCATGCTAGACCTTGTCAGGACTTTAACCCACTATTTGACGTAGAAAAACCGAAGTGAATATTTCTCATTGGTATGCCATTAAAGAATCTATCTACTTTTAGATGGTATGAAAGCAATGTACTAAAAAGGGAGGAAGTGGAAATTTTTGAATTCTTATTATCTAGAGCAGCGCTTATTTGCTGTCCACTTCAATACTAGGAAAGAATCTAGGAGTCTCGATCAACCTGTTCATATATTCCTTTGCACCCCTAGATTTCACATGTGCACATGATGGAGAAAGTGAGGCTGAATTTTTACCTGATGACTTTGAAGAAAAACTGGAAAGAGAAAAGAAACATACCAATTTCACTTTGTGCAATGTTTGTAACATTCAGCTGAATTCGGCAGCTCAAGCGCAAATCCACTACAATGGCAAATCACATCAAAAGAGATTAAAACAACTGAGCAATGGGATGCTGAAAAATGACAATGGTAAGTTTTTCAAAAAATATACTCAATTTTACATCATCAACTTAAGCTGTTTGTGTACCTGCAGATGTAAATATAAAGGAATAGACTAATCTATTTTTAAAATCAGGACAGCACGTCAAGTAAAAGCTTTATCAGCCCAGTAGATTAAATTAAATAATCTCCCACAGCATTTTGGATGAAAAGGGGAAATTTTGTTTATTGTATATATTTAATTGTATTACGATTGTGATCACAACCCTCCAAGATATTTGCTATAATTTGAAAAAGTTGATGTTAGAGTTCCTTGAAGTTCACCTTTAATGTAGTTTTTTGGAAATGGACATCCTTTTAAATTTTATATAAAACAATATTTAGAGTTGTTTTTGCATGTGAAGGGCTTCAGTAGGTTAGTGAGATTGCAGTTAAATTTTTGATTTTTTTTTTTTGATTTTTGATTTTGATTGAGAAAAATACATATCTTACAAACTAGAGGTTTTAACATAAAGTATGATCTGTGAATACTTACAGATTGTTTAAATTGTTAGTGAAAATTCATGGTTTGTTTAATCATTTTGGAATATTTTTGAAAGTGTGGATTGAGTTTTGGAGTAAACAGATTTAAAAAATAACATAAAGATGCACACTGGGAACAAAGGCAACTTCATTAGAAAAAGCCTGGAGAGGTGAGGGAGAGGAGGAATGGATTCCTTTGGAAAGCTAAATCAATAGCAAACAAAATGTTACAATAGTGTATTCTGGTTGGGTGCTTCACGTTTGATAAATAAAATATATTTTGTCAGAATTTTAATGGTATTTAAAAATGAAACTGAATTTTGATCTGTTCTCATGGCTTGCCATCAGGGAGATTTTTAAATGTAAATTTTGTAGTTTGCTTCAAGGCTACCAAATAATGAGAAGAAAAACAGTACATTTTTTAAGATGGAAATTATTTCTACCTTGCTTTGTGGTTTTTAGTATGGATAAGCTAAAATATTCTAATAAAAAGGACTCCATGTTTCTCTTTCTGTTGTATGGCAAATAGTTAATCTTGGATATTATTTGTCAAAGGCGTGTAAAAACAAAAACAGTCATCGGAAAATAATTGATAATTACTAAATTCTATGGGCATAAGATGAACTAGTAAGACAAAATGTTTTTGCTTAGGTCATGTTTAAAAAAATATATTTCACAGCCTCTATTCTGAATTTCTTAATCTTATGTTTGACATTTAGGTAAAAACTTCTTAAGCACAGTATGATTCAATTTCAAGTTGTTTTTCTTTAAGTCTGTATTGTTAGAGGTAATGGTGCCAGCTTTGGTGTTTTCCTTCACCTATGTTTATACTGACAAACCTCTTTTGGAGGAATCATAAATGATATCATAGAAAGAAACCAGGACAAAAGTCAAGCCTGGCTTAGAAACTCAAATCAGAGCCAGTCCCAGACAAAATTTAGAATGGTCAAAGGTTTTCAAATGCTAGTAATAGGAATGAGTTCCCTCAAATTGATTTTTTTTAAATCATTTCATCAGTGCATTTATAATGGGCTAGCATTGTGGTAAAGTCTTTATATGCATTTTCTTATTTAATTTTCCCTTACAACCACAGAGATGTTGCCATTATCTTCTTCTTATAAATGTGGAAATTGAGGATAACATCGATTAAATAGTGTGATGAAGGTCACACAACTATTAAATGGTCAAACTAGCAATCAAACTATATACCTGCTCTTCTGAAGTCTACTGCCTCCTCAGAATGAATATTCTGCAGAAAATGTGCCTTTCTTTACTCAAAGAGAGAAATCATTTTCATAGAACCTAAAAAAATGCTATCATATTTCCAACAATGCATTGATCAATATGGTGCTTAACAAAATTTATTGCTACATTTTCTATTCATATTTTTCCCCAAGGCTCTTTCTTGTAAAAGTCATTAAAAACAGCCACAAATTAATAAGAACACCTGGTTTGGGTCATATTAGTTTGACCTGGGATGACACTTCATAGGAGTGATGACCTGTATCTGCAAGGGGATCTAACCATGGACAATCAACCTCACAACTGAGTTAGTACCTTACATTTATATAGAAACATATTATTTCTTATACATATCCCTTAATCTCCCCACTCTAAAAGTGTGCTTTTTTAGACCTGTTCGGAGTAAGAAAGGCTTATATATCTATAGATATCTATAGATATATATATAAGATATATAAGATCTATCTATCTATATATATAATATACTATATTATATATATTATACTATATTATATATAATATATATATATTATATATTACCGTTAATAGATATATAAGGCTTGGATGTATAAGATATATATAGATATCTTGATATATATAAGATATATATAGATATATATAGATATATATCTATATATATCTTATACATCCAAGCCTTATATATCTATTAACGGTAATTCCTTTATCACAGAGAAACCAAGCTAAAAATGGAATTCCTAAGAATAAAGGATCCTATAAATTCTTCATTGAGAACATTATCATATTTATTTATAGAAAGATATGGAAATTATTTTATTCTTCTTGAATGTGCATACTTGTGAAATGGACTGCTATAACCTGCTTCCATTTAAGAAAATCTTCACTTCAGGGCGCCTGGGTGGCTCAGTGGGTTAAGCTGCTGCCTTCGGCTCGGGTCATGATCTCATGGTCCTGGGATCGAGTCCTGCGTCGGGCTCTCTGCTCGGCAGGGAGCCTGCTTCCCTCTCTCTCTCTCTGCCTGCCTCTCTGTCTACTTGTGATCTCTCTCTGTCAAATAAATAAATAAAAAAATTAAAAAAAAAAAAAGAAAATCTTCACTTCAATCTGGATTTCAAATGGTGAATAATTAAATGTAGTAGTGTCAAGAAAGCAATATGCCAATAGATATGTTTACCTGAATTCATCCAACCTTTTACCTAATTGATTTATTTTTAAGGATGCAAATAAAATAAATAATAGACCTGGAACTAATTATTATTATTATTATTAATTTGGGATTTCTAAATGGAGGAAAACATACTATCATTTCTGTCTTTAATGAAGAGTATTGTATAATTACATGCCTTAAAGCATATCCTAACACACACTGCAAAGAACAGGAGTGAACAAGTTAGACAATCACCACATCTAAAATTTGGTTTCTGTATTTCTGAGCAAAATAAGGCATTTCTCATGTCATCTCACTTATTAGAGAAGATGACCATCTGAAGATCACAGTGAAAAAATGTACTATGTGTGCTAACTAATTAATAGACCCCGTCCGGCACTTTTTGTAGAAGTCATTATATGGAATGTGTGTGCTCCAGTCTTGGGTTAATGCTGTCCTGAGTTTCCAGTGTCCCTCCTGCTGAGTTGAAGCATGCCCTCAGCCAAAGGAAGCTACATTTCCTGAACTTGTTCCCTTGTTGCGGGGGCAGGCTGCAAAAATCCCAGCTCTTTGCTTCAAAAGTGGGTGGACAACTCTAAGAGGCCATTCCAGCTTCAGATTTGCAGATGCTACTGTGGCAGTGCTATCAGAGCCTCACCTCACCCCTGGCCCAGGCCTGCTTTCTTCATGCCTCACAGGTATAGATCTCTCATTCACCACGCACCCACAGTTATCTGCATGTATTTCCTGGAAATCTATCTAAGATACCACCAATGCTTGCTGTATCTTAAAAAGTAACATGCATAGTATGCTTCATTGTGCAAAAGCAACAAAATTTAACACTTTCCCCCATCTGTATTGTCTATTTGATGCCCCAATATAACCGTTGTCATAAAAAAATGCAAAGAGAGCAAAAAGTGAGGTAGTATTTATTGTTCCAGGTGTGTTATAGATATCATCTATTAAATCCTAGTCAACAACTCTGAAGAGCATATATTGTTCTATTTTATAAATGAGGTAGTTAAGAATCAAAGGGACTAAGACATTTGCCAAATAACTCTATCCATAAAGTTGCCTATGTCTTTATTATCAACAACATACCAAGTTCCCTGGTAAACTTAAATTCTAGTGTCACAAGTTTAAGTCATGTATTTGGATGTATTCTTATGTTGTTGAGTTTTGTTCTTTTTTTAAACTACTTAATTTACAATATTACAACAAATCTGACATTTCCTTAAATGCTCTTTACCAAATCTAACTTCTGAAAATGTTTTATAGAGAATAGTCATGTAAATAGGTCTTTTATAATTTATCACTGTTATTTCAGAAATACATTTCTTTTTGTTGCACATTTTTTAAAATGAGAAGATACAGAAGTGGCAAAAGGGTATTCTGTAGTTAAAAGTTGCTTAAGTGTGTGGACTTGATCATACTCTGGAGCTTCCATGTCTCACCCTTTAGTGAAAACTATAAACTAAAGAAATTCCAGTACAAACTGTGTGGCTTACTCATTTTCTCTTTGGAAAACATCTTTAATTTTGTATTTACTTAGAAATTAATTCTGGAAATTATTATTTTTCTGATGATAAAAATAATATTGTCCCATCTGGGCTATTCATAAATGTACAAAACTAAAATAAAAATCGCCAAGAGTCCTGCAAAAGCAGCTTCATCTAAATTGTCACAGTTCTTTCACATATGCAAATAAATGTGAGTAAGCAATATTGGATGTGCAGTATTACATGAATGATTATATAATAGAGTTTGCATATCACCATCTTTTTTATGAATGCATACTTTAAAATTACCCTAAAGAAATTAATTATGGAGTTACGATTTCTGGCTAAATGTTGAAATATTGCTCACATTTGTCATTTTACATTCTAATTATGTGATATATTCTATAATGGAAAAAGCTTAATAAATTCTTTATTGTATATACAGGGATTTTATAAGATATTGAGGAAGTATAAAGTTGAGTATTAAAATGAAGTATACTGGAGCGCCTGGGTGGCTCGGTGGGTTAGGGCCTCTGCCTTAGGCTCAGGTCATGATACCAGGGTCCTGGGATCGAGCCCCGCGTCGGGCTCTCTGCTCAGCGGGGAGCCTGCTTCCCTTCCTCTCTCTGCCTGCCTCTCTGCCTACCTGTGATCTCTGTCTGTCAAATAAATAAATAAAATCTTTTTAAAAAATAAAATAAAATGAAGTATACTGAGAGTATATAGGTATATTTTTATCTAAAAACTGAAATTTGAAAATTAGCATAAACATGCTCCTTTGAGTCATAAGAGCATTTTGGAATACAAGTAACAAAGGGTAAAACTTTCAGATTATTTAAAGTTTCTGTGACCAACTAATTTAATTCAATTTCATGAGCTCCCTCACCATGGTTAAGCTGTTGTGAAAACTTGTTAAAGGATTGAGTAACAAGTTGACCTATTGTGACAATTTTATTTTATTCATAATACCTTTGTCATATTTGAGTTATTTTATTATCCCTGGTTTTCCATTTTTATTGGGTTGAAGCTGCTATCAAATAATTCAGTTTTATCTAATAGTATTCTAGAGTTTTTCAGTGCCCATTGTTTTGTAGCACATAAATCTAGAATATTACCGCCCTTATCTATCCTCTTAGCATTAAATTTTCTTTTATTTAACAGAAAAGCTAAATAAAATTTTCCTTTTGAGCTCTCACTGATATATTCTCTTTTCTCTTTTCCATTGATTGTCCCAGATGAGGTTTAAAGTGTCAGTGGATTTTCAATTTATAAAAGGTGCCTTCTCTTGCAACATTGGTAGTTAATAAAAATTCAAAATAGCTTCATAGAATTTTTTGTTACTTCAGAACCTGATTTTATAATATATTCTTCATTTATATAAAAATTAGTTTTACCTTTTGATTTCCAAGGACTATTTGTGCTTTTGTAGAATGTCCATAGACTAGTTGGAACTTACTAGTGCATTTATAGATTAGTAGTGATGCCTTTTGGAATCATTTTATTAAGTAATGATAACTGCTTTCTTAATAATATCTTCTCTATATGAGTATGTGACATAATGTGACATGGCAATAAGGAATTTTGCCTTTTCTCAAGCTTCTCTCTTCTTGACTATATCCTTTAGAAGCTTCAGCCTCGGGGAGACAAGGAAAAAAGGCTGATATTAAATTGTCCAACATTATGTAATAAGAAATTTTGTTCTTGTTTCAATGATCCAAGTTTCTTTTTCACCATTGAAGGATAAAAATATGGGAGAAAATGACAAATGCTAGTTTCGCCATGTTCAAATTTTGAGTAGGTTTTTGGCTTTGTTTATCAAATTTGTTTCTTCTCCATAAAAGGAAAACACATTGATCATTCCAAACAGGTGAAATTCTAGCCACTAGCTACTTGCTGCACTTGGACTTAACATTAATTTCATTGAACAGTAGCATCTTTGTCAACATAGAGATTTCTTATCCAGAGTATATCTCTAAGAAAACCCCTCTTTTTTTTTTTTTTTTTTATAATCTGAAGCTGATAATCCAGCATGACCCCTGTCTGGAGACCACCTCAGTAGGCAGCTGTGCCCAAAAAGAAGTGTACTCTGGTTCTTCATGATTGTTGTTATTGATGAAAAAGGAGGTGAAAAAAAATGAGGTGAACCGGCCACTAAGAAAAGCCTTAAAAAAAAAAATAGAATGAGTTAAATGCATGCTATTTAGCTTGAGAATAGAATTTATTTGGGATGTAAGAATTTTCTATTGGTAATTTTCTATCTGTATATGTGTGTGTCTGTTTGGGGAAGGTTTGAAGAATTGGGAACTTCTAGCAGCAGTATCAAAAACTGAGGGTGCAAAATAATTCATTTGTGCATTGGAACTTCAAATCTGTTTAGCACAGGTCAAATTCTCGTTTCCTCACCTTTTGCCTCTTTCGGTCACTAACTACTTCCACAGTAATATCTTCCAGTTCTAGTGTTTCTATTCTCTAGACTTAGGAAAATAATCACTTTCACTTTTCTATTTTTGAAAGTACACCTATTTTTCTTTTTTTTTCTATTTCCTTTATGTTTCCCCTAAAAGTTATTTGCCCATGGTAACAGTGCTAGTAGGTAATGGAAATGGGATGCTTTTATGTATGAATTCCCCTTTCCTAAAGGGGAATAGTGTGCATGTAGAGGCCAACCCTACTTACACTGGCATTGGGAAGTTTCTACAGCTTCGCCTCAGGCATGGCATGCTTCATCATTTTGTGTTTGTTTCTCAGAAACACTAAACAGTAGTATGAGCATATGTGTATGTGTGTGTGTTTTTCAGTTGGTACTTTTGATTAATTCATTAAATAGACCTCCAAATTATTGATTTTAAGTCTTTGAATAAGATGTAACAAAGTAATTTTCAAAAATAGCAACCTAGATACATCTATTTGCTCTATTTCCAAATTTGCAATGATGTGACATAAGAAATTTGAGAACAAAAGTAAATAAATCCATAACAGCACTGCGCAGTGAAGAGTAAAATAGGAATTTCTGGAAGATATAACAAAATGTGATAAGAATGAGGTAAAACCCTGAATCTAAACACAAATGTGGAAACCCACAGTGATAGGAAAAAAAAAAGCTCTACAGTTTGAATTTCCAACAAAACTTGAGAATACCTCAAAGATTAATCTGAAATAGGCTTAAAGATGCAGCTCAGTGTTTGATGAACATTGTGATGAATTTAGTTCTGTTGGTTTGCGGTTAGAGATGGGATATAACCTACCTGCAACCTAATTGTAGGCAAGTGAAGAGCAAATGAGTCTGGGGATTATGAGCCAAACAGGTTGGAAAGTGAATGCCTTCTTGGGGTCAGGGACAAGGGAAGGAAGGGGCCAGACTTATCTAGTCTGAAATTTTAATGTGTTAACTTTATAATGTGTGCTGTAATTCTTTCTTATATGTCACCCGTGGAATCTTCAGTAAAGATTTTAAAGTAAAATGTTTAATGTAAACATGTAAATGTAATGTAAATGTAATGTAAGGTAAACATGTAAAAATATAAAAACACATTTTTGAAGTAAAATGTTTACTGACATTTTATATGCAGTTAGATTCTTCTTGGAGAACTTAAATGGGTGTCAAGACTATCCGAATTGAGACTGACGCTGTGCACACAGGTAGAAAGGCAAAAGACATATATTTCCAACCACTTGTATCAGGTACAATGTTGAAATCAAAGATAGGAACGAGACATATTTACTATTCACTTAAGGTTTGCCAATCTTTAGAGGAGAGAAGAAATGAATGTAAATTTCAACTTAAGATTTTACTTCAGAGAGAATATGTGATGAAAAAACACATATGATTTTCCTTTAAGATTTTATTTCAATGGCTAAATAAAAGTACACAAATATAGAGGGTTGTATGAATTAATCAATTACCTAAAGGTATAAGTATGGTTTCAAAAGGAGAGAAATAAAAAGAGAATTAATTTAAGAGTATTTAACTTCATTAAGATATATTAAACATGTATATGCAGTAGTAATTCTGACAAATAATTCATTTCTCAATTCAAATCTTCTAACAAAGAAAATTTGTGCAATATATATAACTACCAGGAGAAATAAAATAGTGAATACAGCTTGAATGAAGAATTAACAAGGTTCTAGATTAAAACCCTGTTTGTATGCTGTGTGACTATTATTACATTAGTTTAGAGTAGTGTGGTTGAATGTTAAGACTAAACAGAGGAGAAGCTGATTGGAGGGTAGGTAACAAAGATGGTAATTTGACCAACTGCTTATTCAGTTTGTGCTACTAAATGGAGTTTTAGCTCATTGATAGAAGAACTATAGCTGAGGGAGTTATGAAATAGTTAAAATAAAGAAGAGGAAAAGCAACCTTAAAATTTAATTCTCATTGTATAGGAGGAAGCGAAAGGGTATCTTAAGAAGTTAATGAAGGTGTCAGAAATGTAAATAATGAGTAATTCATTGTGAATTTGCTTTGTGCTATGTATGTTATCAAATGTATATTATTAAATCATATTTCTGCAAGTTACTGCAGTTTATTTGTGTCCATTATGGAGATCAGTAAAATGAGACCAAGAAGGTAATTTGCCCAAGGTCTTTTAGCTAGAGAGAGGTGGAGTCAGACCCTGATCCCTGGTGAGCTGGCTCCAGAATCTATACTGATATCCACAATGTTATATCACCTCTCAAGCCTGGAGAACAGCTATGCTTGCTCCAGGGTTTGGAAGGCAAAAGAGGAGAGAATTTTAGAAAAAGAATGTGGTTAACCAGTGGGTCCTGAAGGCTTTATTCAGAGAGGTCGAGAAAGGCAACCCCTATTGGAGATCTGAAAATTGTAAAATGGCAGGCTTCTTTGAGAAATTATTTCAGTGAAGTGGGAAAAGCCAAGGCAGATTTTGAAAGGTTAAGACAGTGTTTTTCTGTTGGTCTGTTGGTGATTCTGATTCAAAATCACCCTGAGTGTTTCCTTAAAAATTCAAATTCCCTGGGTATACATTCTAAGCTCCTTTAACTGGGATTCTCCAGCACCATTTAGTTAGAAGAAATAGAAAATCAATAAGAGGGAATGGAAGAGAAAGAGCAATGAGATGGTCATGGCCTAATTTGCATACTTCATTCAGCAGCAAAAGCTCTCCTATAGAGGCATTTTAGTGGCCATCTGTTTTTATTTTAACATGTGCTGGGGAAAGATGAATTGCAAACCCAAGAGACTAATCAAAGTGTTTTCTTGTTATATTTTCAGCCACGTTTCAGGGACTCTCATAGATCTACAAGTCTTGAAACCAAATGGCTCTCTCCCTCTATACATCTAGCTCTGGTGGCTGTGAGTGGGCCCTGAACACTGTAGGTAATTTGAGGAACAGATAATCCATCTGTGCGGGGGCAGCAGGGTTATGTACACCACAGTTTGCATCTGGTCTTGCTCTTTTGTTTGGCATACTGACCATGAAATTTTACAACTTAATCATAAAAGTGTCCAAGTGTATATACTTTATCCCAAACTACTTCTTTCAGCAATATTTTATATGTTTTTCTTTTTTTCTTTTTATATCTTCACTTGTTGAGGATGTCGTCTTCATATGGTGGCCATTTTTTCCCCCTAGAAATACATTTACATTTTTACCTGAAAAATACTTACTGTATAATTATCAATATTTATTGATGACAAGTGCTCTGTCATGTCCCTTTTACTTTTTACCTTAACCAGCCACATACGTGCTAGAGTCCCTATATCCAGGATGTTCTTGTGTGTGAGAGATTTACTGAGATAAGAGGTCTTAGTTTTTTTTCTTTTCATTTCATCTCCCAACTAAAATTCAAGGCTTATACTTTATAAATTGATTTTTACCCTGGGCTAAGTGAATGCTTTTTTGAATACTGGTAACTTTCTTTATGTTTAATTCATCCATTATTAAATGTAAAAGAAACCCAAATTAAAGCATCTTAATAACAAACTATATTACTTTTATTTTATTTCAACAAACATGGAGGAACCTCTGCTACCATCATTTTTTATCAAGACAAAAAGAGGTTTTGAAATATACTCAGTTACTAACCTCAAAATGTATTTTTTGAATGCTGAAAAATCACAATTTTACATGTAGTGGAAATGTTTTCATTATTTTAATCTTTTCATCAAGAAGTCAGATTTTGAGATAATAAATTAGAATAGTGTCAGAACAGCCAAACACATCTTATAGGTACTCAATAAATATTAATTTATTATAATCCTGTTAGACTCATTTTATTTACTCAACTATTCAAGGACCCTGTTTGCTAACATGACTAATGAAAGTGTTACTGATGTTGTAATTCCTGCTATCAGGATTTTATTCCTACTTTCATAAAATATTTTTCCTTCTTAAATAAAATTTCCTTAAGAAATTTCTTTAGTTCTAGAAACATCTTAATAATGTACAATATTCTCACTATTATAAGCATCAGGACCCATTTTAATTATACTTCTGAGGTCAAAATTTTAAAAATCAAACTGAAGATCCCTACATTCAATGTATCTGATCCTGAAATGATTTCTTTACCAAACTATCAAAGATATTGTCTTTGCCATCACATACTAAGGTTGACTGATTAATTTTATGATGCTTACAAATGTCTTTTCCTTGATATACTATTTAAATTACTGCCTTATTAACTTACATAAAAGCCCACCACCAAATATCATATGCTATAACATAATTTCTCTGAGATTCAATTACAATACAATTGTATAAACCAAACAGCACACTCAAAAAACAAACAAATAACATATTTCTTTTAACATCACTGGAAGAGGAGTGCTCTTTGTTTCCTTTGGAGATGTAGCCTTAGGCATCCAACAGTTGAAGGAGTTTAAAATTTAATAAATAAAATGAGAGAATAGAGTGATCTAAAATATTTCTGAGTTATTTATTATTATGAACAGTACCAGATATTTGTTTACCATAAGTGATTCAGGGAAGTATTAAAATTAAAGAAGGGGGGTTGTAGGTATAGGGGAAAACTGGAAGTGAAACAAGAAGTCCCAGAGAGGTAAGATATATTAGGGATCTTATAGAAACATCAAGGCTTAAAGAAGCGTTAGAACTCACTCCAGAATAGTTTTATTTTGGTGAGTTTGTGCCAAGTAAAGAGACAAGAAAAGGAGGGCTTAGGTTGCACAGTAGAGCTTTGCTTAGTTTTCTGATGGGAGGAGAAACTCCGGTATTTCCCTATGTCTCCACATGGTGAAATCATACATAACTGAGTTGCTATGGGGTCTGGCATGGGATGAGGCAAGGAATGGCCCACATCCTAGACTTGGTCTTGGTTTGATGATGTAGCAGAGACTCAAAGTGGTTTATAGCATTAACATGAATCAATATAAGGTCAGGTTAGCCAGGCAGATATTCTTGTTCCTCATGTAGATAGAAATGAAATGAGTTTTGGTTATAATAGCCATGTAAATGGTAGAATACCCTAAGATGGGCGCCCAACCAGCTGCACCCCCGTTGACATCCACCAGCAGATTTCAAAAAACCATCATCATGGTGCCAGAGATCACCCTTACTCCAAATTTGTTCACGTAAGACTTGCTCCAATACCAAAATCTTCTTGGACAAGAACAGAGGAAATAGAGATTAAACTGAAAGGCAATTTTAAAACTGAAAGTGACTGAATTATCCAAATAGGAACATTTGAATCAATACACAGAGAGAGCTACTATACTTAGCACATTTAGATATTCATTTGTAACTCTGCTAAATTTCCTATATGGTATTTTTTTCTATCTCTAGTTGTGCCGTTTTGCTCTCTCAGTTCTCAGATTGATTTCTTGGGTGTCCAGATGATTTGGTGTTTATGTAGTTGTGTTCAGGGGATGAGGCAACCTAGAGTACCCCTGCTCCTCTGCCATCTTAATTCTGTCTCCGGAGATCTGTGGTATAGTCACCCCTTGACCAATGTGGTTTTGAACTATGCAGGTCTACTTATATGTGGATTTTTTTACACTACAGTGCTATAAATATATTTTTTCTTCCTTATGATTTTTCTAATAACATTTCCCTTTCTCTAGCTTACTTTATTGTAAGAATACTGTATATAATAATAATAACATATAAAGCATATGTTAACCAACAGTTTATGTTATAGTAAGGCTTCCAGGCAAGACTAGGCTACTAGTTGTTAAGTTTTGGGAAAGTCAAAAATTACGTATAGATTTTTGATTGCACAGGGGATTGGTGCCCCTAAACCTTATGTTGTTCAAGAGCCAACTGTATTTGTCTGTCTGACTTATTTAATTTAACATAGTCTCCTCCAGGTTCATCCATGTTGTCTCAAATAGCAGAACTTCCTTGTTTTTTAAGGCTGAATAATATTCCATTCTATATTTATATCCACATGTATAATATTCCATTGTATATGTAATCCAAATGCATACACAGACACCACATTTTCTTTATTAATTCCTTTGTCTATAGATACTAAGGTTGTTTTCATATCTTGGCTATCTTGAATACTACTTCAATGAACATAGGAGTGTACATATCTCTTTGGATACTGATTTCTTTTCCTTTGGTTATATACTCAGAAGTGGAACTCCTAGACTATAGGGTGGATGGATCCAAAGAGACCCTCATGGAGACACATTATAATCAAATTGCCAAAAGTTAAAGAGAGAATTTTGAAAGCAGCAAGAGAAAAGTCACTTGTTGTGTACAAGGAAGCTTCCATATGATCATTAGTGGATATTTCAGCAGAATCCTTAAAGTCCAGAGAGTGAGATGTATAGTCCAAGTACTGAGAGGAAAAAAACCTGCCAACCAAGCTGCTATACCAGGCAAGCCTGTCCTTCAAAAGTGAAGGAAAGATAAAGACAAATAAAAGCTGGGGGAGTTCATCACCGCTAGAACTGCCTTACAAGAAATGCTAAAGAGAATTCTTCATAGCTTACCATGATAGTGGTGGGTCATCATTTTTAAATTTAGTAAAAATTAAAAGATACAAGTGCTAAAAATAACTATAACTGAATTATTTAGTAATATCTAATAGACATAAATTGGGAATCATTCTTTGTCTTCAATGCTCCCCAGATGGTTGATTTTTAGTCCCCTGTGAGATAAGCCTTCCCAGGAGGCTCAATGTTCAGACACATCATCTCCCGAGGGACCCACCCCACACATGCTTTATACATGATTGGATAGGTCTATATTTTTACATGAGTATAGCTCAGATTTAGTTAAAACCTCCAGTAGCCATATTTAAATTTTGTTCTAAGTTCTCCTTTCTTAATGTAAATATATTTTAAAAACTAATATATGGGTTCACAGCAGGCTTGTTAGGTCATGTTTTAACCACTGTCTTTATTCTTCTTAAGTAATGTGTTAGCAGACTGTTGGGTTAGTTGCCTGAAGGAAGAAATTAAAAATATTTATCTCCCACTTAATACTCAAAGCAATGGGTATGACTTCTATGTAAAGAATCCCTTTCAGAACCTAGGGGAGAAGAAACATAAGCATGAATTTCATTACTAATTATTGATCTAAACCCCCCCCTAAAAACTTTTTGCCTACTTTCATGTTTCTGGAGATGTTATTCCAAGTATCTAACACTTGATTCTTTTAGGTAAAATCTAATGTGAACACAACTCTTTCCAACTGAGAAATGTTTATGTGAATAAAACAATAAAACTAAGGTGTATGTAATATACACACATATAACAATTACTGCATAATTTTGAAACTATGGCCCTGTTTGAACATGTAGAAAAAGATGGAAGTATGGTTATTCTGAAAGGAGGATCTCCCTAAACTGAGGCTTATTATTCAGTTGCTAATTTTTTTTCAGTTCCTCCTAATTTTTTGTAGCATTATTTAATTTACCTTATCTATTTTTTTTAAGATTTTATTTATTTATTTGACAGACAGAGATTACAAGTAGGCAGAGAGGCAGGCAGAGAGAGAGGAGGAAGCAGGCTCCCTGCTGAGCAGAGAGCCCGATGCGGGGCTCGATCGCAGGACTCCGAGATCATGTCCTGAGCTGAAGGCAGAGGCTTTAACCCACTGAGCCACCCAAGCGCCCCTTACCTTATCTATTTAATGAGATTCTTGACAGAAGCAAATGAAGTAATGTAGGTGGAAGTATTTCAACAATCTCTTTTTCTTACAAAGATGCAAATTTTAATTAGTCATTTCTTTGAAGTACATCTGAGTTATTTGAACATAAAGGCCCCAAGAATTTAATGGGAACTTAATTCCACATTAACACCTGAAGTAAAAGTCAAGGGAATAAACTCTGAGGGTTTGTGAGATTTCTGGAATGCTTTTTACACAGAAAAATTATCCATCACTCTGTAGTAATTAGCACTGATAACATCAAAGCCAAAACCATTTCAGACTTGGGGACAGTCGGGAGGAGAAGAGATGGGGAAAGTGCATTGTCTTTTGCAGGTGGCTTGAGAAAAGAGGCAAAATGAGCTGTGGCAACTGTGAGAAGGAGGGGCCCAGAGAGAATCTCTAGGACTACACAATTTTTTTTTTTTGACAATGAGTCTGCATCTGAGATGTGGACCCAGGTAGTCGAATTGAGAGAGACTTATATTTAGGGCTTTTGTATTAGTGGTCCCAATCAGCATTACTTGAGTACTTTCCAGTTAGTTCTTGGAGGCCTACCCCAAATTTATTGGTTCAAAAACTCTGGTGGCCGGCTGAGCAATCTGTTTCTTAAAAAGCCCTTCACATGCTTCTCGATGCAGGCCCAAGTATGAGAATCACTGCCTTATCTCATAAATAATCTCAGAAGGAATAATTTTAGGATGAAATAAAGTAATTTATGTAATGTATTTAGTGCAAGCATGAAATAAAATAAGTGTTAGATATAATTATGGTTAGTCCTTATGAAACCTATAATCAGTTGGCAGAAGAGTCAAGATTGGAAAGTATATAGGCAAAAACTTTTAGGACTTACAGTGTCCTTATAAAAATACTTCAGAGACCCCCTCATATTGTGACCTGCAAACAAATCTACTGGGGATTGCAAATGCAGATTCGTATTCAGACGGTTGGGGCCAGGGTCTGAGATTCAACATTTCTAACCAGCTCCCAGGTAATGCTGTTGCTGCTAGTCCTGGGGCCACATTTGAGTAAAAGAATCTGGTGTGTGACTCCTTTTACTTCTAATTCACAATTCTTTGCAGCCTCCAAAGCAATATGAAGCAGAAGTTTGTGTATTCATAAGAGAGCCAAAGAATAGAAGGCTAGTACCAAGTTGGGATTCCCTGGAGTTCATGTGATCTACCCTCTTGAATTGTAACTTTTGTTTCTTTTTCCTTAGGAAGCAAGTTAATGGTTCTTAGAAAAGAGAGTTTGGAAAGTAGTCATAAATTCGTAAAGTTTTATGATCACTTCCCATTGATTTCATAATTTCAAAGAGAGAAAAATCGTATTGCTGGACCAAAGAAAGTTCAGACAGATGCATTAGATAAACTATGTATAACTACCACCATGTAGATTTTACTTTGCAAAACCATCTGGAAGAGTCCATGCTTCAGCTTAGCTTAGTAAACCTTATGCACTTAATTTTCAAAAGCAGCTCCTTTTTTTGCTTTTTTGGTTTTGAAGCTAAACTTAGTTTTAATTGTTGACCCATATATATAAATTCTTGGTATGTAGCCACATAGATTTTACCAAAGGGAATTTTTTTTAAAGTTATGTTTAGGGATGCCTGGGTACCTTAGTGAGTTAAGCATCTATCTTCAGCTCATGAACCTAGGGTCCTGGGATCAAATCCCACTGAGCTTCTGGCTCAGTGGGAAGCCGGCTTCTCTTTCTGCTTCTCTCCATGCTTGTTCTCTCTCTCTCTCTTTCTGACAAATAAATAAATAAATAAAATCTTAAATAAAAAAATATGGTTAATTATGGTCATCCCCTTCTTCTGCAGTTTTGAGGGTTTTCCAAGAAATAATAGAAGACATGGTCTACACTTTAATAGAGGGAGCTGGGGGGTGGGGTTGAGTATATGGTTCTGTTCTTTAACCAAACCAGTTAAGTGTTTAAAAGCATGGTACGACAGACCAGAAATAATACCTTTTATTTAAGTAGAATCCATTTAAATGAAAGATTTTCACTGTTTCTGGACTCTGCTCTTTTAGGTCTGGTAAATTTGTACTAATTGGATTTGATAGCTCCATCATGCATGACTGAAGACAAATTTATAAAGCACAAATTCTAATTCAGTTGAGTTTCCTTAAATTATATGGCTTTATATTAAGATTGTTACCTAAATTTTATACAATTGGAATTCTATTCATGAAGCTTTAGTCTAAAGTGGAATTGAATAATAAGAATAAGATATATTCAAACTACATTTTTATATTAAACAGTCATAAAACAAGTATCACAGAAATGTAATATTTACTCAGTGTCAGCTTCAGAACACTGTTTTTTAATCCCCATCTGTCCAGTCACCCTTCCCCTTTGTTGAAGCCCCCATTGCCAGCAGCTCCAGGCTTCCATTTTCTCAACTCTGAGCCCAGTGATAGACAGTTCCTTTTTCCTAGTTCCTTTTTCCTCCAGGAAAAAGCCTCCTTTATCACTGAATTCTATGGCAGATAGAGGGCTAGGGATTTGGTGAGTAGGATCTCAAGAGTCTACCCCGACTCTCTCACTGTGGAGGAACTATTTCCTGAAAGGAGGTACCTGAAAAACTACAGGTTTAAAGCCCTTATGAGGAATTATAGAAATTTAAAGGATAGTAAACACTAGTTAATCTCTTGCATGGACTGAGAATAAAATCTTCTTTTCCAGAACTTTTGTGGGGAAAATCACATATAATTTCTACAAACTCAAAAAAGGTACTTTGGCCTATAATAGAATTTTTAAAAATTTTAATTGCAATATAGTTAACATAGAGTGTTATAATTAGTTTCAGGTGTAAAATATAATTATTCGAAGAGTCTATACATTACTCTCTGCTCATCAATATAAATGCCTCTTCATCTGTTTCACCTCTTTCACCCATCTCCCACACAGTTCCTTTTTGGTAACCATCACGTTGTTCTCTGCAGTTAAGGTCTATTCTTTGATTTCTCTTTTTTCCCCTTGTTTTGTTTCTTATATCTCACATGTGAGTGAAATCATATGGTATGTCTTTCTCTAACTGACTTAACTGATTTAGTGTTATACCTTCTAGCTCTATCCATGTTGTTGCCAATGGCAAGACTTCATTCTTGGCCTGTAATGGATTTTAAATGCACCTCTTTAAACATCAGATAATAGCACTTGCTCTGGCAGAAGGCAGCACATATACTAAAATTGGAACCACACGGAGAAGATTAGCATGGATCCTGCACAAGGATGACTCCCAAATTCATGAAGTGTTCTGTATTTTATTTATTTATTTATTTATTTATTTATTTATTTATTTTAATTTATTTGAGACAGAGAGAGAGATCACAAGTAGGCAGAGAGGCAGGCGGCGGAGGAGGAGCAGGCTTCCCGCCGAGCAGAGAGCCCGATGCACCCCGAGTGTTCTGTATTTTAAAAACAACAATAATGGGGTGCCTGGGTGGCTCAGTGGGTTAAAGCCTCTGCCTTCAGCTCAAGTCATGATCCCAGGATCCTGGGATTGAGCCCCGCATCGGGCTCTCTGCTTGGCGGGGAGCCTGCTTCCCCACCCCCCTCTCTGCCTGCCTCTCTGCCTACTTGTGATCTCTGTTTGGCAAATAAATAAATAAAATCTTAAAACAAAACCAAAAAACAAAAAACAACCACCACAACAAACCCCATCAGGTTGTAGCCCTAGTTTTATATACCTTGTAGGTAGGATTTGGCTGATTGTTTGGATTCTAAAATAATTTGAACTTTTGCTAAGAAATTTAGTTTTTTGAACATGGAAACATATTGCCTGTTGTCCTTTTATAAGTGTAGATTTTAATATTTAGCACTTAGGAGGATACTTCTCTTTTTTTGGCCATAAAGGAGAACCCTATTAGTAGGTAGCCTTAGTTTTAATTTCACATTACTCTCCCCAAATATCAGGAACTGCCACATTCTGACCTCTTCAAAAATTCCATCCAAGACTCTTATTAATAGTACTTGACTATTAGGGGTGCCTGGGTGGCTCAGTCAGTTTAAGTGACTAACTCTTGATTTTGGCTCTGGTCATTATTTCAGGGTCATGAGATCGAGCCCGGTGTTGGGCTTCATGCTTGGTATAGAGTCTGCTTGAGATTCTTTCTCTCCTTTCTCACTGCCCCTCCCCCCTGCTCATACACTCTCTAAATAAATAAATAAAATCTTTAAAATAGTACTTGACTAACTAGTTTGTTCTAGTGTAAATATTAGTTGGCTAATATTTACACACATATAGCCTATCTTATGTTAATTTTTTGTTTGGTGGGCCAAATTATATAGTTGACTTTTATGTTAGCTCAGCATACTTGTTACTGTTTTCATTAATTACAGTGCTGTTATTATTCAGAACTTTTCATTGCCAATGTCAGAAAAAACCTGACTTAAAAGGGGAGTGTATTAACTCCAATATACTCCAATATACTCTATGAGTATATTAACTCATTTAATGAAAAGTAGAAGGTGGAAAGAACAAGATGTGTGTGGTTTCAAGAGCACAGTCTCTGTTGTCCACATGTCCAGGTTCCACTATTTACTAGCTATGATTTTGCACACATTACCTAAGGTCTTTCAACTCTAATCTTCTTGGCTCTGTAACATGTATAATAATGGCATCTTTTTTTTTTTGAGTATTATATTAATAGACATGATGCTTTTAGAATGAGATCTGACAGAAAGCATGCAGTATTACCATAAATAGTCCCTTTACCAATCTCCATTTCTCAGGTGCATTTTCCTCTGTGTTGATAACACTATCCTTACCAGCAACTCAAGGTTTCCATTTTCCCAACACTAAGTTCAGTGAACCTGTCCCTTTCCTAGTTATTATATTAAAAGCTTCAGGATAACTTTCACTAAACTGATTGGGTTATGATCAGTCCCCTTGGCCAGAAAGTATATGTCCTGCTCTGATAAGCCAGTTTTGGGTCACATACCCACTCTTGGAAGTGAAATCAGTCTAGCATGGTGATGGAGTAGGGGCTGGTGGTTTTGCAAGGAAAACTGAGGTTCTCTTACCAGAGGGAAGGAAGTAGATTTGGGTGGGCAAGAATAACAACTATTTATTTTTAAAGTTCTTTGAACTTTGATTCTAACACTTAAACTACATTGTTATATTTGTTCTAAGTTGTTTGGTCCCTTTCTAATTACAAGCATTTACAAAATACCAGTAAGAATATTTACTACCTAATTTTAATTCACTAACCGTAATTGAAACACAGAATCACTAATAGTTAGGATGAGTCTTTTGGTTACCCAAAATGTCTTCTTCAAAAAGCTCTCTCTATTGTTTTCCTGTTTTATCCCCTTTTAATAGTGAAAAACGAAGTAGTCTCCTGGAAATAAACAAAAAGCTCCAGAGAAGTAAATCTTCACATAATATGATTACTTCACAATGTATAAGAAATTCTAGATAAACTGGCTTACAGATCCTCTTATTTTATTTTATGATATTATCATTGAGATGTATTATTTTGGACTGTTTTGTAGTCTCGTGTTTTATTCATCTAAATTATTTTATGAGGATTTTTTTCAATGTTGTGCAAATTTTTAGGCTTAAAGTGTCAGGAAAACCAGAATGTCAGAATCAACATGATCTAAATGTAGTCATAAAATATTTTATGTCATCTGGTTATTCATTCATTCAACAAATTATAGAGAAACTTTTATTTGCCAGGTAAAGATCTTTGCCTTTATAGAGTTTATAATTTGACAACTAGAGAGAGACAATAAAATCTACATCATAAAAAAGCAAATTATGTTATAACACAGTGTCAGTAAAGTATAATGTAGTATGGGGACAAATGTAGATTTTATTTTAGGTACTCAGTGTGATTTATTTCAATCTCAAGCTTTAAGACAGCGGGGAAAGACATACAAAAAATTTATTTTGTCTAACCTATTGTTATAGCCTTTTGGTTTATAACACTTCATCATATTAATAGAGAACTCCTGTGGACTGCTTATTACTTTCAGCATTCTTAAGTAATAGTAAATAAAATAACTCTAACTGGAGCTATTTCTCAAATATTACTGTTTGTTCTATTTAAATGAAACATTTTAGAAAGGCTAGGTCAAATCCTATAAATAAAATTGAATCTTTCCTCCTCTTTTTAGTAAGCCAGATGATTCTTCCTCAGGCTAATTAGTGCTTTCCTTGAATGCTCACAGGGCTCCATAAGCACCCTTTTTCACCGTGCTCTTTTCAGTCCACAGTTGGCTTTGTTTCAGTCATGGGTGCATGTCATGGTCATCTGTCTTGCAGGTCACTGTTCCATTCTCCCTTTCCTGAATAGCCGAACTCTTCAGGAACATGTTTCTAGCACTGGATTTCTTTGGCTCGAACATTCATAGCAAATCTCTCTAGTGTTTACCCCAGCTAGGATGATTTTACTGATTTATTGGAGAAAAATGTGCTCTTCTCTTTGATCTCCAACTATCTGGAGGTTTATCTCCCTCCAGCTTTCCTATTGACTTGGACCTAGTGGCCAGTACGGTCAGTGACTAACACACAATACTCCTTACTGGGGAAACAATAGCCTCTAAACCCCACTTTGAGGCTAACACACTAGATCATTATAAGTACCTGGTCTAAATGCAGAGTGACTGAATCTTTATTCTTATAAACGTGCTCTTTATGTCTGGATTTTTCTCTCCTGATGCCTTATCCTCACCTGATCAAGGCTAGTTTTTGAAACTCAAAACCTATAAATTGCATTTATTTGTTCTTTAGAAATAAATCCCTTGCTTTAGACATAAATCTGGGGATTCTACATGGAGTAAGAGGACATATCCAGAAAAGAAGCCTAAAATTGCATTTCAGAAAAAGTATTCTGCCTGAGCAACTTCCCTACTAGACACTGAGTTTCCTTCATAAATAAAGAATCTTGTCTACTAAGGAGAGGGAGCGTGGTGTGTTTCAAAGAGCAGGGGTTTAAAAACAGGGGGCCTTGCATTTAAATAAAGTTCTGTTTGCAAGCTCTGAAGGTTAGGGCTTTTTAATTTCTTAGACTCTGTAGTTTCAACGTTAGATCACAAATGATAGCTGTATTCCATGGTGGTTGTGAGGAATAGGGAAAATATATACATAAAGAATAAAATGTAATATTACTCTTTTAAAGAGGGTATGTCCTAGTTGCTAATATTCAAAGAAAATTCTCTAATAGTTCATATTTCATATATATACACATGTGTATAATCATGACTTTAAGTGAAATTGTTTAATGAAGAAAAGCATGACGCTGAATAAGAATTTTTTAAGAAAGTAACTTATTAATCATATATATGGATTATCATTAATCATTATGGATATATATCATATATATGGATTATCATCGTATCATTGTGGGTAACAATATATAATCATATATATGGATTATCATCGTATCATTGTGGGTAACAATATAAAAGTTTAATAAATCTGAATATCTATCATTAGGGAAATATTTAAAGATAAGTCACAGAAGAACATGCATCATATGATCTAAACACAGCAAAAAGAACAAATTCTCTGCCAGTATGAGTATGTAAAGGGATGGAAATAGATCTGGTCCGTACGTAGGGAATAGGTATAGTTGCTCTTTCTGGGAATCGTAGAGATTTGGTGTATGAAAATGTGTTTCACTCTACTTTGTAGAGCTTTTAGGAACCCAGGGCAGGGAAAATCCTGTGCAGAAGGCTGTTCTGAGACTTGTGCCTTTTGGCACAGTTAGACCCAGGTGATCCCCAGGGAAAGAACTGGGAAATAAAACACTAAATGTTCTTGAGCCCACTGACCTCATTCATCATCTTTCCTGCTCCCATCTCCTGCTGGGGCTCTCTTTTGGCTGAAGGCTGCCAGGAAGTAAGGACACCCACTGAGATGGCCTGCTAGATAAGTTTCTCAGGTTGGAGAACAGAGTAGAGAAGGATGGAAAGAATAGCTACAGAATCAAACAGATGTCCTAAATGAGAATTTAAACAAATAAGTGTTTATATGTCCAGCTGACTCCTGAACAACATGTGGGTTAGGAACATGGACCCCCTACACAGTTAAAAATCCCATATAAATTTTGATACTCCCAAAACTTAACTACTAATAGCCTACTGTTGACATGAAGCCTTAGTAATAACATAGTTAACATATATTTTGTATGGTATATGTATTATATACTGTATTATAATAAAGTAAGGTAGAAAAAAGAGAATTGAAGAAAATCATAGGGAAAATACATTTACAGTACTATACTGTATTTATAAAAAAATCTGCATATCAGTGGACATACAACTAAATTAATTTATAGATGCATTTGTTCACAATTTCATCATAACTATTGAATTTTTTGGTTTCATTTGGTTTTCCAACACCAATTTAAATTTGGTCATTTTTAGACTCTAAGAAAAATGGCTATGGAGAGAAAAACAAACAAAAAAAAACAGTTAAATTTAAAATGAAACCCAAAGAATAAAATTCACAAAACAGGGGCGCCTGGGTGGCTCAGTGGGTTAAGCCGCTGCCTTCGGCTCAGGTCATGATCTCAGGGTCCTGGGATCGAGTCCCGCATCGGGCTCATGTAGATTTTATTTTAGGTACTCAGTGTGATTTATTTCAATCTCAAGCTTTAAGACAGCGGGGAAAGACATACAAAAAATTTATTTTGTCTAACCTATTGTTATAGCCTTTTGGTTTATAACACTTCATCATATTAATAGAGAACTCCTGTGGACTGCTTATTACTTTCAGCATTCTTAAGTAATAGTAAATAAAATAACTCTAACTGGAGCTATTTCTCAAATATTACTGTTTGTTCTATTTAAATGAAACATTTTAGAAAGGCTAGGTCAAATCCTATAAATAAAATTGAATCTTTCCTCCTCTTTTTAGTAAGCCAGATGATTCTTCCTCAGGCTAATTAGTGCTTTCCTTGAATGCTCACAGGGCTCCATAAGCACCCTTTTTCACCGTGCTCTTTTCAGTCCACAGTTGGCTTTGTTTCAGTCATGGGTGCATGTCATGGTCATCTGTCTTGCAGGTCACTGTTCCATTCTCCCTTTCCTGAATAGCCGAACTCTTCAGGAACATGTTTCTAGCACTGGATTTCTTTGGCTCGAACATTCATAGCAAATCTCTCTAGTGTTTACCCCAGCTAGGATGATTTTACTGATTTATTGGAGAAAAATGTGCTCTTCTCTTTGATCTCCAACTATCTGGAGGTTTATCTCCCTCCAGCTTTCCTATTGACTTGGACCTAGTGGCCAGTACGGTCAGTGACTAACACACAATACTCCTTACTGGGGAAACAATAGCCTCTAAACCCCACTTTGAGGCTAACACACTAGATCATTATAAGTACCTGGTCTAAATGCAGAGTGACTGAATCTTTATTCTTATAAACGTGCTCTTTATGTCTGGATTTTTCTCTCCTGATGCCTTATCCTCACCTGATCAAGGCTAGTTTTTGAAACTCAAAACCTATAAATTGCATTTATTTGTTCTTTAGAAATAAATCCCTTGCTTTAGACATAAATCTGGGGATTCTACATGGAGTAAGAGGACATATCCAGAAAAGAAGCCTAAAATTGCATTTCAGAAAAAGTATTCTGCCTGAGCAACTTCCCTACTAGACACTGAGTTTCCTTCATAAATAAAGAATCTTGTCTACTAAGGAGAGGGAGCGTGGTGTGTTTCAAAGAGCAGGGGTTTAAAAACAGGGGGCCTTGCATTTAAATAAAGTTCTGTTTGCAAGCTCTGAAGGTTAGGGCTTTTTAATTTCTTAGACTCTGTAGTTTCAACGTTAGATCACAAATGATAGCTGTATTCCATGGTGGTTGTGAGGAATAGGGAAAATATATACATAAAGAATAAAATGTAATATTACTCTTTTAAAGAGGGTATGTCCTAGTTGCTAATATTCAAAGAAAATTCTCTAATAGTTCATATTTCATATATATACACATGTGTATAATCATGACTTTAAGTGAAATTGTTTAATGAAGAAAAGCATGACGCTGAATAAGAATTTTTTAAGAAAGTAACTTATTAATCATATATATGGATGTCCATCGTATCATTGTGGGTAACAATATAAAAGTTTAATAAATCTGAATATCTATCATTAGGGAAATATTTAAAGATAAGTCACAGAAGAACATGCATCATATGATCT
The DNA here is from genome assembly GCF_002288905.1 of Enhydra lutris kenyoni. Classification (NCBI taxonomy): domain Eukaryota; kingdom Metazoa; phylum Chordata; class Mammalia; order Carnivora; family Mustelidae; genus Enhydra; species Enhydra lutris. The sequence continues at coordinate 7,238,976 of NW_019154123.1, forward strand.
AAACACAGCAAAAAGAACAAATTCTCTGCCAGTATGAGTATGTAAAGGGATGGAAATAGATCTGGTCCGTACGTAGGGAATAGGTATAGTTGCTCTTTCTGGGAATCGTAGAGATTTGGTGTATGAAAATGTGTTTCACTCTACTTTGTAGAGCTTTTAGGAACCCAGGGCAGGGAAAATCCTGTGCAGAAGGCTGTTCTGAGACTTGTGCCTTTTGGCACAGTTAGACCCAGGTGATCCCCAGGGAAAGAACTGGGAAATAAAACACTAAATGTTCTTGAGCCCACTGACCTCATTCATCATCTTTCCTGCTCCCATCTCCTGCTGGGGCTCTCTTTTGGCTGAAGGCTGCCAGGAAGTAAGGACACCCACTGAGATGGCCTGCTAGATAAGTTTCTCAGGTTGGAGAACAGAGTAGAGAAGGATGGAAAGAATAGCTACAGAATCAAACAGATGTCCTAAATGAGAATTTAAACAAATAAGTGTTTATATGTCCAGCTGACTCCTGAACAACATGTGGGTTAGGAACATGGACCCCCTACACAGTTAAAAATCCCATATAAATTTTGATACTCCCAAAACTTAACTACTAATAGCCTACTGTTGACATGAAGCCTTAGTAATAACATAGTTAACATATATTTTGTATGGTATATGTATTATATACTGTATGATAATAAAGTAAGGTAGAAAAAAGAGAATTGAAGAAAATCATAGGGAAAATACATTTACAGTACTATACTGTATTTATAAAAAAATCTGCATATCAGTGGACATACAACTAAATTAATTTATAGATGCATTTGTTCACAATTTCATCATAACTATTGAATTTTTTGGTTTCATTTGGTTTTCCAACACCAATTTAAATTTGGTCATTTTTAGACTCTAAGAAAAATGGCTATGGAGAGAAAAACAAACAAAAAAAAACAGTTAAATTTAAAATGAAACCCAAAGAATAAAATTCACAAAACAGGGGCGCCTGGGTGGCTCAGTGGGTTAAGCCGCTGCCTTCGGCTCAGGTCATGATCTCAGGGTCCTGGGATCGAGTCCCGCATCGGGCTCTCTGCTCAGCAGGGAGCCTGCTTCCCTCTCTCTCTCTCTCTGCCTGCCTCTCCGTCTACTTGTGATCTCTGTCAAATAAATAAATAAAAATCTTTAAAAAAAAAAAAAATTCACAAAACATATAAACTCATAATAAAAAACTAGTAAAAACACAACAAAATGAATTAAAAAAACAAACAAAACATAATTTTGTTTAGTTAAAAAAAATTACTTAAAAAACTAGTAAAAACCATGTTGAAAAAACATAGTATGAAAACCGAACATACAAATGACCCCCCCAAAAAAAACAACAACAAAAAACCCCCATATTATTGTGGGCTAAACATATTACCAAAAATAGAGCCATCTCCTAAGGTAGGCTTGGGTGTTTTCCAAGTTTCCTTCACGACCTAAGTCTTTTTTTGTCTGGGAATTATAGTATTCTCATGTTTCAGTTACTCTAAATAAGCTGTCAACCTGATGATGCTTTTTAGCTATCTGTAAAATTGACTGTCATTTAACCATGAGTTTGTGGATAAATGTTGAAATGCAGGCACTCGGTGTCTTTTGATCTATACATGTTTAAGAGGCAATAATATACCACAAGGCAGGGAGGACCAGCTCTGGGGATAAAGAGATCTGAAATTGGGTTGGCTAATTGTATGTTCTTTGTCAAGGTATTTGCTATTTTTTTTTTAAAGATTTATTTATTTATTTATTTGATAGGGAGAGAGAGTTGGTGGAGAGGGAGAGAGAATCCTAAACAGATTGTGCTGAGTGTAGGGCTGGTCATAGGGCTCAATTTCACCACCCTGAGATTACAACCTGGGCCGAAACCAAGAGTTGGGGTTTAACTGCCTGTGCCACCCAGGCATCCTAAGGCATTTACTATTTCTATGCCTTAGTTTCAACTGTAAAAATTGGGAAGTAAATAACAACTTGGGACCCTGTATTTCACTGAGATAGCACATAGTAATTGTTGGGGCAAAATGCATGTTCAACACAGGTAGCTTTTCTTTCCTTGATATGCTGCCCTCCTCCTGTTCCCCTGGGGGAGTGCTTTTAGTTCCTGTGTGTGTGTGTGTGTGTGTGTGTGTGTGTGTGTGTGTGCGCTTTTAGTTCTTAATATGATTCTTGTCTCCAGAAAGTGAATAGCCCACCAGTAAACTATTGCTACTCTTATCAGAGAGGCTCTGGAATTCTCAGATTTATCAGGCTGAGTCACAAATATTTTGTGCTTTACATGACAGTGCTTTCCTCCATTGGTACAAATGATTGGGAATTGGTCTTAATCTCAGAAAGTTTAGCAAATTGAAAAAAGTACCTAGGATTCCTGCTTTGTTTCTACCCCAGATGTAAAAAATCAAGATTAGAAAAAAGTAGATGAGGAACTAATTCATATCCTTTAAAAATGTATATTTTTAAGTATTAAGTTATTCTTTTGGGGGGCGGTCTTTTGTTCTATTAGGTGATTTCAAAAGAAAGAAAAGATATTCTTTGAAAACTAGTCTTGCCAGTGGGTTTTTAAAATAATGGAATACTGCTTCGGGTACGTTAATTAGACCTCCTCACAAAGAAAAGGTGACTTTATATTTCTATATAAAGCATGCAAAGAAGTTTTACATTTTCTTCTGAAGTATTTTTAAATTTCTTTAGGAGTCCAATAAACCTCACTTATATTTTTAAATAATAAATTATGTTGCTCTTTAAATATTTGGCTTGCAAGAGCATTAGAGCATGTCTTTTAATCGCTGAGTATTTATTATATTGTAAATTCCTCAGGACTTGAATCCTAGTGGCCTTGTTGTACAATTTGTGTTTACATTCATCAGTTATGTAAGATTTGGTATACCTTATTTTATATAAACCAAACTAGTGTACCTTATTTACTGTAAACCTCAAAATATAAATGGTTAAGGAAACGGGACATTGTCCCATTTGTCCTCTGACAAAAATGTAGCTAACAAAACATAGCACACCCCTCTCCTTCTCTTGGCCTTCAAGAAAGTAATTTTAGAAAGAGCAACATCCTAAAGTTGCATATTAGCTAAGAGTTTCTACAAATCTATCAAACTGATTTTATTTTCCCATATGCATTTTAGTTTTCTTTGTTTTTAAGTAATTTAAGACTTATAATATCTTGCAAAAATAATACAGACAATTTTTGTGCACATTTTACCCAACTTTCCCCAGTGATAACATCTACAGGGTACTTTATTAAACCAGGAAATTGGCATTGCTATAATATGGTTAAATTAGATTTATTTGGATTGAATCCATTTTTATATGCATTCCTTTTTTTTTTTTTTCCATTTTGCTTTGTATGGTTCTGTGAAAATTTATTGCATGGATAGAGTCGTATAACCACCACTACGAGCAGGATAGAGAATTATTTTATCACTACAAAGAAGTTCCCAACCTACCTGTAACACTAATCCCTAATTCTCTTTCTCTAACCATTGATCTGTTCTCCATTACTATAATTTTGTCATTTTGAGAATGTTCTATAAATGTCATAATAGTGTATATATAACATTTTCAAATGTCTTTTTTTCCATACAACATGAGAGTGAAATCCATGCAAGTTGTGTGTTTCAGTAACTCATTTCTTTTTATTGTTGAGTAGATTTCCATTGTATGGCTGTACAGCCGTTTATTCATTTAGCAGTTGAAAGATATTCAGCTATTACAAATAAAGTTGCTGTGAAAATCTATGTACAAGTTGTTGTGTGGACATAGTTTTTGTTTCTGTAGGATAAATAAACCAGGAGTGCAGTTGCTGAGTATGTTTAACTGCCGCATCGATTTCCAGAGTGGCTTTACCATTATACATTCTAGCTAGCAACACATGAGAAATATGGTGTCTTCACCTCCTCATCAACACTGGATTTAAGCTGTTAGTACTTTTTTTATTTTTATTTTTTATTTTATCCATTCTAATAGTATTTCATTGTGCTTTCATTTGCATTTCCCAAATAACAAATGATATTCAGCATCTTTTTGTCTGCTCAGTCTCCATATATTCTCATTGGTCAAATGTCTGTTTACTCATTTATTAATTAGCTAATTTCCTTTATTATTGATTTTAGAGAGTTCTTTAGACAGTGTTTGAAAACAGATTCTTTGTTGGATAACATTTGGAAATACTTTCTCACAATCTGTGATTTACCTTTACACTATCTTAACAATGTGTTTCACTGAGGAAAAGTTTTTAATTCTGACGATGTGCAGGTTATTGATTATTTCTTATTTTATGAATTGTGCTTTTGGTGCCATGTCTAAGAACTCCTCACTACCTTAGGTCACAAGGAATTTCTCCTATTTTTTCTTCTATTAGTTTTGTCATGCTATATTTTATATTAATAGTTTTGATCCATTTTCAGTTCATTTTTGTATAAAGTATTGGGTTTAAGTTGAGGTTATTGTTATTGTTATTATTCTTTTGCCCATGGATGTCCAACTATCCCAAAACTATATGTTGAGAAGCTAACCATTCTTACTTAATTGTTTTTGCACCTTTATCAAATATCCATTGATGTGCTTGTATGGGTCTACTTCTGGACTCTCTGTTTTGTTCTATTGATCTATGTGTATATTCTTGTCAATTCCAGTGTCCAGATTACTGTAGCTCTATAGTAAGACTTAGTATTGTGTAATGTGGTGCCTGAAATTTTTTTTTTTCAAAATTATTTTAGTGAATAAACTTCTTGGCTCCTGTTCTTTCAAGTGGTAGACTCAGCTAATCTGTATCTGCAAAAATCTTGCTGGGATTTTAATAGGAACATATTAAACCTATAGATAAATTTGTAGAGATTTGATACCTTTACTATGTTGTGTCTTCCATTGTATGAACATGGTGCATTTCTTCATTTATTTAGGTATTTGTAGTTTTAGCACACAAATTCTGGATATGTTTTATTAGATTTATACTTAAGTCTGATAATTTTTAGAGTTGTAAATTGCATATAAAATTTCTGTTTTCAAGTGTTCATTATTTGCATATAGAAATAAGATTGATGGGTGCATGTGTGTGGTGAATTTGCTGAAGTCTCTTATTAGTGATAGCAGTTTTGTTGCATATAACTTAAAAATTTCTATATAGCTAATTAGGTCCTCTGCAAATAAGCAAGTTTTATTTCTCCTTATTGAATCTATATCCCTTTTGTTTGTTTTCCTTGCTTTATTGTACTGGCTAAGATTTGCAGCATGATGTTGGTTGTTGGGAGTTAGAAGAGTGACTACCCAAATGTTTGGAGATTTTCTTGTTTTCATTCTGTTTAAGATTTTTAATACGATTCCCTTATGAGCAGGTAATATAGTTTATATGATTTTTCATTATTCTTAATTTGTTGAGGTTGGTTTCATGAATTAATATGTGTGGTTTCTTGATGAATGTTGCATGTGCACTTGAAGAGAATGTGTATTCTGCTGTTGTTCAGTGGAATGTTCTTTAGTTATCAGTTAGATTTTGTGGGTTAATGGTGGTATTGAGATCTTTTCCATACTTGCTCATTTTCTGTCTCATAGTTTTAATGATTACCAAAAGAAAGGTTTTGGAGCCCTAACAACATTTATCCTTTCACTTCTGTCATTTTTTTTATTAACATATAATGTATTATTAGCCCCAGGGGTATGGGTCTGTGAATCATCAGGCTTATACACTTCACAGCACTCACCATAGCACACTTCTGTCATTTTTGCTTCATATATTTCGAAGCTCTATTGTTGGATGCATATACTTTAGCATTATTATATTTCCCTGGTGATTTGACCCTTTGTGATTTTATTTGTTCTGAATTCTTTTTCTAATAGTAATAGAGCCCTCCAGCTTTCTTTGATCAGTGCTTACATGTAACTTCTATTCCTATGCTTCTGGTTTTTTTTCCAGCTTTATTGAGATATGATTAACATATAATATTATGTAACTTTGAGGGGTACATGATGACTTAATGTATATATTGCAAAATGACTGCCACAAGATTGATTAACACCTCAAACACCTCTTATAATTACCCATCTTTTGTATGTGTAGTGAGATTTCACATTTAAGTGAGATCATACAATACTTGTCCTTCCCCATCTAAGTGATTTCATTTATAGGATGACCTCAGGGTGCATTTGTGTTGTTATATATGACAGGATTTCCTTCTTCTTATATGGCTGAATAATATTCCATTGTATATGTATGTGTATAAGCATATATCACATTTTCTTTATCCATTGATCTTTTTAACCTATCTATCTTACTATATTTGAAGGGTGTTTCTTTTAGATTGTATCTACTTGCATTATTATTTTTTTTTTAAGATTTTATTTATTTGACAGAGAGAGAGATCACAAGTAGAGAAAGAGAGAGAGAGAGGAGGAGGCAGGCTCCCTGCCCAGCAGAGAGCCTGATGTGGGATTCAATCCCAGAACCCTGAGATCAGGACCTGAACTGAAGGCAGAGGCTTAACCCACTGAGCCACCCAGGCAGCCCTAGTTGCATTATTTTTTAATCCTTTCATAAATCTGTCTTTATTGGCTTGTTTAAACCATTTATATTTAATAACATTATTGATATCATTACATCTGTCATTTGATTATGTGTTTTCTGTTTGTTCTTTCTGATTTTTCTGTCTTTCCCCTTCCTGCCTTCCCGTAGCTTACTCAACATTTTCATTTTCTTATGTGAGCCATTTATGGATCTGCTCAGAAGTTCATACATAGCTTAAAAAATTCCTTTCATCAACAATGTTGTCTTGCACAATTATCCCTTCACTCTACAGACAGGAAGGGGAGGCATGCTACTCTTTGCTGTCATTTACTTAGTTTATGTTGAGGGTGATCTACCAGACTTCTTCCTTCCTGTGTAACTGTGGTGTCCATTGAAAAGGGAAGTGTGCTGTTTCTACTGTGTTAGCGTAGGGCAGGGAGGGTTAAGAGAAGGATCATTTCTTGAGTTCTGAAGTCTCTTTCCAGTCATCCTTCTTTTCTCTATCTTTCGATCACCTGGTGGTTGCTTTATGTATTTTGTCCAGGATTTATAGTTGTACTTAGCAGGAGGTATATGTTGAATATGGGTTTTTGTTCTGTTTTGTTTTTGTTTTTTATCTTGCCTCAAACCAGAAATGTGATCTGTATAAAATTCTTAGTCATTTTTATTAATTAATGTGGCCATTGTACTGTGCTCTAATATTGTATAAAATAAAAGTGCATTTTTTTTTGTTGTTTCTCTATATAGCCTTTTTTTAATCTCCTCCTCTTTCCCTCTCCCTCCCCCTTTCTTCATACACACCCCACATAAAGAGTTCATGTTCAGTATTCTGTTCCATAGTCTGGCTGAATTGCTCTTTAAACCTTAGAGTCTTCATGCTATTGAGTAGGTTATTAAGCAAACTTTATTTTGGGGATGAAGAAGAAAAGATCTTGAAGATATGAAGCATTTCCCAAAGTCAAAAAATATTTTATTTAAGAATCCAAATCTTTTGTTATCTCTGCTAGGAAAGGGTAGAAAGGGAATATTTGAGGGTATTTAAAGACAATAATATAAAAATAACTGCTGTTTTATTAAAAGAGATAAATTAACTGTACTTCCAGCTAATAAAGCATTTAAGAGATTTCATAAAGAGCTAAAATTTTAGTTTTTGGAAGGGCTATAGAGATTTCTAATCCAATACTTTCATTTTAAAAAGGAACAGTATAAGGCAACTCCAGAATATTTATATAGTCTGATTCTATTGTATCATATTTTCTTAAGTTAACAGAGTTTTCAGTGAATAACCTGGATTAGTTAATCTCTTCCTTAAATGTTGAAATATCTTTAACATTTTACACAGGTTCATTTTCTGGAATTTCAGAACAGGAAGAAATTATTACTAATTTATCATAAATATACTTTCAGTGACTTTTTGACAAGTTACTGTTAAAGACATGGGTAAATTATTAAGTTTCTAAAGTATTCATATTTCCTAAGCATCAAATCATTAGGCAGTAAATTCTGGCAATAGTAATAAATTAAAGACCATTAATTATAATTACTATACAGTAACATTTCTATTATAGTTCCTCTCCAGGAGTGTTTTTACAAAATGTATCTAATGGAACACTAGTTATACAATATACTGAGGGACATGTTGAAATAAGTATGTTTTATTTTTTTTATTTTGCATTTTTTTAAAAGATCTTACTTATTTATTTGACAGACAGAAATCACAAGTAGGCAGAGAGAGAGGAAGGGAAGCAGGCTCCCTGCTGAGCAGAGAGCCCAATGCAGGGCTCAATCCCAGGACCCTGGGATCATGACCTGAGCTGAGGCAGAGGCTTTAACCCACAGAGCCACCCAGGCATCCCTGAAATAAGTGTGCTTTAAACAATCCATTGTATTGGTCTCACCATCTATTCAGTGTTATCTTTATCTTCTTAGTTCTCTCCTTACTTAGCTTGTTACACATTTTACCATTATAATCACTCCCTTACATGTACGCTAAACTTCTTAACTCCTTTCTTATTCGGTGAAAAAATAACAATTCTGGTTAAATCATGCAACTTTCTTTCTATTTCAGTTCTGCACCCATGCAGGTGAACACACACATACACAGGAACCCACACACATATTCATGCTCACTTGTTTCCATGATCACTGACTTGCAGTGGGCTCTCAAGGCTGCTGGGTAATTGCACTTTACTTCCCCGATTATTTTCTCCTAATCCACTAGATGACTAATTTCATCCTTTCCCTTACTCCTCAAACCTTCATAGACTTCTCTCCATCTTTATTCTTGGCTGATGAATTTGCTTCCTATTTGACTATGGAAATAAAAGTGTTTCGCAAAGAGCTTCCAGGAGCCCCCCCTGGGGCATCTTCTTACCTCCCTCCATCTATGCTCCTGTACAGTGCACCTTCATGCCTCACTCTGAATGATCACCCATTCTCCTGGCAGTGGCCAAGATCCTGTCCTCTTTTCTAGTCAAGTCACTCCTGCAGCAGCTCTCCCTATTCTCTCCTGACACATCAGTTTTTCATTCTCTGCTGGGTATTTCTCATCACTCATCAAACGTCCTATTAATTCTTTCATCTGAAAATTACTCTCCTTTATTTTCCCTCAACCCCTCTTATCTCTTTCCCTTCCTAGAATACTCCTTGAGAGAGTCATTTATTATAGTTGCCTCCAATTTCTTCCTAAATCTATTCCAAACAGGTCCTGCTTCCTTCACCTGTTTACTCAAACTGTTCTATTCCAGGTCACCAATGAATTCATACTGATGAATCCCAACATCAACTCTCAGTCATTATCTTCAGTGACTTAGTAGAAAGAGCTCAATGTTGTGTCATTGAAAGACAGTCTTTACCGGGCCTCTAACCTACTGGTTTTTCTCCTGCTTCCTTACCATACCTTCTCTGTTTGCTGCTTCCTCACCTCCTTGACCTCTAAATGTTGAGGTGTCCCAGGGCTTAGTCTTTGAAAGTCTTCTTTATTTTATTTTATTTCCTTGGTGATTTCATCCAATATCATAGTTTAAGTGCTGTCTAAACATTGCTGATTCCCAATGGAAATAGGAATTGCCAATGGAATTTGTATTTCTGGCCTAGATCTCTTCCCTGATCTCATATAGCCTTATGAGACCCATGTAACCAATTGCTACTTAAGGCTTGTGTAAATATATAATAAATAAATAAATTTCTTAGATGTGGCCAGTATAAATCTGAGCTTCTGATCCTTCCTTTTAAGTTCTCTTCTCACTTTTTTGACAAGTTAGTATTCTGTTCTGTTCTATTATATGCTGCCCTATATCCATTCCTGTCTCATTTTACCCCATCCCATCCCATCTTATCCCATCTTTTTCTAATAACTCAAACAACTATCCTCAATACTTCAGCCAAAGTGTTCCTGTCAAAACAGAAGTCAGATTATGTTTCTCCTCTGCTTAAAATGTTCCAGTGTCATTCCACTGCATTGGGAATAAAAGCAGGATCCTTATAATGGCTTTCAAAGTTCTGTATAACCCCCTATTACCTTACCCAACTCATTTCTTGCTCCTTTTCCCTTTGCTTATTGCATGCCAGCCATACCAGCCTACTAGCTCTTTCTCTGATGCAAACTAAGCTTGAATTCACCCCAGGGCATTTGCATTTGCTGCTGCTTTTGTTTAAAAGCATTTTTATTTAGAGAATTGCTTGACTCATTTTCTTACCAATTTAGCTCTGTACTGAAATGTCATCATCTCAGTAGACCTTTCTTGGAACTTTCTACATCCAAATCATGACTCCTACATATTTTTATGGGTAGATAAATTTGCTTTTCTTCTTCTCTTTATGGAAATTGTCATCATTCAACCAGCCATATATTGTGTTTTAGAATTTTATTTATTTTCTCTCTTCCCCACTTGAAACTAAACTCTATGAAGGCAGAGTTTTGTCAGTTTTGTTTAGCTATATCTTCAATAAATAGAAAGGAACTTGGCATATATTGTATGCTTAACAATATTTATGGTGTGATTAGTGTGATTTGTAATGAATGGAAAATTTTTTCATACAGAAGAGAATCCACTTGATAAAGTTGTTATGAATTTATTTGAGAGAATACTATTGGGAAATGACTTGTACAACCAAGTTACTCTAAAATCCAGAATCCATTATAGTAAAAAACAAAAAAACAAAAACAAAAAAAACCCAAATAAACAAAGAATTTCCTCTTGGTTGCAAGAGAAACCAAAACCAAATCATTTTTGGGTCTTTAGGGATTATATTTCTGCAGGTTTTTCTATCTCACTTTTCATTATAAATAAAGACCACATCATTCAACAAACTTCCTCTAAGTTTTTTTGTTTATGAACATGACAACCAGTAGGTATTTTTACTGCTTGTATCGGTGCATTGGAAATCCTTAGTGCATTGTTCACACTGTTCAGACTGTCACACAAGCTCACCAATTCAGAGCATTTTCCTTTCTCCTTTGAACAGGTTACCATTTTAAGATTCTTTAATCAATACCTTTTTCCATTTGCATCATATTAGGAGGCAATTTAAAAGTTTAATCAAAGACTTCAGCAATTGTTGCTGATTATGCATGCTGAATTAAATCTGGGGGCTGCAGACTGTGAATTGATTCAAGTATGAGGTCCTCTGTGGTAGGAAATGAAGGGAAGCAGGATTTCTTTCCATTCTGTAAGCGCTTGCAGGAGTATTGATCTATTTGCCTTTGTGCTTCAGTGCTTGCCTGGTCAATTATTTACAGATCACTGAGACAGTGAGTGTTCAGGAGCAGGTAAAAGAAGGAAGTTGAAATTCCTGTGCTTAGAGTTTGAGGTTAATGAATAAGTTGATAAAATGAAAACATGCTGTCTTAAAGAAACAGACACGTCCCAGTGGAAACAACCAGGGGCTTAATCAGGGTCTCTTTAAGTGAGAATGATTTTGATATAAAGCAATCTTGTATTTCTAGGTGTTATTTTCGGTGGGCTCCTGGATATTGAATATGGCCCAGTAGAAAGAAAAGCATAAGCTTGGTGACTCATTTTGGTTTACAGATAGAAAAATGGCTAGTCTCAAAACTCCTTTCTACCTTTCCAAGTCATTGCTTCTAATATTGTATGAATTTTGTAACAAATTTTTTAAGAACCTGTTTGTTTCAAGTCAAACATAATGTCCGAGGGATATAGCAAGTGAATAAGAAAAAACAATTTTAAATTTCCTTTTTAAGGACCTACCTCATAGGGTTGTTATGCATTTTAAGTGAGGTAAACAGTAGTAAATTACCTGGATTGTGTTATTATTTTAAAAATATAGATGAAGAACTTGAGACAGCTTAGTTTTCTCTTAAATGATTTATGCAATATCACATAGCTAGTAGAAAATAGAGATGGAATTCAAACTGGGGTGCCCTTAATTTCAAGCTGGAACATTTATGTGCGATGCTGTGCCCCCACCAAATTCATATATTGAAGTCCTAATCCCCAGTGTGACTGTATTTGAGATAGGGACTTCAAAGAGGTGATTAAGGTTAAATAAGGTCATTAGGGGTAGGGCACTAATCTAACATGACTGGTGCCTTTGTAAGAAGAAGAGATACCAGAGATGTAGCAAACACAGAAAAGGCCATGTGAGGACATGGCAAGAAGGGGGCCATCTGTAAGCCAAAGGGAGCTGTTGCAAGAGAAACCAAACCTCTAATACTTTGATCTTGGACTTCAGGCTCCAGAACTGTGAGAACTACATTTCTGTTGTTAAGCCACACAGTCTGTGGTAATTTGCTACCACACCCCTAACAGACTCAAGCACTATGCCTTTCCCAAGTACGCAAAACCTTTTATTATTTTTTTTTTCCAATTGGCACCAGTGCCTAGTATGTAGTAGATACTGAATAAATATTCACTAATAAAGGCTCATCAGACACTGCCCAAAAAAATATATCAAAAGAGATCCTAACTGATTCTGTGACAGCAAATCCACTGGATTGATGATAGAGCCTATTTTTCAATCCACACTCCCTGAGAGGTCCCAGAGGTGACTGGTGTTTGGTGGCTGAAAGGACTATAAGAAGGGGCTATCAGAAGTGCCTAGAAAGCAGGGCAAATGATCAGAAGCTACTGGAGAGACAGTGGCTCAAAGGTGAGCAACAACTCTAAAAATGTACTAGTTGAGGGGAGTACTATGGAAGCCAAACCATTTAAAGAAACAAAGAACAATAAAACAGATAAGAATTATTAACAAAAATAACTTGAGCATGCACATATATAAGAATACTCCCCCCTCAGAATAATTTCCTTAATGAGCGGTGCCTGGGTGGCTCAGTGGCTTAGCGTCTGACTCTCGATCTTGGCTGAGGTCTTGATCTCCTGGTTTTAAATTTGAGTCCCATGTTGGTTTCTGCCCTGCGCATGGAGCCCATTTAATAATAATAATAATAATAATAATAGTTTCTAAATGAAACACGTTTTCAGATTAAGATGGAAGTAAACTACTCTAGAATGAGTTCCAGTTCGTATGCCAAGGAAATAAGATTTTAGAGGAGTAAATTTGTTAAAATTTGACATAGATCAATGCCTTCTTTTTATGTTTGTTTAATATTTCTTTAGACTTAATTTTACAGCGATGAAGATGTTGACTTATATCCTTAATCCATGTTGAGTCGCTGACTAGGTATTTATCATATATTAAGTTCCAAGTAAATCCCTTCAGAAGGCAGAGCCAGTAGCAAAGTTCATCTGACAGGTGGCATTCTTGGCAGCCCCACACTGGTATCTCATTGGTGGGTTCTGTAGCTTCCCTAGAACAGTTAATCTGGACCTGATTCTTTGGTATACAAGATAAATGAAGTTCTGTCTTTTCAGAATTAGATAATCACTAAAGAAACAATGCAAATAGGTGACAGTTTCCTGTGTCTTGGATCATATTACATAATAAACAACTAAAAGCATTTTCAGTTTGGTTGATAATGTTGTAAGAATTGTAACTGTTTCTAAGAACTTTAGAGCAAAAAAGTTATACTAGAAAGCCCAAGTGGAATGCTCATATCTCTATGTTTGGAATGATCCAAGAATTAGTGTTAAAACAGTGTTTCTGTCATGTTCCTAAGGCCTATGAAACTCTAAACCTGGAATTGCTACTGTTAGCTGAGGATGTGCTAAATCAAGTCAAAGATATTATGTTTTAAAGATACTATACCTATCTGTTTGTTCTCTGCTTGTCTTTACAGTGTATACGCTGCACTTCCACACCAGTTCCAATGATTTTTTTTTTAATCTCCCAGTGATTTCATTGGAAAAACAAGTTTAGTTTCTTAATTAAAGGTACTAGAATTCCCACTGGCATAATTTAAATGTGTGCTACCATTAAAAAAGAAAACTTATGGGGCACCTGGGTGGCTCAGTGCGTTAAGCCTCTGCCTTCAGCTCAGGTCATGATCTCGGGGTCCTGGAATTAAGCCCCATATCGGGCTCTCTGCTTAGCAGGGAGCCTGCTTCCCCCTCTCTCTCTGCCTGCCTCTTTGCCTACTTGTGATCTTCCTCACTCTGTCAAATAAATAAAATCTAAAAAAATACACAACAACAAAAAACATATGTAAGCAATACTCTTTGGTAATGTATAGTCTACAACCTATACAACTGTATACAGCAATCTTCTGTTCATTCTCTCCATCCACCCTCATAACCACAATCTCTTACTCTGAGCACCATGCTTGTATTTTTACTTCTATGGCAATTTCCTAATATTTCTTAGCCCTTGCTTCATGAGGGACTTTATCAATTATGGCAAAACACTTAATCGTTTGGAAGGATTAACAACTTGAAGTCAGTCACTCTCTGCCAGTTATCTGTGATTACCAAACTCAGGAAAATATAATATACTTTAGAATCATAGGATTTTAGAAGTAAAAGGGACATTACTAATGCCAAAGTTCATAATACCATAAATAAAGTGTACTGCATTTAGTTTACTTAACAATTGTAGAACGTGTCTGTGTCTAATAGTCCTCCTGAAGAAAACAATGTTTTCTTTAAATTTTATGGTAGTACTGTTACTACAGGCTTTATTTAAACAAATTTCATTTTGTTGGTGCTTCTTAAGGTTCTTCATGCTACATATATAATATCCATCAGAGGGCAGTAGAGTACTTGGTTCAGATGCTACGAAATTGTGCCTCATGAAATTCTTAAAAAAAACAAAAAAACAAAACCCTCAACCTCAGAGTGACTATTATCATCGTATTAGATTAAAGAGAATGCTACCTTTGCCCCATAACTGCTGCAATTTAGCAAAGTGAATATTTTTTCCTAATTTCTTCTTGTACTGACAATAACAGAAATTCATTCTCTCACGTAAATACTTCTATTCATTAGTAACAGCCAGTGGTAATATTAACGGTGATGTTGATCAATTAGAGGTATATGGCCATTAGGGTTATATAAAAGTAAATACCTAAAATATTCGATTTGAGCCTATTTTTTAACTGAGAAAATATCAAATATTTGTTTAAAAAATCTAATGGGATAAATTCATGTGAATTCAGATGCCTTTCCTATTTAACCTGTTAATTAATTGTGTAATACCAGTTTTGGCTGGACAAGATGCCTGTGCCTAATCTCTTCCTTCTGAAGCCAGAGAGACAAGAATTTTTTTTTTTTTAATTTCAAATCAGTATTTGTATAACTATCCCCTATAATGAAGTTGGCTCATAGCTAACATTCCCACATAGCAAATTAACTCAGTTACAAGGAACCCATTCTGCATCCTATTTTTCTTAAGAGGGAACATTAAGAAGTTGTACTGCAGGGCACCTGGGTGGTTCAGTCATTAAGCGTCTGCCTTCTGCTCAGGGCATCATCCCAGGACCCTGGAATTGAGCTCCCTGCTTGGCGGGAAGCCTGCTTCTCCCTCTCCCCCTGCTTGTGTTCTCTCTCTCGCTGTGTCTCTCTCTGTCAAATAAATAAATAAATAAAATTTTTTAAAAAGAGAGAGAGAGAAGTTGTATGGCTCAAAGGATGGCTTATGAGCGGTTTACTAGGTTCCTATTTAATCTTTAAAGTGCACATCTCATAATGTCAAAAGCATACTTCTGCTTGTAATGATTTAAGATAATTCCATAAGCTCTATATTGCTTGACATTTCCGTTTCTAAATGCTGAGATCATGACACTGGGCCTAACCAGTGGGAATTCATAAGGCCTAGATTCTTAGAGCCTGATTTTGGAGTCATCAGTGTGGAATCCTGTTTATGCCACTGACAGATAATTGATCTTGGACAACGTATGTAATTTTCCTAAGCCACTTCCCTGATCTGTTGAAAGAGGGTAATAATTTTGCCTATTACATAGGGTGGTTATGATGGGTAAATGACCTAACAGTTATGGTACATAGTAACAACTCAATGTTATTATTATTAGCTTTAGCATTTTGTATGGTTTCTATGAAGAGGTTATTAGAAATAGTCTTATAAAACCTATTGTTCTCTTTATAGAAAATATATATTTTAAGGGCACTGTCACTATATTGCTAGGCCCCATGGAAGAAATTTGTTTCTAATTTTAGCACTGCCATGCTTTAGATTATGTCAGCAATTTATTTGACTTTATCTGATGATTGCTTTGAATCACCTGTCTGTTATGGCTCTGTTTTTGCCCTTGTTGTTAGAAGGCAACGTTCTAGCAAATTTTGTGTAATTTAACTGTCCACATTTTCTAATATCTCTCTTAGATACATTTTTCTTTTTTCTATATTCTTCATCTACATCTATTAAATTTAATTGTGTGTGTGTTTCAAAAAGCCTTAAATTTCTTATTGGACCAGTTATGAAGTACGTTCATACGTGTAGACAAATGAACAAAGTAAATCTGAGTGGTTCCTGAGGAGCAGACTTTCTCATTTATTGAAAAGGAAGGTGGTATGTGTTAACTGCTGAAGACATCACTCTGTGAGTTGTAGTAATCGTGACCTCTGCAGAAAGTATTATTTGATATTAAATCCTAAATATAGATATTTAAGAAATCTGTATGTAATAGATTTAGGAGAAAACCCAAAGGAAGCTTTGAGATTTGAGAGACAGGTTCTCTCAGCTCTCTCACTCTGATTATCTGTTCATTATAAAAATTCACTGGTTCATTAAGATTATAATTTTACCCTGGCATGGCTGAAATCATACTCATGTGTAAATTCTGACAGTGCCCAATGCTTGCATTCTTTATATGGACACCAAAGAGGCCATGGTTAACCTTCCAGTTTTAATCTGGAAGTGGAAGTGATCAGAAATAGGTATCAGCTCACTTTACAGTACTATCAAGATCATATGTTGCAAAGGTCACTTTGTTTTGAAAAAGCTAAAACCTCTTGCCTTATGAGGTTGTAACCCTACCTCTAGAGGTCTTTTCTGATAATTATTCAAAGCAACCTAGTGTTTCAGAGGTCATATGACTAAGGCTGTGCCTATTTTTTCTTACATTAGAAAACCTACCATTAATTACATTGCATTTTGGGCTTTGCAACAAAGTTAGTTAAGTACCTAAAATTCTCCATATGGTTCACTAGAAGCTTATGGGATTCAGTCCTGGCAAGATCTCTTTAACTTTCTTTGATATTATTGGCAACATGTAATCAATTTTCCTTGTCATTGTTACTGATGGCTGCCATGTAGCATTATTGTCTCATCATTTGGAATATGTTGGGAATGACTATTCTCTTTCTATTTGCAACACAAAGATGAGAGGCAACAACCAATAATATGGGTTCAGGTATCAGAATTATTTTTTACGAGATCTGAGAACACCTATGCTTCTTTTCTCTGTTGTGCGTGAACTTCATTTTTTTGCTAATTTTCTTATTGTACTAAAATCATTGATTTTCAAGGTTTACTAGTTTTACTGGAAACTCCATACAGGCAGAATCCAT
Source organism: Enhydra lutris kenyoni (assembly GCF_002288905.1). Lineage (NCBI taxonomy): Eukaryota > Metazoa > Chordata > Mammalia > Carnivora > Mustelidae > Enhydra > Enhydra lutris. The sequence goes on from NW_019154123.1 coordinate 7,256,382, forward strand.
GTTTCCTTTTTATCTCTGCAATGTCTAGCATTCTCCCTGGCTGTTGTAAAAATTGTCAACGCCCTGAACAGGTCCACTAGGTTTTCACCGTTTGCCAATGAATTCTTGCTGTCAGTTCCTACAATGGTTTGCTTGATGAATTTCTTTGGCCAAGGGAGAATACACCCTAGACAGTCTAGAAATGCCAGAGAGTTTACACCCCCAGGACAAGCCCTCTCCATCAATAATTAGTGGGACTTGGTTGGAAAATACCTCAACTTTCTTAGGCTTTGGCTGGGAGAACTCTCAGGTATGTTGTATATGCTATATATATGCTATATATATGCTATGTATATACCAACGGCTGCTAGTGAGATTGAGCCCAATTTTCTTACAATTTTCTTACAATGGTGATATGTTCATCAGTGTACCTTCTGTTGTCTTCCTCCCATTTGCTGTTTCTCTTCCCCAGTCTCCTAAGGTTTCCTGGAATCATCTCCCAAATAAACTAGTTGCGCTCAAATCATATTTATTTCAGGATGGACTTCTGGGGAAACACAAAGTGAAATACTGTGTATACTAGGGTCACAATACATATTTGTCAAATGATGGCTGGATAAGCAGATGGATGAATGGGTAGATGGGTAGACATGGATAAGTTATGCCTTTATTTATGTTATCAAAGGTTCCTTTTCAAAGGAAAACTTCAGCTGGATAGTATCCAATTAGCTAAAGCACCAATCTAAACACCTTATCTCTATTTCCTCAAAGTTATCTCCTTGCTTCATATAATGTCAACATAAGAAAATTTAATAACTAGATAAAACGTTCTTTGTCACAGTAACTAAGGGGGAGAAATATGAGTTGTCCTTCATGTGTAGAAAGACCTGTATAGCTATTTTGCCCAGATATTTATGGAGAACTGATATTGCACTTTGAGTTTAATTCAGTGGGAAAGGACAATCTGTCAAGATATTGTCACTTTAAACTGTAAGCGTAATAAATCCATTATAATTGCTACGAGGAGAAGAGAAATCAGATATACCTGAAGGGAAAAAAAAAGTGCCTCTGTTATTTCCATTTATGCTGTATTTTATTAAGGCAAAATTTGAATGGTGTTATTTCTGAAAGCTCTCTCATTAAAAGGCACATACTGTGATTTTTTGGTCTATAGTCAGAGGCTCCATGATCTCTAGATCATGGAAAACAGCGCCATGATTCAGTTAATACCTTTAGACAATCCTATCACAATAGTTTTTTTTGTTGTTGTTGTTTTTATTTAAATTACAGTTAGCATATAGTGTTATATTAGTTTCAGGTGTACAATGTAGTGATTCAACACTTCCATACACCACCCAGTGCTCATCACAGTAGGTGCCCTCCTTAATCCCCATCACCTATTTCACACATTCCCTCCACCCACCTCCCTTCTAGTAACCTTGTTCTCTATAGTTAAGAGTCTGTTTCTTGGTTTGCCTCTCTCTCTCTCTCTCTCTTTTTTCTCTCATTTGTTTTGTTTCCTAAATTCCACGTATGAACACAACCATATGGTATTTGTCTTTCTCTGACCCATTTCATTTAGCTTAATGCTCTCTATCTCCAACATGTCATTGCAAATGGCAAGATTTCATTCTTTATTATGGTGGAATAACATTCCATTGTGCATATATGCCATCTCTTTTTTATCCATTCATCACCCGATGGACATTTGGGCTCTTTCCATAATTGGATTGTTGTAAATAATGCTGCAGTAACATCAGGGTGCATGTATCCCTTTGAATTAGTATTTTTATATTCTTTAGATAAATACCTAGTAGTGCAACTGCTGGATCATAGGGTAGCCAATAAAGGGTTAGTATCCAAAATATATAAAGAACTTATGAAACTCAATACCCCAAAAATGAATAGTAGACATTTCTTCAAAGAAGACATACAGATGGCCAACAGACCCTGAAAAGATGCTCAACATCACTCATCAGGGAAATGCAAATCAAAACTACAATGAGCTATCTCTCGCATCTGTCAGAATGGCTAAAATCAACAACACAGAAAACAACAGTTGTTGTTAGGATATAGTGAAAGGAAAGTTCTCTTGCACCATTGGTGGGAATTCAAACTGGTGCAGCCACTGTGGAAAACAGTGTGGAGGTTCCTCTAAAAGCTAAAAATACCACAATAGTTTTATACGAAGAAATTCTAATTGTTACACATTCACTGTGAGTAAAAATGAAAATTAAGATTTCAGTGTAAAGGGGCGCCTGGGTGGCTCAGTGGGTTAAAGCCTCTGCCTTTGGCTCAGGTCATGATTCCAGGGTCCTGGGATCGAGCCCCACATCGGGCTCTCTGGTTGGTGGGGAGCCTGCTTCTCCCTCTCTCTCTGCCTGCCTCTCTGCCTACTTGGATCTCTGTCTGTAAAAAAAAAAAAAAAAAAAAAAAGATTTCAGTGTAAAATAAACAACACCTACCCTGATATATTTTAAAATAACCTTTAGCAGTATATTCTTGATCACCCGATCACCATAGCTGCTGAATGATCTTGAAGTTCAAAAACAACATAAACTGGAAAAATTTAAGTTCTACCATTCTTAGTATTATAAAAATAAGATATTCTATTTCTAGGAAAGCTCATTATATAACAAATTTACAGATTTTATTTCTTAATCTCTCAAGTACTGTATCATAATCACCATAGTCTAGCTGTAGAACCTGATTTCTAGAAATATACAGCTTTTGTCATTTTTTTTTATTACTGAACAATCTTATATAACTGTTCTAATGGTTATTATTGAATTTTGCATTTCTTTAGATACTGGAGGGGTTTTGTTTTGTTTTGTTTTACCCCCTCATAATTTTGTCACTTTCTCAACTATCATTTTCACTTTTCCTGGGTCTGATCATTAAAGTAGAATTTAAAAGATTAATAATGTTTTCTTCAGTTACAGTTATTCCCAATATTAGTACACAGAATGAGAATATCACATGCATGAAATGAGTATCAACAAGGTACAGCTATGTCTGTGGCAGACATCAGTAATCAATCAGAACATTCATTTCTACTAAGAGCACATTTTTCAAAACCTTCTCAGCTTATCTCTTCAGAAAGCTTTTACAGAAAGTTTGAAATTGACAAAGTGACTAGTTCAGTTTGTCACTTTAAATAGAGAAGTAGGGGCACCTGGGTGGCTCAGTGGGTTAAAGCCTCTGCCTTCAGCTCAGGTCATGATCCCAGGGTCCTGGGATCGAGTCCCGCATCGGGCTCTCTGCTCAGCAGGGAGCCTGCTTCCTCCTCTCTCTCTGCCTGCCTCTCTGCCTACTTGTGATCTCTGTCTGTCAAATAAATAAATAAAATCTTTAAAATAAATAAATAAATAAATAAATAAATAGAGAAGTAACTAAATGTAATTTCTTAAAACTGCATACCTATATGCATATATATGTAAGATGTGTACCTACCAACATGCAGATACATAAACAGCTTGTTTATCACTTATCAGTACTCATATTTTGTATCTGCAAATGTATATATGAATTACTATTTGTATTTCTGCAAATTTAAATATTTATCAGATGAATCCTTACCTCTAGATAATTTTTTATAAAGAGAAATAAATACACAACAGGCAGAAATAATTTCACTTAGCGTCTAGCAGTGATTTGAAATTTAGATAGTTTTATATTTTCATTTAATTACTATAAACATGTATTTTTAAATGTTCCTAAAGAATATGACTTGTGTTTTATTTCTCTTGTTAAATATTTATTAATCCATTTGTAATTCTGTTAATAATTATAACACATATAATCTGATTTATTTTTATTCTCAACTTGACTATTTTTTTTTAAGATTTTATTTATTTATTTGACAGACAGAGATCACAAGTAGGTGGGGTCAGGGGGGAAAGCAGGCCCCCTGCTGAGCAGAAACCCTGATGGGGGGCTCCATCCCAGATCCCTGAGATCATGACCTGAGCCAAAGGCAGAGGCTTAACCAACTGAGACACTCAGGCGCCCCACAATTTGACTAATTTAAGGGTAAATGAAAACCATTAATGATTGCCATAGCTGGGGTTGGTAATTCTAGATCTAATAAATGGACTCTAGTATTTCCCTTTAGTTTTTTGATTTAGATTAGCAAAGGAGAACCATGTAATTCAACCTGGGTAGTGGAAATGATCTCTATTGATATATTCATTCTCAACGAAGACCCAAATTGTTTTTGTTGTTGTTGTTGCTGTTTACTTCCTAGGCTAGAGTAGTCCCCAAGTAACACCATAGCCATTGAGCTTTCTTTTGTATCTAAGTATTATATGGTCAATTTCTCATCACCTATAACCTTCACTTCTGGACACATTCCATTATTGGCAATAAGGCACATCTCATGATCTGGTTCCTGGATTTTTGCATATTTTATTTATATATATTTATATATTTTTATGCATATTTCAGTCTAACACTAATCTTAATGACAACTATGTCACATACATAAAACCTTTGTCCTTTTTACTTATACTGACATATTTATTATAGACCCCATTTTTTCCAAGGTCTACTTCTTTATAGGTTAGCTATATTGATCAGTTAATTTGAACTAAGGTGTTAATGATTAGTTATAGTTTAAACTGATAATAGCTGCCTTTATCGCCTTAACCAAAAAGATGAATAAATATAGAAATTTAAACACTCTATAAGGCAATGTGGTTGAAGGTGATATTTTTAAGTATTGGGACCTTTCCTAATGCTTGTCAAACGAGTGCCTGCTTCCCCTGCATGTTTCAGCATTACCTATTATCTTGACGGTAAATTATAGAGTCACAGAGATTTAGAACTACAAATTACCCAGGGATAAACCAATTCATAAGTAGCAAGTAAGCAGCACGTGGCACACCAAGTCCTTAGCACTCGTTGCATTCTTACCTGCTGAGCTGTGACACAAGCTCACAACCAATTTCAACATAGCACCAAGCAGCTTTTTCCAACCCAACATTATTGACACTTGATGTGAAAATGACTTGTCATTCTGAGTTTAATCTGCTTCCTTATTTTCATACCTGGAACAAAAAGAGATTAATGCAGGTGACCAAGGCCACACAGCTAGCTGAAGAACAGGATAAAAGTCCATATTTCCTGGGCACGTTCACTTCCACTACACATATATGTAGTACATCACGTTCTCATTTGTTCATATCTGGATTCACTAAAAGAACATCATTGTAGATAATTGCTTCTATATTATCTCCCCATTGGGAAAAGTGACAACTCAGCTTCTGAGTGAAACAGAGGCTTAGCCAAGAATGGAACCTGTATTTCTTAATAGTCCATTTCTTTCTTTCTTTTTTTTTTTTTTAAAGATTTTATTTATTTACTTGACAGACAGAGGTCAGAAGTAGGCAGAGAGGCAGGCAGAGAGAGAGGAGAGAGGAGGAAACAGGCTCCCTGCTGAGCAGAGAGCCTGATGTGGGGCTCGATCCCAGGACCCTGGGATTGTGACCTGAGCTGAAGGCGCCACCCAGGCGCCCCTTAACAGTCCATTTCTTAACACTTCAAAGCTTTCACCCTTCCCTGAGAATGGAACTCATGTGCATAGTTTCTGTGCATAGTTTTCTCCCTATGTCAGCTAGGTTTGTTGTTTCACATTACATCTGTATATATCCAGCCCTCATTTATAAAAACAAAGCTGGATCTCAAAGTGATCATGCTAAGTCCTAATACTTATATAATGTGTATATAATTATAAAGCATATTAATAAATGATTTATAAAAATTAATAGCTTTAATATATAGAATTTTGCTTATCAATGAGAAATAATCACTAGTGTTAGTAAACGTATTACCCACTATTATCCTTCTTTTTTATGTTCTGTAAAAATTATATGCCCTCTCATACTTTTGTGCATAATTTCTTCATTTTCCTGATGGCTAGAGGTAAATGATTGATCTAAAATTGTTAATTACTGAAAGATTTCTTATGGTTACCCATTAGTTATTTTAATTTCCCAGAGTATAAACTTCAGAAATTATTCTATTTATAATTTGTTCAAGAAAGAGAAACTTAATTTTGCAGCTAATGCTAATCAGATATAAGAGTAGTGAATAATATGCCCTTAAACAGTAGAATTTACCATTTCTGATTTCAGGAAACTGCCACTTTGGTTGCATCTCCATGTTAATTTGCAGTATATTTATTAGCTCTTAGCTACAGCATCTTGTCTATTCTTTATTAGTATTTAAGACATGTGAATTTGGTTGCAAGCCTTTGAGATTAGGGTAAAGGCTAATTTAGCTGTATTACTGCAGCCAACTTTCTACTTCTTAATGGCTAAGGTGTGTTTGACGGAATTAGACAAAGGAGCAGTAGGACTGAATGTAGCATCTCTTGTTCTTTTCACTAGTCAATCATGTATTTTCTGTCCTGGAAACCTAACCCGTGTCTCTAAAACCAACAGAACAGTAAGTTAACTCTGCATTTCACTGTTCAGATTGTCATGAAAGTCTTAAGCAAAAACATTTGGAAAACTGTCAGGAGAAATGAAAGAGAAATAAATAGAAGCTTGATCTGATTCCTTCTACTTCTTATGGATATAAGCTTGCCATCTACCAACACAATATAAGTCTAACAACAAAGCCACGTGTTCAATTCCCTGAGTCCCTGCAAGGAAATATATAGGGATTTAGCAGTGGTTGAACAACACGCCAACGTGGTAAATAAGGAAAAGCACCAAGTAGTGTCTGACCCAAGAGTTTTAAGTCACTGCGATGTAGCTTTTTCACAGTCCCGAACATAATGACTCTTGGTGATTGCATCATCGCATGCATTCCCTGGGAGTTTGACTCCAAACTCCAGGCAGTGGGGCACTCTTCTGTGGGTCCAAGCCACATGCCCTTGCCCTGATTACTGCTCTGCTTGCACCTGTTTGAGCTTACTAAATTGAAGCTCTCATACATATCTAGTAAATTTACATGTACCAAGTTCACAGTCAGGACAGATTTCTACCTTCTAGATATTCCTCATCTTTTCTTAAATTATTCTTGAGTAAATAGAGCTGTTTTCAGACTCCTTTTCACATTCAGAGTGTATAAACCAGTCTCCTGAGATCACAAAAAGGCCTTGTGGAGCCCCAATATGTTGGTGCCTTAGTTTGAATATTCATCCATTTCAGGCTGAATTCTTATAAAGTCTTAGGCCCACTCTGAATTTATACCATTTTAATCTGCCTTTAAACAGGATAACCAGAGTAGCTTTCCCAAACAACTGCAAAGTCTTCATACTGCTTTTCAAAATCACCAGTAGAACCCATTTCAGGTTTCTTGTCCCCACATACAAGACTCTGAGGCAAATCCAGCCTTTCTTGACAGCCACATCTCCTGCTGTAATCTCATCGGTACCTCAAGCCCCTTTCTGCACCTGTATTTACTTTGATGTTATCTCATATTGCCTTCACCTTCACTGCTTTCACTGGGAAAAACCCTATTAATTTTGCCTCTAGCCCCATCTATCTGGAAAATAGCTATTTTTTTTCCAAAATTTGGTTCAAAAATCACTTTCTCTAAAACACTTTCTCTCTACCATCCAGGAATAGGCTGTAATGCATTCCTCAAAAAGTTCAAGCTTTACTGTATACATACTTCTGTAATTATAGCTATGACACGTTAGGCACTTACATTATGTATTGTATACAGGACATCTTATATGTATTCTTGTATGTTTGTATTTTTTAAATACGTGGCACATACTAGTAGACCAGTAAATCATTATTGGATGAATGGGTGTAAGAGAATAAATGAATGACTTTGTGAATGAATGAATGAATGTGTGGGCTTGGGCCTCCTTCCAAAATGTCCTGTCATCCGAAAAAGTTGATTTTGGTTATCTGTAGCTGCAAGCAGCAGAAATCAAATATAGTTTCCTTCCCTGACAGGTATGTGCCAATGAAACAGTCGTATTAAGGATACAGACAAGTAATAGCTCTCATGTGTGCAAGGCTACCCAGTGCAAGCATCATCACTTACTGCTTTTCAGATTAATCTTATTTAGACTTTATAACAACTCTGTGAAGTGATTATAAATTGTATCCATTTCACAGATGAGAGAACTAAGCTCAGGAGGGTAACTTTCCTAAGGCTACTCGGATAATGAATTGCAAAGCTTGAATTTGAACTCCAGTCTGCTCCAGTACAGAGCTTTAGCTCATACAGAATGCACTAATTTGGCAATAATTTCATGGTGAGGGGGATCAAAAATGTATCCAGTCATTTGAATTTTCCTATCTCTGTCCCTGTCAAGCTATAGCTTCATTTCATGCTCCTTCTCTCTTCAGGAATTTTATGCCTAGACAGACCATGCAAAAGAAACCTCCATTATACTTATAGCTACTGCTGAAAATCACCTCTTGGGAGAAAACCACACATTGGATAGCTGTTCTGACCAAAGATATGGATTAAAATGAAAGGGAAATTGCTACTGAATATAGAGCAAAGTACAAAGAAGGAATCCTCTATTCTATCAAGTTTGTGTATGTAAGCAAACACAAATATTATTTATTTTGTATAAAAATATCTACATGAGCAACATTATTAACATTGAGCTACATATGTATATAAAATAACACACATTCACTTACTTGGCACCATAGAACACATGCACAAAAGAGACTGTAAGGAATTGTATCAATCATTTGCAATTAGCTATTGGTAGACTTAATTTTTTTTTAAAAGATTTATTTATTTGACAGAGAGAGATCACAAGTAGGCAGAGAGAGAGAGGAGGAAACAGGCTCCCTGCCAAGCAGAGAGCCCATAGACTTAATATTTTTAATGTTTATTTTTTGTAATAGGTATATGTTGTTTTTATAATTTAAATTTATGAAATTTATAGTCCTTAAAGTAGTCCCTTCATGTTAGGTTCCAATTTAGGTTCCAGTTTATTTTTTTGACAGAGAGAGACACAGTGAAAGAGGGAACACAGCAGGGGGAGTGGGAGAGAGAGAAGCAGGCTTCCTGCCAAGTAGGGAACCCAATGTGGGTCTTGATCCCAGGACCCTGGGATCATGACCTGAGCTGAAGGAAGACACTTAATGACTGAGCCACCTGGGCGCCCCTAAAATCTTTTATACTTACCTAACCCCATTTTATTTTAAAAAATTACAGATTTTTTAAAAAATTGGCAGTTTCTAAAATTCATTTCTATGTAAAACCCCTGCTTTCTTCTCATGTTTTTTCTACTTATTAGTTCATTTACATCTCTACTCTCAGAATCTGGAAACTTTAACATAATTTTCTGTCAAAAGGGGAACTGCCTTTTAAAAATGGTAATTGCACATTTTTTTCTATAATTAGAAAAGATGGCTGTATCTGTGAGGTCTGCTGGGAGCTCCTCTCAGAGAGATTTTGGAGAGAGAGCAGCAACCAGCCAGAGCCGGGGGAAGTGGAAGATGAATTAGATGACCTGTTCTGTGAAGAATGAATGTCCAAATCACCCAGATAAGGGATCATCGTGACATAGAGTCTGAAAGATCTCAATCCAAACTGGTCAGGCTTCTCAGCATCAGGTAGGTGAGTGAGTTATAGATCCAGGTGGGTCATGCAACGTAATTCGAGGGGACTGGAAGATAGTTCCAGTTGCAAGGGTTAGGTCCAACCTAGTGCTGGACCAGATGGCAGGCCTCCAGGAAACTGGGCTCAGGTTCAGAGATGGGCTTACGGGAATTGGTACTGAACCAGGTAGGAAGGGATTAGTGAGAGACTCAAGCTGACTAACAGGGGCCTCAGAACAGACACTTATGAACTAAAGTGACATCAGGAGAAAGGATAGCAAACACTTTCTGAACACTCATGGAAATTTAAAGTAGAGGGTTCCAATATGTTGTGCATTCAGGTTCTGAAAAACAGTTTTTTGGAGTGCCTAGGTGATTTAGTCAATTAACTGTCTGACTCTTGGTTTCACCTTAGGTCATGATCTCATGGATCCTGAGATTGAGCTCCACACTCAGTGGAGAGTACTGGATGATTCTCTCCCTCTGCCCTCCCTCCGCATACACACACACTTTCTCTCTCTCTCTCACTTTCTTTCAAATATATAAATAGAAATCTTAAAAAAAAAAAATACAGGTTTTTAGTGCTTGTACCTGGACCAGGGATGAAGGTCACTAATAGGATGATCACATCTTGGTTTCTTCATCTGTCAAATGGGAGAAATAAGTTTCCCCACCTCATACAAGTTTTGTGTGGAATAACTAATGTGTTAAGTGCTTAGGTTTATTATTTGGAAAACTTGATTATTTTTGATGACCACTTCCTTATAACCTGGTGTTTATATCAGTGGCTCTCGTTGAGGTAGCTGGTGAAAACTGCCCTGGGAGCTTTTCGTAGCTGCAAATAGCTGGGCTCCACTTTAGTCCTATTGAATTAGAAATTCTCAGGCTGACATCTGAAGGTCTCTAATCTCCAGAGAATTCCAGGGGTGGTGTATTCTGTAAGGAATGACTAAGCATGTGATAGTGACCCTTATTTTTTTTAATAAAAATTATTTATGATTATTTAAAGTAAAACAAAAATATTACTTAGGATTACTTAAAGTAAAACAATTATAGCAGATGGATACTATTCAGTTAGATAAGTTCACAGTTTTAGAACCGAAATAACTACTACACTAGTCTCTGAACAACAACAAAAAAGATCATGCAATAATCACTGAGTTTAATTATCTTAAGTGTGTTAAAATGCACTTTTGGGCAGTTGTATGAACATAGAGAAAAGCTTGATTCTAATGATACCATTTCATGATTCTGATATACAGAAGGCCCTAATTCTTTCTGCCTTTCTCCCACAGCCCTTCCATGTGTAAATGAAGGAAGGAAGGAAGCAGTGTCTAAGAATAGACTGTGAAAGTGAATACATATTCTAGTTTCCAAATCTCCTTGTGAAAGGATTTCTTTTTATTGTTGAAACAGAGTTCAATTTCAAATATGTCAGCACTTTAATCTTCTGAACCCCTTTGATTCTCTCATAATACTGGGTCAGTGTAAAGATATCAGGCAAGTAGCAACAGACTTGAGTAAAACAGTGGCCATTCTTCAGTACTCCTTTCAGTTACACTGGCAACCAGTGGGTGCCCTAGAGAAAATCTCTTTTAGTTAATTCACTCAAGTTCATAGACTGTTTTTTTCTTCTTTTTTTTCCCCCCAGACAATATACTTTCAGACAGTATGCCTTGTGGCACAGAATATGATTTATACTTGCTAGATGGTGCAATTTATCTCTCATAACAATGCTTTATTTTCTACCGCTTTTGATTGGAACAATTTTTCTTCCTAGTGTGGGTGGGAAGAGACTAACAGCTTTGGGTCGTTTTTATGCCGTGTCTTATGTTGTAGTTTTTAAGTAGAATACAATAGAACTTCATAATTCTAAACAATGAAGAAACAGAAACATCACCAAAAGGTACGTGTTTCATCAGGAACTGCCTGCCAAACCTAAGGGGCTGTAAAGTATTGAATGAAACATTTACAGTCAGTGAAAAAGGAGAGATCACTGTTAAAAAAAATGAGTCCAAGCATCATAATGCTACCTGCAGAAGAACGTCATTATTCATCCTCTAAAACAGGGCAATGACAAGAATCAACAAAGTAGATTATAGTGAACAAGTAATAAAATATCATCTTTTTTTCCATCTTTGATAGCAAGAGGCACACTCAGTGAATTTTAGTGCATAGGAAAGCTGGGAGTGATGGCACTCTACAGAGGATGCCATATTTAGGAAAAGAGAAGGTTTCCTCAGATGTGACTCCTGGAATCCATCATAGAAGTGAAGGCAATTGCACTGACAGAAATGCATTTTCACTAAGAGCTAGACCAGTTTGTTTCCAATGTGGACATTGGATACTGAAAATATGTGGACACCTTTTAAAGGGAAAAATGGAAAGGCTCTCACAGATCTCTTTACCTCCCTGAGGTAGGCACAATATTTTTCTAATATAATTTTTATATATTCTATATAATGCATATGTATATATGTCCTATATATTACACATAATATATGATATATGTTAATTAAAAACAAAGAATACATTCCTGATTCTGCTGGCTTTTATGCAATAAGTCAATATTGATTTACCTATTGATTTCAAAGAAAACTTTAAAGCCCAACAATTCAAGTTAATCGTGTTAATTTCATAGGGATGAATGTCAGTGTTTTCTTAAGATGGGATCATCCCTTTCAGTGTGAAATTTTTCCACATGACTGTGTGGACGCTTGGTTTGCCATTCTAATGTGAGCCATATGAGGACTTAATTTTTCTAGTTTGGTGGTTAAAATTGTTAAGATTTTTATTTCACCCGTGATGTTGCTTGACCTTAACATGGTACCAATATGACCACAAGCACCAACCCAAATGTGGGCACTGAAGTTCAGTTTAAATTTTGTGGGTCATCAAAATGCAAATAAGCCATTTAAGAATAAATTACAGAAGAGATGTCTTGACGCCCTGAGCTCAGGCTGTTAGACTCAATTTGAGAAACAGATAGATTGAGAAGACAAGTTTATTGAAATCACCAGATCATCAGTATTGCCTGTAGGGCAACACTGAGTACACTGGGAGTATTAGGTAGAATGTGGGGCAAATACTTGCTTTGTATCCATATGATTTCATTCTTGCTTTTTTCCAAACATTTACTGAACATTTACTATCCCGGGCACAATGGTAGGCACCAGTGAGATAATGATAATTTAGATGTGCCCCTTGTCTTCAAGAAACTCAGAGTTTATCAGGAGAGACAAATTCGTATTTTGACAGATGGTTCCAGTGCAAGTGTTCAGTCCTAACACAAAACCATAGAAATGTGGCAGAGTGCTGTGAGGAAACATAGAAAGGCACATGATTTTTCTTAATCTCTTGGCTAGTGAGGACTTGGAGATCAATCAAAAAACCCTCACAGTTTAAAGATGAGTTAAGTTCTTTCTTCTTTTCCTTTTCTTTCTATCCCTGTTTTCCTGCTGTCAGTGTATTTTTTCTCATCTCTGCTTGCACCTTGTTTGGCCAGTGACTCCAAAGATGTTGCTAGCTTTCTTAGGGAGTTCTTGGTATTCAAAGGCCAGGCTCCTGAGGCTTTAAACTATGTTTTGAGTAAAAATAGTGGACCTTGATGTTTAGTAATGTGGGAGATAGGGAATCAGTTTAGCATAAATTGGTTTAGGTAAAGTGCAGGGACTCCTGGCTCAAACTGCAGGATTCAGATTCCAACTTTGACTATCTGATCAACCTTGGACTCATTGCTTCTATTTTCTCATCTGTCAAATAAAAATAAAAATAAAAATAAGTATACAATGTATGGTAACTAGAAGAGTGAAATTGAATCATGAACGTGAAGTGCTCAGCACGGTGTCTGGCAGTTATCAAGTGCTTCCATAAATACTGGCTAGTGTGAGAAGTACTACCAGCCCTTGAGGACACACGAATAAAAGGTATTCCCCTGGGGAGAAATACAGACAATTAAACTCCTTTGACTATCAGTCCTGGGGCATTTTGAGTTCTAAAGGAGAATTACTGTGGTCGGTGCTTTTCTTTCATATGAGGACTATACCTTTCCATTGATGTACTTTTTAATTTTTCTTCTATGAGGAAAAACAACAACAACAACAACAACCCCGATGTGTGGTACAATGGAAAGGTAGCAGAATACTAGATCTTGTAGAACTTGATCTTTTTAGAAACCCAATTTGTCTACTACCTCATTCTGATAGTTTGAGTGAATCATTTTGCTTCTCTGGGCTTTAGCTTACTCATTTGTAAAATGAAGTCTGTAGTCACCAGATGATTTAAAATGTGTCCTTGGATTCATTCGAACATTTCCAAGAAGTATACATTTTTTGATAATTGATTTCATCTTCTTTTGGGTCTACAATTTATGGGGCCAAGAACACTGCTGACTTGGTATAATTTTTGCCAGAGAATCTGGCAAAAACAATGTGGTTTGTAGCTGAATTGGTACTTTGCAAAACTTACATTTTCCTGTTTGTTTTTTTTAAGAAGCTATAGTTGGCAAAATTAAATATGTCTGTTTCTATTCTGGTGTTGCCAGTCTTAGCACAGTATAAATAGAACTTATAGGGAAATGGTTCAGCGTGGGAGTAATAATATGCTATTTTTCAGGAATTTGGATTAATGTTTAAACTCAGTATCTGCTGTTTATTATAAGTATGACAATAGAGGTGGTATTTCACCTCTTTGGGGATACTTGACACACACACTGGCATAGGTACCTGCTCAGAGAACTGACATCCCTTTGTTTTGCTTTTGTACCAGCATCTTACATTCACACTCAAAGGAAGTCTAGATAGATAGACAATTATCTTTATATATCTCATTGTTCTGAACTTTGCTGTAAGTTAACCATTTTTATTTATTACTTAATGGTGAATTTTGGTGCTTTTTAACTCCAAAGTGCATTTTGAATACTACTAGAAAAAACTATTGGTTTTTGTAAAAAATTTAGTCCAAATAAAGCTTTATTATTTATGAGCATTAGGATTCAATACTATCTCATTTTCCCTAATTTCTATTACTTCAGCAGGGAGTGGCAGAAGGAGGAAAGAAAGGCTCTTAGGCAAGGTCCACACTGGACATGGAGAACATGGGGCTTGATCTCACAACTCTAGATCATAACCTGAGCTGAAACCAAGCATTGGGTGCTTAAAGAACTAAGCCAACCAGCCGCCCTAAGAAATTCTTTACATTATTCATACTCATTTATTTATTTTATCCACTCATCATTAATACCCGTTTGCTTCCTTTCTCATGGGCCACTTGTCGATTCCAAACCTTCACCACTTTCCTCAAGTTGTCTACTCCGCTTGCAAAGAGGATGTTCGCATAGATGTGTTTTGTGTGCACGCATGTCGTCATAACAATGGTATAACACTGTTCATACTCATTTGTTGTTTGCTTTTTCACTTAAAAATTATCACAGACATTTTCCCATGTCACCCTCTAACAGTAGCATGAATTTTTTTTGTCTGTTTGGCATTCTATTGTTTAGGAAGACCGTATTTTATTTAGTCCATCCCCCGACTTTAAACAAGCAGATGTTTTTCTCTTTTCTTTCTATCGTTTCCTATTTCAAATAGCGCCATGATCAACATCCATGGATAACTTGGGCACAGCTCTAATTACGCCTTTAACGTGAAGTATTCAAATGGAAATTGTTGTATGCAAGTTTAAAACTTTTGATAATAATGCCAAGTTTTCTTCCAGGAGTTTTTGCCTAACTGAATTATCAGTATCCTCCTATTGTTCCGCTCTGTCACTAACACTGTATGTGATCCTTTTATTTTTATCTTGCTTATGTGGTAGTCAAAAAATATAGTATTTATTTAGCATGCATTTCTTTGATGACTAAAGAAACTGGACAATTTTTTGTGTGCTTACTCAACATTTGACATTTTCCCTCTTGTGAATAGACTCTTCGTGTCATTTGCACCCATGACTACATGGCAAGTTCAAATGAGGACTATCTGATTAAAACCAGAAGGCTTGAAACCCTGTATTTGGTGTTGGCAAGATGACCAGTCTTGGAGGGACTTCTGGAAGGTGGTTAAACCCAACACTTAAATCAATGTCCAATTACCCTCATACATTTAGCTTGATTTCCTTCAGTGAATTGGAAGAAAATCTTTCAGATGATTTCTCCTCTTGAACCCTGAGTTGGTCAAGTATTTGGAAAGCCACTCTCTGTACCTTATATGACAATCCATGTATTTACAGCTCGTGCACTTCCTTGGGGTATTTGACTTGGTCTTTCTCCTCCCAGAACAACTGAGTCAAATTAAATGGTCACTTTCTCTCATACCTGTGTTTTCTGGAAGTGGTTGTAGATAAACATTTTTGCTTATGATACAAGGCTGCAAATAATATCATATTTTGTTGTTTATAACATATTCAATATTCCATGAACTCTGCCCTCTGCCTAGCTAGGAGGAATTCTATGTCAGTTGTGTCTGGTGGATCTCTCCTCTCCCAAGGTCAATATTACCCACACATATATACTCTGGATATCACCTAGCCTCAGTGTAGCTAGAAGTTTAAGATATTCTGGGAAAAGTCCTCATGTTTTCAATGGCCATTGTTCAACACTCACATGCTCCTTGTCCAAGCTTACATGATCTTCTAAAGAAGGGCAGCTCCACTGTCTCTATGTTATTGGGGGCAAAGGCTATTACTGTTCCCTGTCAAGGCCATAATAACTCTGAGGTACTCTATCAAAGCTCTGACTTGGTAGGGGTATCTGGATGAAATTGAAGTCCTGGTACACAGAGTTCTTTCTCTCTCACAAGGGATACTGTACAAATTAATTCAAGTCTACCTGCTTCCTATTTTACTTTTTCAAGCACACATCCCCTTCTACTCAGGGATAACATGGCATAATTTCCCATATATGGACCTCACAGTACTGTCCTTTCTTTACTGGGGGATAACAGTGGAGACATAAGAAAATCCTAATTCTCTCATTTCACATTTTATCACAGTAGAAAGAAGCCCAGTAGAATATCTTTCAGTATTCTGGCTAGAAAACTGCTTAACTAGATTTGAGTTCATTAGGAGTATTTTCTACTTTCTACAATACTGTGGGTGATAGTTTTGTCAAAATTTTCTGTCAATTTCTTCCAGCTTCTAATAATATTTTGCTTGTCTTTCTTTATGTCCTAACCATTTTTTTTTATGTCCATGACTCCTCATGTATATTAGGCTCCCACCAGCACTCTCTTCATGGCCCTTTTTCTTGGACAATCATCTAATATATGTTTATATTTCTATTAAGCAAGATTTAAAGAAAAAAGACAATAATAGTGCAATGTCTACACATTTCTGAGTTGGGGAAAAAAAACAAACTTAAGAACAAAATAACTACCCCAAGTTACCAGTTAAATATAAAGGCCAGATGCATATATTCTCAAATATTCAAGAACTCAAAGAGAGATTTTTGTAGAAAACAATACTACTTGGCATTGAAATACAACCAAAAGATGAATGTGATAGTTCATCTTAAAAGGCAAATGATCAAAAGAATACTTAATTCCAGAGGACATTACAGCAATGAATTCATCTGTAAAGGAAACAGGTGAAATATGTGAAAGGACTTAGGGAATTCAGTAGCAATAAATCTTTTATTTAAAAAAATTGAAAATAAAATCCAGTATTCATTTATTAAAAATCAAAAGCATTTAATTGATTATCAGTTTAGAAATTGAGGTACTGGTTTCCCTGGGATAGGTGTGGATAGTAAATGGAAGGAAGCAAATGGGTTTGGTGCTATCTGTAGTGATAGTAATGTTCTATTTCTTAGTCTGGTTATAATTGTATGAATTTTCCTAGTTTATAAAATTTATAAAGTATATATGTATTTTCTGTGTATTCATTATATTTTAATACAAAATTTACTTAGAAGCCATAGTAACATAGAACTAAGCCTAAACAGCTATGGGAATTATAGAACATAATCTGAATGTTGTTAACCTTGAAGAAATAAAAATAAGGTGAATAACATGAGTAATAAAAATGGGAGTTAGGGAAAAAGGTAAATAGGAGGATATAGTTGAGTGCTCAGTAACTTTCTCATTTTTTGTTCATAATGGGTTCTCAATTGATATGGTGAATGAGAATTTATTATTAAAATCACAAAGCTTCTCAACCAGTTAGTATTTTTCTGAATGTTTTTACTCACAAATGAACCTTTCAATAATATCCTTTGTGGAAAAAATATTTATGTGAAGTTTAGAAATTATATTTATTTCACTTTGATTTTCTTTACTTTTGCTAAAATTAAGTAAAATAAATTTGACATATTCTATTCAAATTACATTCTTATTAAATTATAACTATTTATGCACTTAACAATTGCATACCCCTTAATTTATATCTATATGTAGATTGGTGTCTAGGTTGATTTATATGTATTAAAAGACTATACTTTCTGAGTTTAAGGTGGTAGGTGGTTTGCTCTTTTTAAAAGAAGACTGTTTCATCTTTACAAAGAATAGTACAGTCAGTCTTAAAACTAAGTAAATTTTTTAGCCACAATTGAATGACTTTGTTTCCTGGGGAGTTTTTCTACTTCTTTATTATGTGATGCATTATATAGCATGTGTCTCCAATGAGTCACTTCTCCCAGTGTCCATACTTCACATTGACCTCCTACTTTAAGGGCAGGGAAGCTATGACCTGTCTGCCCCTAGACACTGGACTCAACTACATGCCATGCTTTGGGCTATATAATGTTAACAGGCGTGACCCCAACAGACACATGATATGAGCTTATGCATTAACGTGGCCATAACTAGCAAAGCTGCCAAACCCTGAGTGAACCCTAAAACAAGTGAACAAAAAATGATTGTTTTATCCCCTGAAATGTTTGTTTACCTCTTATGTAGCATTTGTTGTGGCAGTAATAGTAGATATGTTATTGTAATGTGTTGTGCACTTACCAATTATAGAGTACATTTAACTCTTATCTGGTAGTGAGAAATCATTAAAATGATCCTTCATATATCAGATTAGTGGCTAAAGTCCAAAATTCTTGGCAAATTATACATGCCCTTTATCCCATGTCCTTCCTATTTTTCCAGTTTCATCTCCTACATGACTCTGCATATGCTCTTGTTGTATTCCAATATGGCACATCCAGGACCTCAAACATTTCTTCTACTATTTCTTCATTATCTACTGGAATCCGACTTGTTCTCTGAGACTTAGTTCAAGGGATGCCTAGGTGGCTCAGTCAGTTAAACCACTGCCTTCAGTTTAGATCATGGTCTCAATGTCCTGGGATGGAACCCCATGTCTGGCACCTTGCTCAGCGGGGATCCTGCTTCTCCCTCTGCCTGCCTCTCCCCCTGCTTGTGTTCTGCTCTCTCTCTCTGACAAATAAATACATAAATAAAATCTTTTAAAAAGGAAAATAAGACTTATCTCAAAAATAACCTCATTCATTGGTGTCTGTCCTTTCTGCTTCCCTTCCTACCAGAGTCTGGCTCTTTCTCTACCTTTGAATTTCCAAGCATATTAGACATTTCATTTGGAACACTTTTTTGTTTCTTTTTATTTTAATGTGAAAAATTTTCTCCCTAAAATGTAAGCACTTTGAATTCCTAGATTCTAAGATCATCTTCTTAACCCCTGACCCTTAAATGAAAATGGGCCTTTGAAAAATCATAGATGAATGTATACATGAGTGAATGAATGGATGAATGAATGAAATCATATAACGCACTAATTATATTCAGTTCTATTAACATATTCTTAATTACAGAAACAAGTGAAGACGAACCTTAAGATTAAATATATAAAAATAAGTTATAACTTACTAAAATTAAAGGCATTTGCTATTTCCTGGTTTCTCCTTCTGTTTTAAATCTTTGAAAAAAAAAACAGTACTCAGTATTGGATATAATGATATTTAGAGGAAATAATCAAATAATGGAGTGCTTTGATTTCATGCTTTTCTATCCAGGCTACAATCAAAGACCAAAGAGTGGTATTATGTACTTTAATTCACACTTTTGTGTGCCTGCATATTTTCTCTGTAAGCTTCTAATGTCTGGATTCTACAGAACAATGCCTGTAACACATTTCTTTAAAAATCTATAATCAGGTTTTTTTTTTCTCTTTTTTTTTTTTTTGGCCTAAGAATAAGGATGCTCATAACTAACAGAATTTTGCAATGTTTCTTATATTCTTAGAATTTATTGCGTAGTAACTACTAATAAATAAAGATGAGTTGCCTTAGAGAGTAGTTTTTGTACTTTTAATCTTTTTTTCTCCCTGAAGAACACTTTTTATTTAATTGTTAGTGAACTTCAATCTAATTGACAGAGAAAGAAAAACACAACATGAGGGAAGAAAAACAAAAACGTGGAGACTAAATCTCTTTATTAAAAAAATACGCATTTTCTTTATTCCTCTCTCATTCATGAGCAAGCATGGTCTTGGTATAAATAATTTATGTTGAGCATTATAGTTGCTTATGTGAAATTAAAATACGTTGTTCATCTGTTCTAAATATTCATTTATACAGGAAAATAGAAAAGAAGCATGTAAAAGTCAAAATGGTTTTGAATTTAGAAGTAGAAATTATACAAAGGAATTATTAAGATATAATTTGATGAAACATTATCCAAGCCCTAAGTTTTAAGTTCAGTTTTAGCATGATTGCTTGGGAAGGCTTTGAGAGCTTGCCAAGTTAGGCAGTTGATAAGACAACAAATGTGTCAAAAGTGAAAGTGATTTTTCAGAAGAAAAAATAAGTAAGAAATAATTGAGAAATCCTTTCTAACTTTCTCTCCCATTATGAAAGCATTGTTTGATATGAAACTTGAAATAACTTGCATTTTTTCAAATCAACTCATGGTATCAGAACCACAAATTTTATTAAATAAAATAGTAAATACATATGTAATAACTGTATGTGTGTGTTCATGTGTATATATGATATTAAATTTGACATTTCAACCAATGCACCAAGATGCAACAGAAGATGCATTTACAAAAATGAGATGTGAAACCAAAATATGAAGTTATCACACTATATATAGTTTCATTACTCTTGCACCTCTTATGTGATAATTAAACCAGGCAAAAGAAATAAGAATTTAATAAGAATGACCAAAAACAGAAAAAGCAGATGAAGATTTTGTGAGAATGGCTTTTGGAAGAGTCAGTGGAGTAATAATGTGACTGTCGAATCTTTTTGCTAAATGGAATGGAGGGCCCTGTTTCCCTTCACATAAGGTGTTGTGAGTAAAGCTTTAATTCTTGGAGAATTCTCAGTCGATACTGTGTTTATAATTAATGAGTGATTTTTTTTTTCATTTTAAAAGACATCAGCCTACTAGCCAGGGGATATACTAGATTCTGTAATTTCATTCTGTATTGAGAAAATGTGCTCTCTTGAAGTTTAAAAGAATATTGGTAGACAAAGCTAAAGTTATATTTCAATTATATCCCAATTGATAAGTTTGTTTAATCTTTCCATTAGAATTACATATATAAAACCATTTCTCTTAATTTCAACAGACTTCTCCAAGATTTTGTCTTCATTAAACTGCATATATTCAGTATTGCCATAAATAAATAGGACAAAATTGAATCTTGCATATTCTTTTTATATAGGCTTTTTTCGTAATGCTGAGTTTTGATATGATAGATTTACTGATTTTTACTTTACTTGAGTAACATTGAAAATAATTATTTTATTACATCTAATTCACTTTACATAATTTTAGGAAATGCATGAGTTGTAAATGATTTTTAAAAACAACAACAACAACTAGAAATGAATGATTCCTGGGAGATTATGATTTAATCAGTCCTTAGTTTAATACTTTTTTTTTCTTCAGCTAAAGTATACTTTTTTTTTCTTCAGCTAAAATATTCAACTTTTGAGAGGTCTGTCAGTCAGGATTCAGAAGATGAACACACACAGAAATCTGGGCACCAAGCGTTATTAACTATAATTGGGGACTGGCTGGCAGTGAATAAACAGATGTGTAAATAATATAGTGATCACAAGGGCGCCTGGGTGGCTCAGTGGGTTAAGCCGCTGCCTTCGGCTCAGGTCATGATCTCAGGGTCCTGGGATCGAGTCCCGCATCGGGCTCTCTGCTCAGCAGGGAGCCAGCTTCCCTCTCTCTCTCTGCCTGCCTCTCTGTCTACTTGTGATCTCTCTCTGTCAAATAAATAAATAAAATCTTTAAAAAAATATATATATATATATAGTGATCACAAATACGGGAATAGGGCCACTAATTTTAGGGCTTTAATAGTGCCACGAACAGGACATGATCTGGGGGAAGCCCTACAGACATACTAAGATCTAAACTTCACTGGAGAGAGTGTAGCATAACTGGACCGCAGAGTTTCTTGAAGCTATAGAGCTTCTCAAGGGGATGCCAGTGGAAGCCATCCACAAGGTGATGTCATGCCAGTGGGACTCTGCCATGTGCCAACTGAGAGTACTGCATGGTAAGCCCTACCTGAATGCCTGGAACAGCCCTCGCAAAGGCTATGGGTGTGGTTAGAGCCAGACTGCAGAAATTAGACGTTCTTCAGGAAACTGCTTCAAGGAACATAGCAGAACCCAGAAGAGAAACCTATTCCTTTTCCAGCTTCCTTCAGTACACTCTACTACAAAGCTCAAATTGTGCCAGCTACCAAGAGAAATGTTCACAGGGTCCAGATCTATTGTCATAGAGAAGGCCATGAATTGTGGATTTGCAACTGTTGCTGTCATTCAGCAATTTGTACAATTAAATATTGTGCTTGATTTTCAGCAATATCAGCCTTGTTGCTACAATAAATAAGATATTCTTTCATCATTCTCCTGGTAGCTCTCTGGTCCTGAGGCTATGACTTAAGCGGACAGCTTGTCATTTTTTTTCTCGGTAAGGGTTTAAGTGCACTCAGAAAAATCTGTCCTATGCCATAGTCCTTGTAGTCATCATTACTGTCATGACAATCGAGTGCAGCAGCCACGTGGGCTCTCAAGATGCTTGCTTTAGTTGTCTCTTGACCACAATCCAGCATAGGTGATAGTTTGATTAATTATGATCTTACCGCATGCCATAGATTCCTAGAATCCCATTTGCCATTAGCAAAAGTCTCCACACTGTACTCAAGCCTAAGGTTATCATCAAACCACTTCCTGAATCCCATCTTTGCCGTTCTATTGCTTAGGACCCCTCCCAGGGCAGAAACCCCACAGTACCTTGAGCAGGAGAAGTTTAATATGAGGAATTATTGGTTACAACAGGGATTGAGGTAATGGAAGTCATGTTAGTTGTGATTGCCCCTTTGACTGAGATAGTATAACCAAGGAGTCATTAGGAACTGAAAGATCCCCTTTCCCAGGGCTGAGCTGTAAACCTCATCGGAGAAGATGCCCCCATGCCTCACTGTGTAGCAGAAAGTTTCCTGGTATCAGATCCACCAGGGAGAATGCCAAAGGAAGCTGTTCCCAGGGAACAACTGTATGCTGCTGTATGCTGTACGCCACCAGGAGCTGCTAGCAGCACATCTGCAGAAGCCACGCTCACTGTGGAAGGCAGGTGTTTGCAGAAACTGCAGGGAAAGAAACACTTTCTCCCTCCAGTGTCCCTTTAGCACCCTCTGCTGACAAAGCTTAATATCACACCAGCTGACAATTCAGAACTATTTAAGGGTCCATCAATGTTATTCCCAAATAGGCAATGAAGGGTGGATTTAGAATAGAAAGATAAAAATTAATGGCTATCACAGAGCACTGTCAGATTAGGACTATAGACATGGCTTGGATATCCTGTAGGTTCAGTTCAGGGTCCTGCAATAAATGCAAGTAAATGAATATCACAATAAAGTGAGTCAAATGGATTTTTTGCTTTCCCAGTGCATGTAAAATCATGTTTATACTATATTGTAGTCTATTAAGGGGGCAATAGCATTAGGTCAAATATATATATATATATATATATATATATATATATATATATATACTTATTTTTTTAAAAAACTTTACTGTTAAAACAATGATAACGGTCATCTGAACTTTCACCGAATTGTAATCTTCTTGCTGGTGGAGGGTGTGGAGGGTCTTGCCTCAGCGTTTATGGCTGCTGGCTGATCAGGGTTGTTGAAGGTTGACGTAGCTGTGATGATTTCTTAAAGGGAGGCAAAAATGCAGTTTACCACATCAGTTGACCTTTCCTTTCATGAACAATCCATCTCTCTGTAGCATGTGATGCTGTTTGATAGCATTTAAATCACAGTAGAACTTTTTTTCAAAATCAGGGTCAGTCCTTTCAAACCCTGCTTTATCAACTCAGTTCATGTAATATTTTAAATTTTTTTGTTGTCATTTCGATAATCTTCATGGCATCATCCCCAAGGGTAGATTCCATCTCAAGAAATCACTTTCTTGGCTCCTCCATAAGAAGCAAGTCTTCATCTGTTCAAGTTTTATCGTGAGATTGTAGCAATTCAGCCTCATCTTCAGGCTCCACTCCAAATTCTAGTTCTCTTGCTATTTCCATCACATCTGCAGTTATTTCCTGCTCGGAAAGCTTGAACCTTCAATTTGTAAAAAGTGCAACAAAGTGCAATAAAGCAAAATACAATAAAATGAGGTATGCCTATATATTTGCAGATAATTTTACCTCGTAAGTCTGAATAAAAGTTGTAATATATTGTGGAGAGTACGGGAGAGGGAGCCATTTTTCTGATGATACATGGGTGAAGAAATCTGTACTGGAGCCATGTAGGACCAATAAAGCAACAAAAATATCAATAACAGTCATAGAAACTGAAGAGAGACTGTTAGAGGAAAACTGAGTCTATTCAATGCACTGCTAGATCACCCAACATAACATTTTAACAGATGTTGATAAAAAGAAAAGAAAGCAATGAATAATCTGAACTTGGAATAAATTGATAGATTTTTCTCTGAAGTTACCTGAAAGAGGTTTCTAATAATTAATTTAGTCTCATTCCAGTGCTTCATGTTGTTACAACTGTTTTACTCTTTTACATGTCTCAGAAATAATAACAGATAGGGCGCCTGCGTGGCTCAGTGGGTTAAGCCTCTGCCTTTGGCTCTGGTCATGATGCCAGGGTCCTGGGATCGAGTTCCGCATCAGGCTCCCTGCTCAGTGGAAGCCTGTTTCTCCCTCTCCCTCTGCCTGCTGCTCCCTCTCTTTGTGCTCTCTTTCTCTGTCAAATAAATAAAATCTTAAAAAAAAAAAGAATAACAGATAGACACATCAATTATTTTACTCTTTTAAGAAAATATTCTCTTTCTGAAGCTCTTTGGTACTATGAAGAAAAGGAGTGTGTCATATGTCTTCTCTTTGAACATTGTAAATACAGCAATCTAGCTGATTAACTCACACAACACTTAAATGTATAAAGAAAATAAACATCATTATTGGTTCTTTTAGCTATTCTAATCCTCATGATCCCTACCCATTAGTTAAGGGAAAAAATAATACAATGTGAGTTTTATCATTTATAATCTTTAATTAGATAATTTTAGAAAGTTCTTTAAGATAAACTCAGTCCTTTTAAATATAATGCTCATTATCTCTGATCTCCTCTCTTCTCTTGGTGGTATCGGGGTGTCCGGGCAAGGCGACTGAACTGCAGTAGGGAAGCATGAATCTCATTTCTCACTGGTCACTGTTTTTTGATCTTGCTGCAATGTTGTCTCCTTTTCTTTTTTTATTGCTAATGTTTCATCTCGGTTTTTGTTGTAGTTGTTGTTTTGTTTCTTTGTGGGTTTTTTTGTTTGTTTTTGTTTTTTTTTCTTGCTTCTTTGTGGGTTTTTTTGCTTGTTTGGTTGGGTGGTTGGTTTTGTTTTTTTCTTGTGTTTGTTTTGTTTTTTTTCTTGAGCACTGGTATTCATTAGTGATGCCCATGGCCCCAGACAGAACCTCCACCTAAGATTCTTACACATTCTGGTCACTGCTCTGCCTCTGTCCTTGCCCTCCACTAGAGCTCTCATCTTAGTCCATACTCAGACCCAAGAGCATTTTTAAGTTTCTCACACAACAGTTCCAGAGCATAAGGAACTGGCTTCAGATTCATCCATGTACACCTTTGCTCTCATACCACATTGGGGAGTGCCATGCTGAAGCTGGACCTGCGAGCCCAAAGCTGAAACAAAGGAAGGGAATCACCAAATGTGGTATTGCCAGGCCCATTCACATTTAGTGAAATGTTCCCAATCATGTCATCTATGAAGAGCAAGGAGGTGATTTGGAGCCCCTCATGTGTTATCCCATTTTTATCTTCTCACAAGGTCTAGGACCAGGAGAGGAAGACTGGGTTTTGTTTTTTACAGTGTATATATTTTGTGCCAATGCTTACATTCCTTGTGGCCTAGTGAGAAGAAGGGTTATTTCTAATTTCATGGGAGGAAATCTATGATTTCTGCCCTCCCTTCTGTGCATGGTTCTGATATATTAAGTTAAATTGGTAAAAATCTTCTTATTCTAGACAAAGCTCTGTTTTAATTCTACCTACTGGATATTATCTTTGGGTACCAGAAGCTGACTATTAACGTTCTTTCTCTTTGCATTCCTGATGTAACAACTGTAACCAAGTAGGCATTATTGGTAGACTAGCAGGAATAGTAATAAAAGGAAATAGAGAAAAGAGTCATTAATGTAGTTCAAAAATATCCCTCTCACATAGTCTTTTGGATAATCTCCCCTATATGCTGCTGTTTTGTTTTTGTTGTTTTTAAATTCAAACTGTTCTGTTTCCTTTTTCTGATTATGAATAAATCACTAATTTTAAACTTGCTTATCTATTCTACCAAATAGGATTACAACTGTCCTCAAGTGACAAGACTCAAAATTAAAAAAAAAAATCATTCTAAAAGTTGATGTTTATTTCTGTCTTATGTAAAAATAGGCAGTCTTAGGATAGTGCAATGGCTCAGAAATCATCAGGGATTTAGGCTCTTTCTCTCTTTTTGAAGCTCATCCTCAATAATGAATTTCTGCCTCAAGGTCCAATAAAAACTCCCCTGCTTCAACCACCATTTTACATTTCAGCAGAGAGGACAAAAGCAGAGAAGACCACATCTTCCTTTTATTCCTGGAATTTGTATACCTCATTTTCATTTACTTCCCTTGGCCTGAACTTAGTCACATAACATAGCTAAGGAAGATTGCTTTATCTTTTTTTTTTTTTCCTTCTGAGCATCCATGTGTTTAGCAAAAAAAATTAAGCTCAGAAGATATAGATATGGCAGACAATTAGCCGTCTTTGTGGCCATTGTAAGTGAGAAAATAGTATATTGTTTAATTTTACTCTTTTACTTGAAAGACAAGATGAGACTTTTAGGAATAATTTGCCATGTTCAAATAATCAGTGTTCAAAGAACATCTCACAATTACCACTCTGCTGATTAACCTCTTCCAACCAGAAAATTTCTAACACTGTGTGTAGTCCCAACCATTTATTTTGGTTGTTAGAATAAAAATATGAAAGGAAACAAAAAAAGCAACCATAAAACAACTACCTTTGACACTATTTAGGGGGAAAAGCAGACAGTAATTTTAGGAGAATGTAGTACCTTGTGTTAGCTATAGTAATACTATATCATATAATGAGCAAATAAAACAATTTCAGGGGATCTACAGAGCAATAGTTTATTTTTTGCTAAAGTAGGGAAGAGTACTTTTTTTTTTTTTAATAAAGGGTCAGATAGTAATTATGTTAGGGTTTTTTGTTCCATAGAGTCTCTATCACAATTACTCAGCTCTGCTGTTTTAACTCGAAGGCAGGCATAGCTAGTACATGCATGAAGGGGTATATTTATGTCCCAATAAATTTTTGATTGTGGAAGCAGTTAGGTGTCAGTATTTGGCCCTGGCTTCCTGTGGGTATTTCTGGCCAACAGGTGACAGAAATACTCAATCTTCTAGAACACCAATCTCCTAGGAGAGCCAAGGCTCACTGTGTGTTCAGGAGAAAGAGGAAACTACCTTAGTGAATGGCTAGCTCATCCCTGCCTCAGCCGTTTCTGTAACAATTCCTTAACTTTCATATTATTTCAAAGTTTTAAAAACATGTTTGTGCATATAAACATATGAATTAGAAAATTTGGATATTAATACAATATTTTGTAGGAGATGGGTGTTAAGTAGCTTGCTCAAAGAAACAGAGCTATTAAATGTGTAGACAAAGATTTAAACTCATGTTCCCAAACATGAGTTGTATAGCATACTGCTCCCAGTATTTTAAATTAGGGCCCACAGATGGATGGAATATAGGAGGAGGTTAGGAAGAATTTTGTGGAAATAAATTAATAAGCTACCCTAAGTTAATACCAGGCATTTAACAAAAATCCTTGAGTGTCTATTACATTTTATTCAGTAATATATTAGAAAGAGATAAAAGATATGTTTGTTGGGTATTAGGAACTTCTAATTTAGTTGGAGAAACATTGTATGTGTAATGTTTTATATTCACATATATATATAGATTACCTTCATATAGAATATATGTAAAATATACTTATTGATATAGTTCTATATATAACTTACAGCTATTGTTGGTATTTTCAACTGTGATAAATATCCTAGTGGCAAATAACTATTATAGTTTTGAATTACATAAGGTATTTGAGTTTTCTTTAAAGTTTGTGAGTTTCTGTCAAGATACAGGATGAAAGCAGATTCTTTGTTATCTATTGTCATGGACATTGGCTTCTAGAAAGACAAAAGTAGAATGAGTGTTCTCAACATGTAAGTTTAAAGCAAATGTATCAGCTGCTTAGATAACTATGTCAATTGTCTGTGTATTAAAGTCTCACAAGTTCATTGACATGAAATCATCACAGCTTTGGAGTTTTTAGGGCCTACTGTGTCAATAACACTCGGATTTTGTGTGATAAAACAGAATGAGTTTTCAGGATGCATTAATGTAAAGAGGTAGACAAGAAACATTATATAACTTACTAAGTAATTGCATGATAAAGTATAATGGCAAAAACATGTTATGAAATGATCCCTGAACATTTTGTGTCTTCATTAACATAGCTATAGGTAGGCTGTCTGCCAGGTAAGCATATCATCTTAGATATTCTTCCCTGAGTATATATTTAAAACAATTGCTCTGATACTTTTAGATGTAATATGTATACATACATTTTTAGGGATCTATTTTTAAACATAAACAAAAAATCAGAATTAGCCTTATGCATTTCACACATTTGTCTTTATAAAACCCATCATTCCTGTGTCTTTATTTTCTCAACAGAAGTACTCTTTCCTATAATTTTGAAACTCAGAGGCAAAAAACATCTTCAAATGAGATAATGATACAAATAAAGACATACCGTTATCTAATTTTGGATACCCTATGCTATCAATGAAACTGGAATTATCTTCCTTAGGGCAACATCTCCTTATTATAATAGGATGGAAGTACTTCCAAGTAATGAAAAACCTCTTACCTGCCTTGAAGAACTGTGAGGGAACACTTGTTATATTGTGCTTGTGTCTACCAATTGGTAATTACCACTAATTCACTTCAGAAACCTCTCCCCATTCTAGTTTCCAAGCTCTTGAACTCTCACATTCAAAAATATAGGGAAGACTTTCAAAAGAATGTTTCTTCATTTAAATATCATTTTAGTCCAATTTATACTTGGTAGTTTCATATTAAAGTGTATTAATCATATAATTCATTTATTAGATTGCGACATGATTTTTTTCAGTAACACTGAAAAAACTCTGAAGGCTTGTTGATAAAATAAAATCCATAGGCTGTTCAAGTTTTTGGTCTGTTGTCAATATTTTTCTTTTTTCAGCTCATTTCCTTTTAATGGTAAATATTGCAGCTGTGTGTGTAGTATGCCACCCAAGTTCAAGATTGGCTAAATTAAGTAACAAATAACTCCCAAGAACTATGTCCATTCTGTTTATTCCTCTTCATCCAGGTGTTTGTCTTGACTAAATTTGATGCCTTCCTATCTCCCACATCTTCTACGTAAGTTCTGGTTATTCTAAAGATTAGAGTTTTAGCTATTAAAATTAAGGTAAGCATCAATACTTTTACAGGATACAGTTGAAATAAAGGAATATAGTGTAATTACACAGATTTTTGGACAAAGTACACATTTAGGAAGAAGATTACTTTCAATTTTTAAGATATGTGACTATATTCAGCTCTATGGTATTCATCTTGCCTATCTGTCCATATTATTTTTAAATAATACTATCTATATTCTCTATAGAAAAGTTATTTCCTAAATCCTTCTTTAAATTTTATGACATTTACTTCTACAACCTGCCACTATTTATGATACAGATTCCTGACAGTCATGGCTGAGAAGTAGCTTGAAAAGACACTGATTACCGTCTCCTGTCACTGGTAGAGATTTCCGTTTTGAAGATAATGTCAACAAGGTGACCAGGCCTTATTACTTTTGTTGCTAAATTCTTGCCTTGTTAAACACTGTGACTTCTCTGATTTTCCTTATAAAATACTGCCAGATTCTCTCATCTGTCAACTTGGAGACAAAATATCTCAATACCATATTCTTATCCATCCATCTTTTAACAGGAATAAAATCAATCAACGAATAAAAAGGGCACTTATGCATTTGATGGTAGCACTACAGTTGGATCATTTTCTCAGTTTTTGAGTGGACTAACATCATCTATTAGACTGAATTGCTCCACTTAATCTTTTATGGAAGACATTGAAAGTTATAGGCTAAATTTTGACCTTCATTGAAGATATCAAAAATTGTTTTCCTTGTTACCTTTCCATTGTAATTAGGTCTTCATTAATACTGTGGTCAGGCCAGTGTTATTAGAAACTTAATGGCTTAGCCAAATGGCTAAATGATGATCATTCGTGGTGCATTTTCTGTGAAAAAGGATGTCCCACTGGGACAATAAATAGGAACCTATCACTAACGCATTTAATTGAGATACCCATCCTCTTTCTTTTGTTGTTAGAAATAGCTCTTAAAGGCAGGAATTATGTTGTAATATATGTTGTATGTTGTATATATGTTGTGGCTAGGTCTGTATTTTGAAACATCTGTTGAAAAGAATTACTATATGACGAGATTATTCAGTGCTAACCAAAACAATAGCAAATGTGTGCCAGAAAACATAAAATGTTCATATGATTCTTTGCATTGAGGAAGTGTTAAATAGGAAATCTGCTTTGTGTTTAAGTGCGGGATCATACTCTCCATAGGCCTTGCTAAAGTAAAAGACATCCAACTTCTGTAATAGTCCACTGGCAACAAACCTTGCCTATTTCAGACATGGCTGAACTGGACAAAATCATATTCTGCATAGATGGTGTAGTCAGTTGATTACTAATATTACACAGTTTCAATTTTTTTTCCTCTGTTGAATCTAGGGATATTTTTAAAATTATTCAGTTTCTAATACCAAAGATGCTTTTTTGAGGGTAGTGGAAATAGGCAAGGAAAAAGCAGAACAGAAGCAAAATTCTTGATGGGGATGGAATCTAATACGGGTGAATTTATAATTTATCAGTGCAGCATACAATGATGAAGTGAAGAAGAAGAAAAAAAACACTCATACAATCTTGACAAAAAGCAGATACAAATACCGAACTATAGTATGGGAAGAGGGTGATGTCTGTTGAAATTTGCAAGAGAAAATGGGCAATAGATGTTTGAATCTAAAGCTCTGATAAATATGTAAGATAGATCTGAGTGTTTTACTTAAGTGATGCCCAAGGGAATGAATCAAAACTTATTTGGGAAGAGTACGCAAGAAAGAAAAGAGAACGCATGATTAAGTCCAAAGGACCTCCAAGCTTTTCAGTGACAGAGAAGGACATGCTCACAAAAGAGTGGCCATTTTGGAGAAAGAAATCCAAGGGCAGGGAGAGTTATGAAATCCAAGAAAGATTTGTTAGGGAAAGTGAGAGGGGGATGAGAGCAGAGGAGGAGCATTTGGATTTGACAACATGGAGTTCACTGGCAGCTTTTATAAGGGCATTTTCAATGGAGTATTTAGAATTTACATTGTAGTGTATTTTTTTTTTAAAGATTTTACTTATTTATTTGACACTATTTGACACAGACAGAGAGAGAGCACAAGTAGGCAGAGAGGCAGGTAGAGAGACGGGGAAGCAGGCTCCCTGCCGAGCAGAGAGCCTGATGCGGGGCTTGATCCCAGGACCCTGAGATCATGACCTGAGCCGAAGGCAGAGGCTTAATCCAATGAGCCACCCAGGTGCCCCTACATTGTAGTGTATTGAGTAGGGAATGAGGAAGGGAGATGATGGCATATGGTTTCAAATACATGGTATCTGGAGGGGAATCCTGAGCGAATCTCAAAGGGAATTTTTTTTTTAAGATTTTATTCATTTATTTGACAGAGAGAGATCACAAGTAGATGGAGAAGCAGGCAGAGAGAGAGAGAGAGAGAGAGAGAGAGAGAGAGAGAAGCAGGATCCCTGCTGAGCAGAGAGCCCGATGCGGGACTTGATCCTAGGACCCTGAGATCATGACCTGAGCTGAAGGCAGCGGCTTAACCCACTGAGCCACCCAGGCGCCCCACAAAGGGAAATTTTTTAAGTTAAGTGATCAGGGTGTGCGTATATGTTGATGGGAGTAATTCAGTGGTAGAAATGAAATTGATAGTATAGAAGCAAAAAAGGCTACTAGCATCAATGGTTTCAACTCTGGTGTCCTGTTAGTATCACTGGGAAAGATTTAAAAAGTATCAGCAATTAGGCCAATCCCAAAACAGCTAATCGGAATCTCTGGGAGTGGAGCCTGAGAATTCATATTTTTTAAACATTTCTCATATGATTCAAATATGTAGCTAGTGTTGAGGGCCGCTGCACTAACTCAATGGTTTCTCAGACTTTAGAGGATATCGGCTTCACCCTCCAGAGTTTCCGATTCAGGTTCTAAATGATGCTGATGTTGCTGCTCTGAGGGCCACATTTTGAGAACCACTGAATTAACAGAGTGGTCGTACCCCCACCTAAAGGTGTGAAAGAAAAGGGGTCCGTAGTACCAGTGGACTGGTACCCTGGATGCACTCTGGACATACAGAAGCTTATTTCCCTTATTATCATAGAAAGGAAAGTGACCATGGGAAATGCAAGACTGATCTGTGATAGGAAGGCAAGGGCATATCCATCTCAACGAAGTATATGTCAGGTAATTAGATAAGATCTAGGTGGAGAATGGGAGCAAAAAAGTTTGAAGAAAGAGGGAAGTTATTTTCTTTTATTGTGGATGGTAAGCAAACTATGGAAATACAGTAGGAATGCCAGACATTCCTCATTTAAGGTCTGAATCAGAAATTTAAAAAGAAGGAGGGCACCTGAGTGGCTCAGTGGGTTAAGCCTCTGCCTTCGCTCAGGTCATGATCCCAGGGTCCTGGGATGGAGCCACACATCAGGCTCTCTGCTCAGCGGAGAGTCTGCTTCCCCCCACCCCTCTCTCTACCTACTTGTGATCTCTCTCTCTGTCAAATAAATAAATAAAATCTCTAAAAAAACAAGAAATTTAAAAAGAAGAAACAGCCTACTTATACAATTTTCTCATATGGCAACCAGAAGTGATCAATATATAAGGTTCTTGTTCAAGTGCCATTTATTTGTAATCTTCTAGGATTAGGCAGTGGGCTAGAACCTTTTTACTTAGATCCATCCATAACAAAAAAAAACCCCAAAAAACAAAAAACAGAGTTGGCTTCTCTGCCAAGAGCTAGATGATAGCAATGAATGGAATTATAGCTATTGAAACACTTCAAAGGCTGTTTATGGTAACTACGTATCTAATTATTCTTGCATTGACATAATCAATGCCTTCACTCCAGCTGATCATTGTGGGATCAGCTTGTCTTTGCCTTTTCTTTTCAGAGCAAACGAGCTGGCACAGGCAAGCAAATCAAGCAGCTGTTGACACTTGTTTCTGTAAAACCCTTTGGGAACTTCACTCTAGATGTCTTCATCTTCCAGGTACACAGCAACAGAAAAAATTAGTCTCGTGTCTACCAAGAATTACTTAGGGTACCGGAATACTTAGGAATAAAAATTGAACATCCCTGGAAATGTGCAAGGAACATTGAATCAATCAATTTAATACAAACAGAAAAAAAAATGAAAGTAGCAGATTTTTAATAATGTTGTTCCTTTCAATACACGAGGATAAATAGCCCTTTTAAAGGATGCAAAACTATTCATGAATTGTATAAAACAATCTTGTTTGTAAAAGGTTGCTTTTTAAAAGAGAAATGTTTCTCTTGCCACAAATGTACATATTTCCTTGAAGAAGCGTCTACTTTCTGCATTTTTTTTTATGATACTAAAAATAGTGGGCTTTTACCTATTCAGAGAGCTTCCAAATGTATTCTATTCGGCAAGAGTTCTTAATCCTTACTGTCCAGCCTCCCCAATTTTTTAATTCCCACTACAAAGTTGTAAGACAGGGAAGCCAATATTACGTTCTTTTTACAGGTGAAGAAAAAGGAAAAGCCTGAATTATTTGCGTAGTCTTATAACTGATGGAGAAATGGGACTAAGACCCGGGTTTTAAGATATCTTGCCAATGTTTTTCCCTAGGAAAGGTTGTTGAGTATGGCTTTATATACTTTTTAAAAATAAAACAATCATTGAATTTTAGGAAAGGTAATTTAACTAGAAATTTAGAAATTTAAGGTCATTTAGCTAAAAATCTAGAAATTCAAACTACTTTGACCCTAAGGAATATAGCATTAACAGTGGAGCAGTCATGCTTTACGCTCTTCTCGCCCCATCCTCCTTCAGTGGAAATCATGCTCTTTTCCCCTTCTCTCACTGCCAGTCTCTTCTTGACATAAAACTAATTTTAACATAAAGTGATTTAGAAAATGAAAAACAGGGACCGGAAAGGGAAATATTATTGGACTTGTCTCCCAACTATGATTTTAATTAACAATTTGGGACTTAAAAGACCACTGAAGGTTTGGCTTTTGACCAGAGCCTAGCTCTGTTTCCAGCAGGTGTATTCCAAGGGTGTTTTCAGCCCAACAAGAGTGTTTGTCTCTGGCTTGAGGGAAGCTGCTTTTTTAGGACTACAGAGCTTTCTAGTTCAAGGGTGACTGGAGGTGCTTGGAGCTAGAATCTGAACTATTGAAAAGAAAGAAAGTGTCTGTCCAGGGGCGCCTGGTTGGCTCAGTGGGTTAAAGCCTCTGCCTTTGGCTCAGGTCATGGTCCCAGGGTCCTGGGATGGAGCCCCACATCGGGCTCTCTGCTTGGCAGGGAGCCTGCTTCCTCCTCTCTCTCTGCCTGCCTCTCTGCCGACTTATGATCTCTGTCTGTCAAATAAATAAATAAATAAAATCTTAAAAAAAAAAGACACTTATTAAAAAAAAAAAAAAGAAAAAAGGAAAGTGTCTGGAAACCATCTGAGAGGCAGGCTAGTCATGGCCTCTTTCTATTACTGAGAGCAGGGACTTTTAACTTGGCTCATGTCTTCCAGGGAACCTCACTTGAGGATCAAACAGCTCAGCCTTGGGGATGAATATGTATTCCATGGCACTAGGAATCAAATGCAGACCTTTTCTTTCATTCCTCATTTTCTTAGTTCCTCACATCCATTCTGCTTTTTCTCACCTTTAATATTTCCTCTTTATTTTCTCCTTGTGTGAGTGTTCCTGTGACCCTCCCTCCTCCTTCTCTTCCCTCTTCATCCACTCTTTCCTTGTTCTCCATCCTTCCCCTGCTCCCTCCCTTCCATCAGATCTAACTTCCATTCCTTTACCTTTTTTGTTTAATTTTGCTTACTTTCTATAACAATATATCATAGATTGGAAAATCCTTAGCTTCACAATTTTTAACTCTGTAACAAAATCTATAGGAGAAAATTTAATGAGTGTAATACTCCTTTAGGTACCAGCACTTCAGCAAGTAGCTGGTGCTCTTGAGTTCTAGTGATCTTCAATGGTATTCCTGAGAGAATGCTTGATTCTGCTAGAAGAAACAGAAATAACCTTCCAGGGGGTATATAATACCCAAGTATAGCCACAGTAGTCTGTTGCACATGGCTTTTGTCCATGTCAGTTATGGAATTTTCATGCCCAATTAAGATGTTCTACCTTTTCTCAGACCTTCTTAACATAGATAGGGTAGCTTCAGTTACTATCTATAACACTAATTTGGAATAAAAGTCTCATTTATAATCCCATGATTATAAAATTATAAGTATAAGATTATTATAAAATTAATCCCATGATTATAAGATTATAAATCCCATGATTATCAGTTTCCTCAATGCTCAAATTCATCATTGTCTCGAAGATGAGGAAATGTAAATAATATTACAATTTACTTACCATGGGTGTTACAGGGATAGATTATTATCCTTCTCAAGAAAATAATTTTACACCATATTTTTTCTGAATTTGATAGCTTCCTACAGGTACCTTGATGAACAGTATCAGTTACTAAAGACACTGCAGGGTCATTGTATTAACAGTCTTTGACTTATTTCAAAGCATCTGTGATGAGGCCATTATTGGCTATATATAAATGGCAGAGTGAAAACAGCATGAGCATGTGTGTTAGGCATTTAACTGCACATCCAGAAAGAGAAAAGTTTAGAGCTTTTATGGACCTTCTTTGGGTCTTTGAATAAAAGATATATTCTGTACCTCACCTTCCTCATCTGCCAACCCAAGAGAATGTGAGTTAACTCATAAATAATCAGGGATATTGTCTAAGTACATTGAAATATTTAGCTAATGTTTATTCTCTGGAAAAATGAGAGAAATATATGAGGATGAGTAAAATCAACATCAAAGGTGGCTCCAGAAGAGGAGGGAAGACCAGTGATGGCAGATTTGTAATGGGTTTAAAAGGTACTGTGTAGGAGGCAAATGCCAGCAATTTCTCTTCAGTTACCCAGTGACCTCTAGCGTGAAGGTGAATAAAATCTTTCTCAGGTTTGTGCCTAAACAACTGTTGTATACTTTGAGAGGAATCTGAGGCTGCCCATTGTTAGGTAGGTTGCTATCTGTCATGAATATGATGGAGATTCTCACTTTGAGTATAAGTGTGGTTAAGACGACCAAGAGATACTGAAAAATATGATCAAAACTTTGTAATATTATGGATCCATCAGAAACTATAAATTTAGGTTTTGTAGTTAGTGAGAGGGAAGGTAATTTGCAGCGTAAACATGTGTTCTTTAACCTTAAGTAAAACCAGGACAAGACCATTCCATTCAGTAGCCACAAGTGAGCTACTTCATGAATACCATGTTACCATTCTGTTTCAAAGTGTTCAGTCCACCACATTTTATGTTCAGTATATTCATGGATTTGGTAAATGAACAAGTGGAAAGTTTTAAATCTTGTCAGACTTTGGAAAATGTTGGATTTTTTTTCTTAATATAAGTTAACATGCTTATAATAAAAAAAGTTTCAATATAGTAGATGTTTTCTGAAGACACATGAGAAGAGAGCTTAATAAAAATGATTGGATTGAATCTTGTTGAAATTATAAGTTGTTGCAAATGATATCACTGAAGCTAATCCTGTTCATTGATTTTTTTTTTGTACTTTCTGTAATTTCATAAATTATTGGTAAACCTGGAAATGCAGAAGGCTTGCTTTGGCCCTACTGTTTATCTAGATTCTTCTGACCCTTAACAAAATTTCAACATTGTAAATACTCTGATTTTATTTGGAGGTTTTGTTTATTTCTCCAATATCTTTATTCAGTATTTTCCCATGCCCTTTACCCTTGAGTGACGGTAGGACTTTTTGTAACTAGAATAGCTGTGTGTCTGTTTGAAAATAGATTCACTCGTTTATGTTTTCTCATTGTAACATGTCCAAGAATGGGACAAGTCTTAGAGAAACCATTTCATTTTTCTAGGTGTAAATATGAAATAATGAACAAAGTACACAATTCCCTCTTACAAGTCATAACAGAAACAATTAGCAATGTGTGTGCCATCCAATGACCTGTTAAATATAATATCTTAAAATTTAGGAATAATGTAACTGGAAAGCAGTTACTTCACAGACATCTATTTCTTTGCAGTACAGTTGACCCTTGAGCAATGAGGGGGTTAGAGGCACCGACCCTCACCCTGCATAGTTGAAAATCCGCATATAACTCTTGACTCCTCAGAAACTTTGCTATTGATCAGATGCCTTACAGATAAAACAGTTGGATAACAAACATTTTACATGTTTATGTATTATATACTGTATTCTTACAATAAAATAAGCTAGAAAAAGGAAATGTTAATAAGAAAATCATAGGGAAAATATATTTACAGTACTCTTTGTATTTATTGAAAAAAATCTGCATTTAAGCCGACCTAAACTGTTCAAAT
The DNA here is from genome assembly GCF_002288905.1 of Enhydra lutris kenyoni. Classification (NCBI taxonomy): domain Eukaryota; kingdom Metazoa; phylum Chordata; class Mammalia; order Carnivora; family Mustelidae; genus Enhydra; species Enhydra lutris. Next base: position 7,294,227 of record NW_019154123.1, read on the forward strand.
TGTGTCATTTGAGGGTCAACTATATAGATTACTTATCTTTACAAAAATAATAATTTCAGGTAGTTCCACTTATAAACTAGTGGACCGGTCTCTTTATCCAGGACCTAAATTGTGCTTTAAATGGATGAAACCTGTGATTTTTTCAAGGTTGTGGGATTAGATAATAATTATTAAAAAAATAAGCTTGCTTATATCTAAAGTTGAAAGTGAGACATTTGTGGAAAATTATTAAATGACAAAAGAAGTTAATGGATTTCCAATTCTAGAAAAGCACCATTATCAATATGAGGATGTTTTACAGAGCTCAGCCAGTTTGTGAGTGGAAACAAAACAATAAGAGTGGTAGAGCAGAAGAAGTCTCATTTGGTCTAGTTTGTTCTTTTCTCTAAGTGTAGCAGAGAGCTAAAACACCCTAAAGTCCATCCTACACCAGACAGCAGCAACAGAGCAGCAGGTGACAAGGGAGGGTAAAGGAAGGTGCCTGCCTTCATTTGGGGTTCCCTGGGCTGCTGGCTTGGTTCTGGCTATTTCACAAACAAAGAAGGGAAAGACAGCCATGGAAAGGATGCCCAGTTTATTTCCCACTGTGATATATCTACTACCTCTACACCTAGAGAAGGAGTCCAAAATCCTGGAGTTTCTTCTTCTGTCCTCCTCCTCTGGGAAAATTATAGGAAGAGAGAAACATTGTGCAGTTATTTTATTTCTCTTTAAAGAACAAAACACTGTACCATATACCATCCCAAGGCACTGAGAAACCAGTGCAGTTCTTTTGTTTCAAACTCTTCTTATAATTTCAGTTCTCTAAAGAGTCAAATCCAAAATTTCCAGCAAGCCATTTTTATTGTTTATTTTACCTTTACATCATTTAGGTACTATACCTTCCAGCCCCTTTGGGATGTTGCCATATCCTGAATATATCTTTTCTCACTTTTTGAAGTCCAAAACTCAAACTGTTAATCTCTTACTCAAAAAGCATTCATTGTTTCCCCCTCAAACATTACTTTCCTGCTGTTAGAACCTTGATTTGTTGGCTAATGGAGAGGGATCCTTTCCTGTGAGAAGACCCATCTGCCAGTTCCAAGAAATTATCCATAATAGCCTAAGCCAGTCCTTGCGATCTTATTTTTCTTGGGATCTTACTTGACTCAGTACTGACCAGTGAGACGTAAGGAGAGGTCAGGTGGTAGAGAGAGGGATTTGTTAAAATATTGCATTTTCTGACACAAGGGCCATTTGTAGCTAATCCTGTCCTTTATACCTTCTTACTGGTTGAACACAGGTGTAATTTCTGGAGACACGGCAGTCATCTTGGGGCAATGAAACAGTGAGCATAAAAACGAAAGATTAAAGCTGAGGGTAATGGAGTGTAAAGATATAGCCTGGGTAGGTAATGACATCTTGAAGCGTCTTATCCAATTCCAAGATACCTTCTTCCATATTTATTGTGAACTTTAAATGCCCTGTGATCTAAGCTACTATTATTAGATTCTCTGTTACTTACAGGTAGAAGCATTTCTTCCAGGTTGTGCATTTTGCCAACACTTTGTAGCATTCTTCCTCACATATCAGCTGCAAAAATCCAGTTATCCTTTGTATAAAAGTCTGATCAGGGTTCAAGTAGAAGTATGCAAAATGAAGAATTTAATATAGGAATTAGACCAGTACGAGTGTGGGAGGCAATGGGGAAAAGGATCCAGAAAGGACCAAATTAAAATCACTAACCAGATTAGGGTATGTGGGAATGGTGCTAAACTTGTAGGAAGTCAGCTGCTTCCTACTGCTAGGGCAGATCTTCCAAAGGACAACATAAAAAGGAATAGAGCTCAAGGGGTATGGGGAAGAAGGAGGGAGAGAAAGAGGATCTGAGAGAGAGAAAGGGGAAAAGGAAAAAAGGGAGCGGGGAGAGGGGGAAATATTCAGCTCTGTTACTCCATGCGGATATAGACCCTAAGGATGGTATCTTGAATTTTAATGTCCAGGAGGAGACAGGAAATATAGTATTACTAAAAGTGTTGATCTGAAACTAAAATAGTACCCAGGGTACCCTTCATAGTATTCCTATGAAAAGCAGGTGTTACTAGGTATAACAAAGAGTAGAATTATCATCACAATGTCTAGAATTAATACAACTATCTGTAAGTCTCTAAAGCAACTACTTTTAAACTGAGAAAAGTAGCCATAAGGGAGATAATGCATAATAAAATAATGTGATCTTGTTAATAGTACTGAATTTAACATCTTATTTAATTTCAATTAATTTCAATTTCGATAACCAAGGGTAGCCAGTGGGGACTGTTTTGGACAGAGATGTCTTAGATATTTTTGTATTCTAAATACTTGCTTCTTTCATTTCTGTAATTTGAAGTTGTGAGAGAAAGCTATCCTTTCCCATTAAAAAAGTACTTTTGTTTGCATAATAACAGATATCAAGTTTTGAAAATCAAAGCGCATCATCTACAAGGGTAACTTCAGTGTTATGAATCATTAGAAAGAGAAAATGGGAAATGCACTTCTGTTTTGTTATAGCTCAAAAGAAGATTTCCGAGGCTTTCTGAAGCTGTTGCCAACTCCGAAACTATATTACACAAATCTATAGTGACTTCATTATCTGTTACCTGTTATTGCCCTGTTGAACTAAAATAAACTGTTGTACTATGTGACCTGTAAAATGGTATTAGGCATTTTATTACTCGCTTGCTGTCAACTTGAACATAAGACAGTTATTAAAGATTATACGGAGACGATTCAGAGTACTACAAATGTTATTTTACAGAGCTGACAAGTTGCCCTTAATGTCTCAGTCATAAAAGAAAAGAAACTGGATAAATCTGAAACCAGTGATATTAACTCAACAGGCAGTGTGATGAATAAAACACAGACATGAGCAATCTTCCTTTCCATATTCCCTGTATTTTTCTAATGCCTATGCCATTACTTTAACAGCTTCTAACTGATGTAAATTGGAAAGCAAGAACATTAAAAGAGTAATTCCACAGAGGAAAAGAATGTTTCTTTATAGTCACATTAGGTGTCTGAGTGTGATCTAGACTTTCATAATCCAGCGCTGAATTTATGGATGTTAGAAAGTAGAGAAGCTAAATAGGAATGGGGCACTTCTGATTATAGGCATCGTTGATTCTGATGAAGCATCCAGCAGAGGTGAAACTTACTTAGCATCCTAGATTATGTTTCCAAAGAAATATATTTTCAAACTTTTTTTTGTTTTTTCATGTGGCCTATTCCCTTTCTAGAAAAGATTTCTCCCGGGTCGGAACAACCAAATAGGCAACATCAAGGAAATGTAAATAGCTAAGTGCACAATACTTATCTTCTTGGCTGTTCCTCCCAAATTGAACTCCCTTTTCCTCTATTGGCCTACTTAGGGCTTACAAGAGCTGCTCTGGTCTTATGGCGCCCCCTCGTGTACATGCAGGGAACAGTCTCACCCGGCATCTTTTCACTACCCTCTTCCTTGCTCTCATAGCAACAAGGAAGCTACACACTGTTTTTCCTTTCCTTCATCTTTGATCTTTCCAAGCTACATGTATTGTTTCATAAGCAATCCCTTTTTTTCTGTGCCTAGAAATAGCTTTGAATTCTAAACCAGTTTATTGAATGGGTTGAACATAATATGCCACAGGAAATGACTTTATTTTTTCCTCTGTGGGTCCTTTCAACATTGCTTTATTGGCTTTCCTCTTCTTGCTCCCTGAAGACATCACTGGAAGATACACCAGCTCGCTTGTCAATTTCAATGACCACAACTGCCTTTTTTAAAGAAGTTCTCACTTTTGTGAATAAACAATCCTTAGGTGATAACAATTTCAAACTTGAGCCTCAGATATTGTTCAAAGATTCCCCCACTCCATCTATCTTGGAGAACTTTAGATGGAGCTGTGTTATGGTTTCATTCTCTTTTCCTTTCTGATTTTTCCAAATCGACATGGGTGAGTAAAGATTAGAAGAGAAAGGACAAATCGTCTTTTATGACTGGTACAATATATGGGTATTGGTGACCTTCAGTAATGACAGACATTTATTCTCGTTCTTTTTTTTAAAATATTTTATTTATTTATTTGATAGACAGAGATCACAAGTAGGCAGAGAGGCAGGCAGAGAGAGGGAAGGGGAAGCAAGGTCCCTGCTGAGCAGAGAGCCTGATGTGGGGCTCGATCCCAGGACCCTGGATCATGACCTGAGCTGAAGGCAGAGGCTTTAACCCACTGAGCCACCCAGGCTCCCCTATTCTGGTTCTTTTAAGCAGTGTATTTTATGTCCTTTGGGAACACCTCTGTTCCCATCCACCTCCCATTCCAGGAGATTTCTGGTCCTCATGTATTTACCTAATTGGAGCAATGCATGTGCCAACTTCCCACTTATTTACATTCACACCCATTCCTTCCTCCATGAATAGATTTTATTTTATTTTACTTTACTTTATTTTATTTTATTTTTGCCATGCCCAAACAAACAGCCCTCTTGGGTTGAAGTCCCACCAAGTTGGCTCAAGTCTGGATGATATTGTACACCCACCGTGCATGGGGAAAACTGGAAAACTCACTTATCCGTGCCATACCAACATGGTATGACAGGCCATAAACTCTTGCCAAGCTACTGTATCTCACCTTCAGAATTTTCTGGAGAGGAAGGCGCCAGACCTTAGAGTCAAGTAGAGAGACAATTTCTCCCAAACACTTTCTGTGGACATCTGAGTTTTGGTGTAAATTTGATTGCTTTCACCCTTTGTAGGCATCTATCTAGCTTGAGGATGGGATGTTTATCTCACCCTTTTAAAGGTCCTCATTCTCTTCTAGTACTTCTCCCAGCACATCTCTCTCAGTATTAGGAGGACAAGAGAATAGCCAAACAGTTTCCTCTTTGTGTCTAAGACTTACTAACTCCAGAACTCTAAACGAGTTCCCCTTCTGCATATATTTAAGTTAATATTTATATTTCTATTTGTTTAACATTTCAGTTGGTAAATAAATGATGACTTTTCTTTTTACTTTATGCTCACTGCCGAAATGCTTTCAGAGTTTGTTTATTCCCTTGAAGAAATTTCAGCAAAGTTAGTTTAGGAAAATAGGTTTTTACAACCACCAAATGATTAAATTAGTGTTTTCCTTATTACCCAAGGTATAGCTACATTAATATTGTCCTCAGAGAATGAGGAAATCAATAAGGCTTATAAATATCCATCATTATCAATTCATTATCTATTTATATAGAAGGTTAGTAAAAATATCATCAGTTTGATATGAAGTTAACTTTATTATCAATTTGCAGTTTCTTTTGATAGTATGTTTTGATAACATAGTTTATTCTTTATGAACCAAAGTATTCTTCATCTTGTGACTGAGTAATGAAGCAATTAGAACTGGAACTCAAACTCTCTTCTTTAATTAATAGTCACTGTTTTTGCAAAAACTCATGTATGGCTTTTCTTATTAGATTTTTTTCCTTATTTTCTAACTGAGAAGTGCTAACCTAATAATAATCTAACATATTGTGTTATAGAGCTGCCTTTAATTTGAATAATCCAGACTTCATTTCTTCATGCTTAAAGATTGATAGTTTCCATACATGTTAACGTGTTTTAAATGAGAATTAGGATGAATTGATTCTTTAAGTAAGTTTTGGAAATATTAACAAAATTCAAAAAGAAAATTCCTCAGAATTTTTTAGAGCAGAATATTAATATGTATTTTCTCTTCCCAAAGGGGAAATATGATTTACAAAATTAAAGCTTATGACCAAGTAATGGCTTAATTTCCCCTTTAGAAAAAGACTTAGTTACCCTATCCCTTTCATTAACGTTACTCTCTTTAGTTATTTATGGAAAATAGAGTATATATTGATAGTTGGTTGAAATTCAATGTGAATGTAGTCGCTATCATTAATTTCTCTCAGTGAATATTTGTTGAGCACATGTTATCGGTGCTTAGGCCCAAGGATATGGCAGTGAACAAAACTGACATAATCTCTGCACTTTGGAACTGACTTATATTCATCGAAATGGAGTCCACGTACACATCGGAGGACCCAAAGCAGTGCAAGAAGCTGGTTAAGAGTTTAAGGGAATCCAGGGAATACAGTTCCAGATTTTCAACTCTAAATGAATGTACCTGTAGAAGCCACTAGCAAATGATTCCTGCCCTACACCCCCAACCATTCTATGACAGAGGACATTTTAAAGCTTTGCAAAAGGAAGGTAGACCAGTCACCCATATCTTAATCTCATTTCTGGGCATTATTTCACAGAAGAAAATCTTTCCAGAGCCAACTGTAAGGTTGGTGTTGATATCAAGAAAGTAATTAACCCAAATCCACTGGTTCTCACATCCCAACCCCTCATTTATATACAGTCTCTGTTGTTCTGTCTCCCTCTTCCTCTCTCTCTCTTCCTCCTCATTTCCCCCCTTTCTCTTAGACACACAGGCACACACACACTTGCCATTTAAGTGAGAAGTCTTGTTGTTGTTTAATGCTCTGTGTTAACCACAAGGAAGGTCATCTCCAATAATTATAATCACCTCCAATATAATGTTACCATTATGAAGACATAACCTCTGATAGGTTAGTTCCTGTGCCAGGTCAGCAAGTTAATTCCCAGTTGTCCCCAGACAACTTAGTTGTCCCCAGAGCAATGTGCCACACCAGTGTCCTTTTCTTTCTCTTCAAACCAGAGCTGGTAGGAGGTTTCAGAGTGATTAGAGTAAACCTCCTATGAATTCAGTTACACTCTTAGCTAATAAATATCTCTAAAAATTATATTAAGAGGAAAAGGCTTGAGTTACAGGGAGATACCAAACTTCTTGCTATGAAGGTGAGCAGTGGTCCACCTAAACATCGGTCATTTCTTTCACAGGCAGCCAAATATACAAAGGAAATTATAAATTAAGGTTAAAATTTTAGGCTTGATTTCAAAAACTCATTTAATATATCATAAACTTGTAATAGTGTAGATTTGTGATAAAAATGGTTTAAAATAACTTAAAATATTTAAAATTACAAAGAAAACACACAATAAGGTTATATTTTTGTTTTAGCATCACTAAATTATGTAAATACCAAAACTCTCAATACATAGTCCTGAAATATTCTTTGCCACTACCACCAACTTTCCATATCCCATACCCCCTGGCCACTTAGAGGCTGGAATTGTAGCACTTGCAGTGCCCAATTCTATGAAGGGTCCTGAGTTCATGTGAGAAGTGGGGAGAGTTGGAATGGGCAAGCCCATTTTGTCATACCATCTTTTAAATAGTAGAGTTCAAGCGAGCAGCTCTCCTGGCTTGAATCCTAGCGGCCTGTGTCCCAGACAGCTGTTGACAATGGGAGGCAGCTTGTTGGAGTGAGTTCATATCAAGTTCTGTTCCCCATGTTTTATCCTTCAGTTGAACTACTTTGAGTTGTGTTTCTTTCATTTGTGGAGAAAAGTGTTCTGATTAATATAGTTTGTTTTGCCCAATAAGGCATTGAATTATATGGTGCTTTAAAGACCTGAAACCCATTATATAGTGGATTACTAGGATTTTAGATTTTTTATATGGATGCATAATATAATATTTAATGGATTAATAGAATTTAGAATTAGATAAAATGTGAGAAATTAACTCATTAAAAATTGCTTTGTTTACATGGAAAAATTCTGAGCCTTAAATCTATTTAAGGATTTAGTAAAAAGTCAGAACCTTCACTATTGGCACAGAGAAATCAGGTGAACTGTTAATTTACAGTCCAGTTACCAGGACAGTTTATCCTCCAAATTCTTCAGTGTTAGTTAACTGAAGATTAATGTAAATCTTAATAATCATTCTCTGTTTAGATGTGATCTAATATGGACATGTATTTCCCAGTTACCTTGATTGATCTTATGGAGTATAATCTATTTTAAAGTTTTTCTAGTTTCCACTTTTCCTTTCTTTTACTGGAAAAGGCTTAAAATTATTCCATAAAATAAATCACCTCTCCCAACACAATTCAATATAAGCAAGTGCCTGTCTTTGACTCTTTTGCAATATTCGCCAAGTAAAATATGGAGCTGAGGATAAGATGTAACTCAATTCTGCCCACTGCAGCTGGAGTATAATTTGCCTTGAATGAATTAATGAACAGCCAGTGAGTTTCGTAAATATTAAAAGTAACTCACAGAATCAATTTCAAGGCATTTACAATCACTTATGTGAATGAAAATGACAGAAGAAAACAAAAGCAGGAAACATCAATGGAAGAAAAGAAGGACACTGCTTTCCTTCAGTGGTAGTTCTCTAGACATTGCAGATAACAAACCTGGGGGAAAATGGCTAGTGTATTGTCCATTTTGATTAAATGACAATGAACTAACTTAGAGGAATTTTAGCCAATTTACCATGTCCTTTCTATAGGAACATAGGCTGTAATTGGCTGTCAAGGCATTGTCTCTTAGGGAACATTTCTATTGAGTATTCTGGAATAGTGAGGGAGATAGGAAAAAATAGGCTTGAAAACATGGTTAATGAAATTGCAGCAGAAGTGAGCAGTTTTAGAAAAGTTTATCTGGTTTACAAAAAATGTGTATTGGTGCTTTGAATTGAAACACTAAGTGAATATTTTCCTTTGAGTTTTTCCTCTTAGTGGCCATTTGTTTTTTCCACTTAGCAGATCCCCTGCTGCCCAGTCCGCTGTCATTTTAGTTGGAACAGTTGTGCTGAGCCACTATCATCAATTTTCCTCCCAGTTGAATCTGCCAAGGCTGACAATTATTATACTAACAAGTGCTTGTTCAGTAATGTTCAGTCATTCAGATTGCTTCCCTCATTATTTTTCTTCCCTGGAGGCATTTGATATGAACAGTCCCTAGCTCTTCACCTGGGGCTTAGAGATAGAGAAATTTGTTCAGATCTCAGTCATAATTCTACCCCTGATTAATGGCAAAGAGATTTGAGTCTCATTTCTTGGGAGCAGCTTTTATCCTAAGTAGCCACGTATAGAGAACTTGGTCATGTCCCAGTGTCTCCAAATTTTATTGGTTTGAAGGAAAGTTCTGGAAACCAAACTGGAGAGGGAAAAACTATAGAAACAAGATATTCTGAATAATCTCCAAAAGTGATTATGGTATTTTATACATAAAAATTGTTTTTTAGTATCACCTTTCTTCAGCATTAGAAATGGTAATGAAACTTGTAGAGAAGTTCCCATACTATGGGGTGGTGGTAGAATTAAAAGTTGTACATGAATAACTCTATCTCTGAATCCCTAAATAAGCTGGAAGCAATTAGAAATGGGGTAGAAATTGAAAGAGGGGTAGGAGCCGGCAGCATTCCCTTTCCAGCTGGCAATGAGTTGGCAAGAGTTCCAAATGCTATGGGAGACTAAATTCTGTTTTGGTTCTGGATTATACTTTTCTTCTCACTTCTCAGGAATCTTTCTTCTTTAATTATCTTTTTTCTACTGAGAACATTCCATGTGTGTTTCTGTGTGTATTCTATATTAAATCACACTTAAGCAAAAAGAATCCTTGCTCCCCATTTGGAACCATACTTCCAATCCCATTCACAGTAAACCTTTATAAGGAACTTTCTACATTCAGCTTGTCTTTCTATCATCAAAAAGACTAGTTAATTTCCTCTTTTACTGTTATTCCTCACATTCAGCTGAAGTCCTTGTCTTTTTATTTTTTAACTTTTAAATACTATTTTTAGAGCAATTTTTGGTTCACAGCAAAATTAAGAGGAAGTTACAGAGTTTTCCCATATACTTCTTCCTCCTACATATAATTTGGATGTTTAGCCCAAAAGGCTTTTTGCTTTGTTTCTTTTAAACTGAGGGACGGTGGCTTCTATTCTCTGAGTGGCAAAGATGTCAAGGAGATCTCGTATGACAAAGCCAGCCGCCTTTGGCTCTGTTTGGAGCCTTGATCGGTTCTGGAATTTTGCAGACAGTTTACAGTTCCCAACTATAGCCTTGTGAATAGAGTCCAAAAACTAGAGAACCACAACTCATCTTAGTTGTAAGAATTAGAATTTTAAGCTGGAGCCTTGATTCAGTGACTGCACAGCTCACACCTCTAACATAATATGGAATTAAAAAAAAATAGTTGAATAGTTTGTTTTTGACACAAATCTGTGATTTTCCAAAGATAATCAAACAGGTCAGGCTTCAGACATGGGTGTTTGTTTTTATTGTGAAGCTGTATGTTCTTATGCTCTCTTATGAGGGTATATGAAGAATCTAGATCTTCTTACTTAATTTGGGTCTCCACAATAACTTCTGAGGATATATTTATTGACTTCTGGTCAATTATTTTTTTATTGAGATTTAGACTTTAGATTCTTTAAAGGAGTGAAATGTTGGAGAACAAACTATGGCTCATAAATAGGCTTTTCCAGCAAAGAAATACATTACCAGGGCTTCATAGCCAAAGAAATGGACCTCAGTGACTATGAGCTCAAGGAAATAGTTTGTTGCAAAAGGATTAGATGAACACCATATAGTCTCCTTTGCTCTAGAACAATAATTTAAGACCCTCAACTAATCACATGTTTAGTAACACAAAGAAATTCTTCTTTATTTTTTTTAAGATTTTATTTATTTATTTAACAGAGAGAGAGATCACAAGTAGGCAGAGAGGCGGGCAGAGAGAGAGGAGGAAGAAGGCTTCCCTCTGAGCAGAGAGCCTGATGCGTGGCTCGATCCCAGGACCCTAAGATCATGACCTGAGCCGAAGGCAGAGGCATAACCCACTGAGCTGACCAGGTACCCCAAGAAATTCTTTTTTTTTTTTTTTAAGATTTTTTTATTTATTCATTTGACAGATAGAGATCACAAGTAGGTAGAGAGACAGGCAGAGAGAGAGGAGGAAGCAGGCTCCCCACTGAGCAGAGAGCCCGATGCGGGGCTCGATCCCAGGCCCCTGGGATCATGACCTGAGCCGAAGGCAGAGGCTTTAACCCACTGAGCCACCCAGGCGCCCCAGAAATTCTTCTTTAAAAAAGAACTTGGGGTGCCTGGGTGGCTCAGTCAGTTAAGCATCCTGACTCTTGATTTTGGCTTAGGTCATGATCTCAAGATCATTAGATTGAGCCCCAAGTCAAGCTCCATGCTTAGCACGGAGTCTGCTTGAAGTTTCGCTCTTTCCCTCTCCATGCTCCTACCCTCTATGCTCCCTCTCTCTCAAATAAATAGACAAGTCTTTACTGAGTGTTATACACAAACAATGAATCATGGAACAATAAATAGATAAGTCTTTACTGAGTGTTATACACAAACAATGAATCATGGAACACTACATCAAAAACTAATGATGTACTGTGTGGTGACTAACATAACATATTGAAAACAAAACAAAACAAAACAACAACAACAAAAAACCCTCTGTCACAACTATGTAAGCAACTCCACTCTATAGTGAAGAATGTTAAGTACCCATGATCAGCTATGTAGTAATAATTGCTAATATGGAACACACGGCTATATACTAATCTAAATGTTCTGTGGGTATTAATAATTTAACACAGCAGCTCTAAAAGTGATAGACTATTTTCCTTGTTTTACATTTGAAGGAATGAGATGTGTAGAAGATAAGTAAATTTCTCTAAGTCCTATAAATCTTAAACATTGAGATGAATTTGGGCCCTATCAGTGTGATTCCTTACAGAATGCCCAAGTTAGAACTACCTCAGACCAATCCTAGTCCAATGTTTCAACCCATTAGGTAATTCCTTTGGTAGAACATGTGAGAGGTAGTTATTAAACTTCTGCTTACCACCAACAAAGGAGGAGGGAGAAAGGGGCTATTGACTTACCTGTTTCTCTTACTTAAACATGCTTCTAACTTTTATAAAGCATTGAAATACAGATGAAAGTTAATATTTCTTGGTCTTAATTCTGTCTCCAAGATTTACTTTGTATGAATCTACTTTGTATTCCACATGGAAGTTCTTTAATATTGGAAGACAGATACTATAACCTCACTGAAATGTTCATCATCTCATTTGAACATCCTTGTTTCTTCAATCATTCATCAGCGGTTATGGTTTCTAGATCCATTCTTAAGTCTCAATTCTTCAGTATCTCTCATAAAATCTGGTGTTTATCACATAAAATGATATTCCAAGTGTAATCTGAGAAGTGTAGCTGCATATAAATATTGCCTTTATTGCTGTGAACAATGTACATGGATCAATGGAGTCTGTGCCTATTTTTTAGTATCCACATTACCCTGTTGGTTCATACTGAGTTTCATATTGTCTAAACATCTAAAGGTAAATTGCATCAAACTAAGAAGCTTCTACACAGTGAAGGAAGCCACCAATAAAACAAAACCAACCTACTGAATGGGAGAAGATATTTGTGAATCATATATCCAATAAGGGGTTAATATCCAAAAAATATGAAGAACTAACACAACTTTTATCAAACAACCTGATTGAAAAATGGGCAGAGGACTTGAATAGACATTGTTACAAAGAAGATATAAAGATGACTAACAGGAAAAGATGCTCAACATCCTTAATCATCAAGGAAAATCAAATCAAAACCACAATGAGATATCACCTCATGCTGGTTAGATTGGCTGTTATTAAAAGATAAGTAATATGAGGCAGCTGGCTGGCTCACTTGATGAAGCGAGTGCCTTTTTTTTTTTTTATTTGACAGAGAGAGAGAGATGATCATAAGCAGGCAGAGAAGCAGGCAGAGGGGGAGGGAGAAACAGACCCCCCACCAAGCAGAGAGCCCAATGCGGGGCTCAATCCCAGGACCCCAAGACCACAACCAGAGCCAGAGGCAGAGGCCCAACCCACTGAGCCACCCAGGTGCCCTGAAGCGAGTGACTCTTAATCTTGGAGTCATGAGTTCAAGCGCCACATATAGCTTATTTAACAAAACTAAAAGAAAGACAAAAATAGCAAGTGTTGGCAAGGATGTAGAGAAAAGGGAAAATTTGTATGCTTTTAGTGGGAGTATAAATTGGTCAGCCACTGTGGAAAATAATATGGAATTTCCTCAAAAAATAAAAAAAATAGAACTACCATATGCTCCAGTAATTCTACTTCTGGGTATTTATCCAAAGAAAACCCTAATTTGAAGAGATATATACACCTCTATATTCATTGCAACATTATTTAATATAGCCAAGCTGAGCTATGGAAGCAAACTAAGTGCCCATTAATAGATGAATGGATAAGGAAGATTAAATATTGCCATTTGTGACAATATGGGGGGGACCTTACCATGCCAAGTGAAATAAGTCAGACAGAGAAAGACACTTCTCTTATATGTGGAATCTAAACAAAACAGAAACACACTCATGGATACAGAGAGGGCAGGTCTTGCGGGGGAAGAGTGAAATAGGTGAAGAAGATTAAGAGATAGAAACTTAGAGTTATAAAATAGATAAATCATGGAGACATACATGTACAGTATAGGAATACAGTAAAAAATGTAATAACTTTGTATGGTGACAGATGGTAACTAGACTTACCATGGAGATCATTTCATAATGTATTTAAGTATTGAGTCAGTATGATGTACATCTGAAGCTAATAAGATATTGCATGTCAATTATACTTCAACAAATATAGTTAAAAACCCCAAGACCTTTCTAATGTTAATAATATTGTGGTTAAGCAATCCTTATTTTGTATTTTTAAAATTGTTCCTAATTTTTTAAAAGATTCATTTATTTATTAGAGAGAAAGTGCACTGGGGAGAAGGTGGGGGAAGAGGGAGAGAGAGAATCTCAGGCAGATTCCCCACTGAGCATGGAGTCTGGTAAGGGGCTTGATCTGATGACTCTGAAGTCATGACCTGAGCCAAAATCAAGAGTTAGACACTGAACAGACTGAGCTACTCAGGTGCTCCAAATTGTTTCTGATTTTGTCATCAGTTTACATTGTTTTTGACTAATACAACCCTCCCTGACTCTTCTTGCAAGATCTTTCTGATTTTTTCTTTTTTTTCTGGATGCCACACTTTTTCAACTTGGATTCATGTCATTGTGTGGAGCCATTTCTCTCTCTGGGATGGTTATGTGATGCATGTCTGGCCAATCAGAGCACTGCAGTCTTCTGGTGACACTCCAGTCATGAGTCATTTGTCTATTTCATAACCAGTGATATATAATTCTGTTCATTTGTAGAGATAGTCCAAGGAGAGGTTTTGTCTTTTACTGGATCTGAACCCAAGAGACAAAATATTGACCCTCATAGTGACAACTTTCTCAAGAATGAACATAGAAGAAAGCAGAAAATAAATTTACTGGAGGGGAGAATTCATCTTATGACATCTTTTGAACACCTTCATTAATTTTTTTAAGGTTTTATTTATTTATTTGACAGAGAGAGAGATCACAAGTAGACAGAGAGCAGGCAGAGAGAGAGGGGGGAAGCAGGCTCCCTGATGAGCAGAGAGCCTGATGTGGGGCTCAATCCAGGACCCTGAGATCATGACCTGAGCCAAAGGCAGAGACTTTAACCCACTGAGCCACCCAGGCATCCCCCTTCATTAATTTTTATTTAATATCCATTTCTAAAATCTTATAGTTAGCTGAGTTGATAAGTACTCTTCTCTGCTTAAGCCTATGAGTTGGATTTCTGTCTTTAGTAACCAAGACAGTTGACCAATATAAACATAGCACAATGCAATATTTATTGCCATGCAATCTTATTTCATTTGCCCTCTCTAGTTTTTCCAGCTCATTAACATTTTTGAAATTCTGTTAGTCTTCTGTCCCAGCTTATCATCATCTCCAAATTTAGTAAGTCTGTCTTCTTTGTGTTTCCTTAAGTTGTTGACAAAAATCTAGGAACTCAAATGGCAAATCTCCTAAAGTCTAATTAAGACCTAATTTCCATAATTCTTGCTATTCTTGTAAAACCATACCATAGGAGACAATCTACACATGTAGTAATCCACTCTAAAAATTTGTGATCAGCATTATTTCTTCATAGCAGTGTGTGATCTGGAATTTATTTTTCCCCATTTTATTAAATCAGGATAGCAAATTCCTATAACCTATCAAAACCAGGGCCTCTGGATTGCTGAAACTCCAACACTAGATCCACGAAGCAGTATATAATCTTGGTCAAGTTAATCAGCCTCTGTGAGCTTCAGTTACCTTGTCTATAAACTAGAGATAATGATCAAACCTTTCTCAAAGTGTTGTATTAGATGTGAATAATGCTTATAAGGAATTTAACTCTGTATCAGTTAGAATTCCAGAAGACAGATGAAACATTCAAATTAGGATGATTTACACATGACTTACTAAAGAGACCATTTACAAAGCCGTGGGCTGCATTAGGGGAATCATGAGGATAATGGTGGAGTTGATCCCACCACAAGCCTAAGCAGGGAGAGGAGAGGTCTCTTAGAAGAGCTCAGAAGTAGAGAGTCAGGTAGACATTAAACCTTGAGAATAGCAATGACCGTCAGTGGAGATGCACAGCCAGATTCATGCAACCCCATTAGAGGGGGCAGGAGACCAAGTACCCAACCTCCTACTCCTCCCAATGTCTGATCTCTTGGAAGGGATCCCCCACTGTTTAAATCCAATTAAAAGCTGGAATGCAAGAAAGACAGTTTGATGTAATAGCAAATATAGATTACATTACAGAAAAGGGTGGAAAATGATGGACAGTGGTACTGAAGGGACACCTGCCATACATCCATCAAAAGCTCAACTCCTAAAATAATATGCTCCATTAAAAGTAATTTTTCTTTTCTTTTTTTTTTTTTTTAAAGATTTTTATTTTATTTATTTGTCAGAGAGAGAGAGGGAGAGAGAGCGAGTGCAGGCAGACAGAGTGGCAGGCAGAGGCAGAGGGAGAAGCAGGCTCCCCACAGAACAAGGAGCCCGACGTGGGACTCGATCCCAGGACGCCAGGATCATGACCTGAGCCGAAG